>NC_073630.1:120327395-120637916 GCF_029407905.1 Bubalus kerabau
CTCAGCCTCCGGGGCTCTGCTGCGAGAACCCGTCGACTCCCGGGGTCGGGAGGACGCCTTGGGTGGCTAGAGGACGTGGACTGTGGTTGTTTTAGAGGGAGATGGGAGAAAAGCCTGTCTGTTTTGCCTGCATCTGCAAGGGGATATCGCTTTTTCTTTCCCGGGACTTGGGAGTGATTGTTCGCTGCACTTCTGGAATCCCTCCGGCTGAGATGTCCGCCAGGCGGTTCTCCGTGCACTCGGGCCAAAGTCATCTCCGCTTCGGTGGCTCAGCGGCGGGTGGGGAGGACAGGGTGTGAGGTTGACGGCGAGTGAGGAGGCAGGGCCCCTTTGACGGTGTTCGCTTTGAGTCCCGTCAGGGACTGAGAGACGGGAGGACAGGCTGCCCTGGGTGCAGTAAAGCTCGGTTGCATTTAGGGGACTTTGTAAGACGGAGGGTCATCGCGATGCTCCGCGGTCCTCCTGGCATCCCACAGGTTACTCTCCTTCTCTGTGAAGGCTTGCCTGTAAACCCTGGCCTTGAACAGCCTCTTTCCCAAATCACACACGTGGTCCACCTGATCAGGAGGAAAAATGTAAAACTGATGTACTTTTCTGAGAGTTCTGCCTATCTTATACCTCTTGGTCATTGTTCCGTGATAGCTCAGCTGGTGAAGAATCTGCCTGCAATGCACGAGACCCTCGTTTGGTTCCTGGGTCGGGAAGATCCCCTGGAGAGGGGATGGGATACCCACTCCAGTATTCTTGGGCTTCCCTGGTGACTCAGCAGATAAAGAATTTGCCTGCAATGCGGAAGACCTGGGTTCCATCCCTGGGTTGAGAAGATCTGGCTACCCACTCCAGTATTCTGGCCTGGAGAATTCCATGGAAAGTATAGCCTGGTCCACTGGGTCGTAGAGTCGGACACGACTGAGCGACTTTCAGTAAACTCTCATCTGCCAGGGTGCGGAGGGCCTGCCCTGGGGAGACCCCTGGCCAGGAGGCTCTGGGCTGTCACCCCCGTGGGACTGCATGGGGTTGGGAAGGAGGTTCCAGGCACACGCGGAGCTGCTCCGCTGGTTGGCCATCCTGGGCTCCTTCTATGCCTCTAGGATTGACTTCCGTGGGGCGACTGTGCCTGGGGTCATCGTCATTAGGAGTTGACCTTGAGAAGCTAATTGGGAAATGAGCATTCTGAAAGCTTTTAATTTGCCTTTCCTGATAGGATCCGCATTTAGTGTGGTCGTAATTGCCAGTTTTTATGTGTCTGGATATCTTAAATTTATGCTCAGGCTTTGGAGAGAGTTTCCGGGAGCGGCGCTGTCAGATAAATCAGGAGGCCAGCACAGGGCTCTGCGGCGATGACAGGGCCCCGGGTGGGTCAGCAGGGCCCAGCCGGGCGGGCGGGCACCACGGCTTCGTCGGGTCCCATCCTGGCTGTGCTCACAGAAGTCAGGGAGCTGTGTCCAGGCGGAGGGGGTCCGAGGGGCCTCTCTCCTGAGGGCTTCAGCTGATGCCAACACCCCAACTCCATTCCTGGGCAGGGGAGGCCACTGTGAGGAGGGAGCCAGTGACCCCGACATGACGGCACGTGCTGGACTCTCACAGAGCCGGTCTCATTAGCCGTGAGAGCTGTCAGCTGGGGCCTGGGCACCCCCCTCCCCCCACCCCCACAAGAAAGGGTCCCGCCTCCCCCCACACGCAAGAGAGGGGTCCTGGCCCCGGTGCTGTGCTGTGAGGGGTTCTCTGAGGATGGCCGGCCTATCCTGACCAAGGCCTGGATGGATGCTCCCAGGATCCTAGCAGATCCCTCCCCAGGAGGGGTCTGGGGAGGATGCAGGAGGCAGGCAAGGGGGCCCAGTGGAGGGCTCATCCCAGGAGGGGTGGACCCAGAGGAGGAGAGGGAGGGGGAAGGACTCAGGGGCAGAAGGGGGAGGGGGCCACAGGGGACGGGACGGGGGGCGGAAGCGGGGCTGAGGGGCAGATCGGGGAGGAGGCGAACCCAGGAAGACCCTCAGGGAGGAAACGGGAGCAGCCCTGGGGGTGGGGGAGCGGAGAGTATGCTGAAGTGGGGCCCAGGGCTATGGGGAGGGTTCAGGGAGGTGAGGCCCTTCCATCCGCCCACACCGCACCCCCCCACCCCAGCCACAAGGGCCTACAGACGCTGCATCTTCCTCTGGGCCAGGTCCTCCCTCTGCCTGGGCGCCAGTAGCTGTCCAGCGCCGCTGCTCTGGGTCTCAGGTCTCAGGGGACTCTGGTGGCCATGGCTCCGCCGTGTCTGGTCGGGGACTCTAAGGCCCCCTCCAGCCTGTGGTCCCCACAATTTCTGTTCAGATGAGCCTGGACTCTGGGGGTGCTGGGGAAGGTGGGAAGGGTCCCTGCAAGCTCCTTAAAGGAGGTTAAGAATTTATGAAAAGAAACCATAAAGACGCAGGAGTATGGTGATGGTCGTTTAGTTGCCAAGTCGTGTCCGACTCTTGTGACCCCATGGACTATAAGCCTCCAGACTCCTCCATCCATGGGATTCTCCAGGCAACAGTCCTGGAGTGGGTTGCCATTTCCTTCTCCAGGGGATCTTCCTGACCCGGGAATCGAACCTGGGTCTCCTGCACTGTAGGCAGATTCTTCACCAACTGAGCTACAAGGGAAGCCTTATGAAAAGAAGCCATAAACACGCAGGGGTGTAGACAGACGTGTCTCTGTCCTGGAGTAAGGTGAGGGGTGACAGGCCGGAGGCGGGGGGGCTGCAGAGGTGAGGTTCAGCACCACGAGAGCTACACAAGCGTTTCTCATGGAGAAGACGACCATCGAGTGAGAAGACAGGTGACAGACAGCACGTGTCGGTAATGATGGAGCCGCGAATCGCTGGCTTTAGTGATGAGCAAAGGCTCCCACCCGTGGGGACGGCAGCCGCCCAAATCCAGGGAACAGCGAGTGTTGGCGAGCACGCAGAGAAGCGGGAACCTGTGCCCTGTGGGCGGGAGTGTGAGATGCTGACGCCACTGTGCAGACAGTATGGAGCTTCCTTAAAAAGTAAAACGAGAGCTGCTGTGTGATCCAGCAATTTGAATTCTGACATCTATTTTAGAGGAAGCAAGGTCTTAAATGTTTGTAGATCCGTGTTGATAGCAGCATTGTTCACAACAGCTAAGATATGGAGACAACCCACGTAAGTGTCTGTTGATGGGTGAAAGAATAAGCCAGATGTGACCCACCCACACTGGAACATGGTTCAACCTTGAAAAGGAAGGAGGTTCCGCCACCTGCTGCAGTGGGGATGAACCGTGGAGCTGTGGGGCTGAGTGAAACAGGCCGGTCACAGAAAGGCAGGTACTGGAGGGCTCCACTTGTGTGAGGTATTTAGATTCATAGAGACAGGAAGTCAGATGGTGGTTGCAGGGGGCTGAGTGGGAGGGGCAGTGGGGAGTTACTTACTGTTTAGTAGGTACAGAGTTTAAAGGTCTGTCGAATCAAAGCTACAGCTTTTTCCAGTAGTCATGTATGGATGTGGAATTTGGACCATAAGGAAGGCTGAGTGCCGAAGAATTGATGCTTTTGAACTGTGGTGTTGAAGAAGACTCTTGAGAGTCCCTTGGACTGCAAGGAGATCCAACCAGTCCATCCTAAAGGAAATCGGTCCTGAATGTTCATTGGAAGGACTGATGCTGAAGCTGAAGCTCCAATACTTTGTCCACCTGATGCAAAGAACTGACTCATTGGAAAAGATCCTGATGCTGGGAAAGATTGATGGCAGGAGGAGAACGGGACGACAGGGGATGAGATGGATGACTTCACGGACTCGATGGACATGAGTTTGAGCAAGCTCCGGGGGTTGGTGATGGACAGGGAAGCCCGGCATGCTGCAGTCCAAGGGGTCACAAAGAGTTGGACGTGACTGAGTTGAACCAAACTTCCGTTTTATGGGAAACTGTCCACTTAAAATGGTTAAGATGGTAAATTTTGTTGTATGTGTTTAACCATAATGACTGCTGAGAGCCAGCCATCACATCTGCATTCCAGTCCAAAGGGAGGAGGAGAGAGGAAGGCAGGCTTGCTCCCCCTGCTGTTGGCCAAAGCCAGGTTGCTGTTGGCCCTTGGCACACACTGGGTGGAGATGGGGGCAGGGGTCTCCAGGTGAGCGGGGAGGCGGTGTCTCCATCTCCTCTGCCTCAGTTGAACTAAAACTGTTCTTTTGGAGCTGATTGACACATCTGTTTGTTCACACATCCTGAACTGGTCTCTCCACCCACCCTCTGTGGCCTCCCTGGCTTGGGCTCTTCCTTGTGTACCCGCCGCCCTGCTGACCTTGAGTGGTGAGCTCCAGGCCCCCAGCCCTGTTCACGTGAACCCACCCCTGACCTCACGCTGCATTGGCCAAGGTCGTGGTGACCCCGGGCCCCACCTGTGGTCAGCCTGAGTGGGGCCCAGCGTCTGTCCATGCTCTTGGTGGGACACTTTCTGGATCACGCTCCATCTATAAGGTCCAGGAGCTCACAAACGTGCTTTTCTACAAAGCTTGCTTCCTGTTCCCTGATGAAAGGGTTTCCTTCCAGAAAGTTCCCTCCACCAGCAGGGCAGCCTGGGCCCCTCAGGGTCTCTCTGAGGACCTGCAGAAGGGCCCATCAATGAGCCACCCTGCCCGAGCGAAGCCTGCAGCCCGGGGTTCCTCCTCTGACGCAGCGAGGGCCGGACCCAGCTGGTCTCTGGTGCGAGGTTCTGGACTCAGATGTCAAGAGGGTCAGTGGGGGGCGACCTGTCGTCTGTGCTGGGGAGGTGCTGGTTTCTGGTTTCTGGGGGGTGGTGCTGTGGAGGCCGAGCGGCCACGATGCACGTGGCCACAGCGTGACGACGCCTGTGTGTGCTCCACATGCACAGAGAGGTCTGTCCATGTCCCTTAGAGATAGAATGTTCAGGGCCCAGAGGCCCAGAGCTGGGCGAGAGCCTCTCCCTGGACTCTGTGTGGTCGGAAGGCTCATGCGTATGAAGGTGACTTGTCATCAGGAGGTCCCGGCCCTTCCAGCGTGTCAGGATGAACACTTACCTCCAGGGGAGGGTGACCAGGACCGTGTTCTCCCCGGGACCTCAGGTTCTGCTTCCCTGGCAGCCAGAGTTCGGGCTCTTTGTACCATGGGCACCATGTCCTTCAAGCCAGTTCAGCTCCAAGTCTTTGGCTGCAGCAAAGCTAATGTTGCTCAGTCGTGTCCGACTCTTTGCGACCCCGTGGACTGTACTGTCCATGGGATTCTCCAGCTCAGAATACTGGAGTGGGTAGCCTTTCCCTTCTCCAGGGGGTCTTCCCAGCCCAGGGATTGAACCCAGGTTTCCCACATTGCAGGCGGATTCTTTACCAGCTGAGCCACCAGGGAAACCCTCAGCAAAACTGGACGAGGCTTAACTGAGCTTCCGCTGACATGCAGCAAAGAGGATTTTGATCGTAAAGTGATTCTCAAGCCCCTGAGTCAGTGTTTCACGGCACAGAGACGTCTCTCTCCTTCCCTTCCCCCCTGTGCTGACTCAGCTCTGAGGATGAGACCCAAACCACCTGACTGCTGAAGCCAGTCTATGTGGCAATGAGCAACGTCCCCGCATAAACATGAATGGGCCGGAAACCCCCAGCTGTGGCCGTCCGGTTAAGAAATGTGTGTCTCCGTATATACGGAATCTAGAAAGACGGTGCTGATGAGCCTGTGTGCAGGGAAACCATGGAGACACACACAGAGAATGGAGTTGTGGACACAGCGGGGGAGGCA
The DNA here is from genome assembly GCF_029407905.1 of Bubalus kerabau. NCBI lineage: Eukaryota > Metazoa > Chordata > Mammalia > Artiodactyla > Bovidae > Bubalus > Bubalus kerabau. Next base: position 120,333,125 of record NC_073630.1, read on the forward strand.
GAGGCTGGGCTGGCATCGGCACACACGTCTCCAGGTGTGAGATGGACAGCCAGCGGGAGCTCGTTTTATGGCACACGGAGCACAGCCCGCTGTTCTGTGATGACCTGGAGGACTGCGGTGGGAGGGAGGGGACACATGTGTACCTATGGCTGAGCCGTGTTGATGTAGCGCAGACTGTTGTTCCGAAGTCGTGTCCGACTCCCCGCGATTCCATGGAGCATAGCACCCTGGACTTCCCTGTCCTTCACCATCTCCTGGAGCTTTCTCAAACTCATGTCCATCGAGTCGGCGATACCATCCAACCATCTCATCCTCTGTCGCCCCCTTCTCCTCCTGCCCTCAATCTTTCCCAGCATCAGGGTCTTTTCCAATGAGTTGACTCTTCGCATCAGGTGGCCAAAGTATTAGAGCTTCAGCTTCAGCATCAGTCCCTCTAACACAAATTTGCAATGCAATTATCCACCAATTAAAAATTTAAAAACAGAAATGTGTTTCTCATAGAACTTTACTGTGAAACGCTCGGGCACCAGGCTTTTGTTCCACGTCTCTGTTGCTTTGCTCACTTGTGTGCTGAAACTTATCGCAGCGATGATTTAACCTGGAAGAAGCTTTTAACACTTAGCACCTTGCAGTCACAGAGAATTCTGTAAGAAGTTTTCACTCCAACTCACATCAAACAACTGACGTCAAATATGAACATATTGACGGGCGAGCGATAAGACTGTGAAAAACAGAAACACGTCCCCACAGGACACAGCCCACGAGGCGGGTGGGTGGGGTCGGGGTGGAAATGTGAGTTTCGGAGGCCGAGGAGCTGTGTCCTGTGCAGCGGGCTGTCCACCTTCTGACCGGAGCAGCGGGGTCAGGGGCTGCGTGCCGGCTCGTTTTGTCGCTAAACGTCGACAGCTACGCTGCCAACCACCGTGCCCTGTCCTCCTAAAGCATGGCTTCGGACTGTGGCTGTAGACTTGGGTTTCCTGATTCTCTCAAGAGGAGAGGTCTCCGAGTTTGAGCTGCTGGGATGGGGGCACGTGCCCCTGGCTCCCCCTGGTCTGAAAGGACCTGGGGCTCTGAGATCGTCTTGTTTCGGTAGTGAGGAAACTGGGGTCCCTTGTGGCTGTTCTCTGACTTTTGAGGGTCCTCCCTCTCCCTGGATGTACCCCTCCCCCCGACCCTGCACAGCTGCTTGCTCTCTGCACAAATATGGACATTTTCATGGGTGACTGATATGTCTGCAGCAGGGCTGTGCTTCTCCGGGTCCAGCCACCCTAAGATGCCCTCTGCCCGTGTGACCAGCCCTCATCCAGCCCCTTGTCCTTGTGGGACGGCCCAGTAGTGGCCCCCACGTGATCCAGAGCTTGCCGAACCAGCTGGGCAGGTGGGGCCCGTGGGCTCTGGGGTGGCTGTCTGCCCCGTGGACCCCTTCCCAGCGGCTCACCAGGACATCCTGGAGCCTACAGGTCACCAGCGCAGACCTGCCCCTGGAGGGAGAGCCCTCCACTCAGAGCCCTTTGCCCGGGTCCTGGCTCCCTGCCTCCTGGGGTCCAGGGTGGGGTGGGCCGTCCGACTTGGTTCCATGTGTGGAGTAATCAGGATCCATGGTGCTCCTGGGGAATTAGAGACCGCGGCTCTAAAGGCAGCTAGCTGTCCACCTGGTCCCGGGAGGCAGGCCAGAGGAAGGGCAGGGGCCGGGGTGAGGAGGGCCGCGGGAGCTCTCTGCCACGTGCCTGGCCTCCTCAGAACTTGTGGTCACTGGGCAGGGGCCGTGTTGAAGTCAGTCCTGGGGGAGCACAGAGGGCAGGTGGGGCTCCTGAGCACGTGCAAAGGCCCGGGGGTGGGTCAAGCTCCGGCAGATAGTAGAGGACAGGGAAGCCTGGCGTGCCGCAGTCCGTGGGGTCGCAGAGTCAGCCATGACTGAGCGACTGAACAACCTCAAAAGGTGCTCTGGATGGCCTGTGGGCAGAGTCGCCTGTCACAGCCTTGTTAGAGTCGCTGCCATTTTTATGGATGAATCGAATACATCAGTGTTTTTGAGGGGTTCTCTGAGGAACGTGGATTTCTGCCGAGCTGTTAATATATGCGTTTTGCATTTACCATTGTGTGGGTTTGAGAAGTTCTTCTTGGGGTCTGGGGTGATTAAGAATTATGTTCAGTCTGGGAGCTATTTGTTTTCTTCTTTATATTTTTCAAAACATCTGTAATTTTTATAATCAAAAATAATATTTAAAATTGTTTTGTGTTTAATACACTCTATCAAGGGCTTCCCTGGTGGCCAAGCGGTGAAGAGTCTGCTTGCATTTGCAATGCAGGAGACCTAGGTTCGATCCCTGGGTCGGGAAGATCCCCTGGAGAAGGAAATGGCAACCCACTCCAGTGTTCTTGCCTGGAGAATCCCATGGGCCGAGGAGCCTGGTGGGCTGCAGTCCACAGGGTCACAGAGTCAGACATGACTGAAGTGACTGAGCACGCATGCACACTCTGTCAAGGCGTGTCATTCCTTAGGAGGTTGGAGCCTGAGTTGCTGGAATTTTCTAGTTCACCTTTTGGTGACTGGAGATGCCGCCCGTCAGCCACCCATCCAGGGCCTCCGGTCTCTGTTGGGGGGCTTGTCTGGCGGAGGCACTGACCGGGGGAGCCCTGAGGGTTGGCCCCGAGTGAGGGTCTTCCGTTGCCCTGGTGTGGCTCTGCCCTGCCTCTGCTGCAGGGGCCTGGGCTGCCGGGGGCGCTCTGAGAGGTCTGGGGGCCTTGGACGCTGGGTAGGTGCTGGGCCTGGGCAGCCAGGCTGGCTAGCCTCGGGGAGGAAGCTCCAGGAGGGTGGGTTTCGGGGTGTGCAGCCTCCTTGACCCAGATGGACATGGGCTCCGCGGCCCAGCGCACACCCCTCCCGCAGTCACCAGGGCCACTGCAGCCCCGAGTGTCTGCTCCTGCCTTTGTGGGGTGGTGGGCGGGGTGCAATGTCAGCCAGAGGCCATGCCAGCCTTCCTGAGATCTACTCAGATTCAGTCACCGGGCAGTGCCAGGCCAGCCTGCTCATGCCTGCCTCCCGGGGCACCCGTCCACTCCTCCTTCCCACGTCTTGCCCTCAGGGACCCAGGGAGGCCTGGGGCCTTTGGGCACAGCCCTGGGGTCTGGGCCATGAGGGCAGAGGCCTGGAGGCTTGGCCTCGCAGGGCGTGTGCAAGGCGGCGCGTGCGGGACTGCCAGGAGGGGGGAGCGGGCGGGGTGCACGTGGGGGTGGGGGTCAGTGGTGTCCGCTGAGTGATAGCAGGAGGGTGGCTGAGGGTAGCCAGGGGCGCTCGGGGGGCAGCACGCCGAAGACACTGCCCCTCAGGCTGGCTTGGGGTGCGGCGGCCAGGAGGGTGGGAGAGGAGGTCCCCGGGCCCTGGGCCTTCCTCTGCCCGCACTTCCTCTTTTTGGCTGGAGCCTGCTTGATGCCTGGTGTTGTATAAGTGCAGGTGCGCGGTGCAGGGACTCAGGAGCTTTAACGGTCACGCTCCGTTTACAGTCTTGCAGACATTGCTGTGTTCTCTGCGCAGTGCCCCCTCATGGTTTGCTCCATGCGTAACTGCTCGCACCTCAACCCCCACCCCTGTGATCCCCATCCGCCTCCCCGCTGGTAACGCTAGGCTGTTCTCCGTGTCTATGATCCCCCTCCGCCTCCCTGCTGGTATCGCTAGGCTGTTCTCCGTGTCTGTGATCCCTCTCCCCCTCCCCGCTGGTAATGCTAGACTCTTCTCCGTGTCTGTGAGCTGCTTCTTGTTTTGTTGTGATACCTACTTTGTTCTTATTTTTTTAGATTCCATATGTAAGTGGTATTTATCGTACGTAGTGCTGCACATGTAAGTGATAAGTATTTTGTCTTTGTCTGACTTAGTCCACTTAGCGTAGCCCTCCAGGTCCATCCATGTTGTCGCAAATGGCAAGATTTCATTCTTTTTTGTGGCTGGGTAATATTCCATTGTATGTGCAGACCACATCTTATATACCCGTTCATCTGCCGATGGACACTTCAGTTACTGCCGTCTTGGCTGCTGTGCATACTGCCGCAGTGAACGCTGGGGCGCGTGCATTGTTTCTTATTAGTGTTTTCACGTCTCTGGATCTAACCCAGAAGCGGAACTGCTGGACCCTATGGTAGTCCTACTTGTAGGTTTTTGAGGACCTTCAAAGGGTGGAGTGAGCACAGGCATGATGAGTGGCGTGGCCTTTAACTGCAGTGTCCTGTCCCCTCCCTGAGCCTCTCAGATTCTCGCCGAGTCTGCCCCTGAGCATTCTTGCCGACCCCTGGGCTGGGCCCCCAGCCCCCTACTGACTGCCCTATGCCCCCCCGTGCCCTCTGTCTGCCCTACTGACCGCCCTCTGCCCCCCTGTGCCCTCTGTCTAGTCAGGCGCCCACCGGCCTGATCTTGTCCTCAGGCATGCTGCTCATTCGCTCAGTCGTGTCTGACTCTTCGCGACTCCATGGACCGCAGCTTGCCAGGCTTGCATTTCCAGAACTGTTATAAATGGGATTGTGTACACTCTGATCTGTTTGGGGCTGGCTTCAAGTCAGCCTCGACACCGTAAGACTCACCCCTGCGGTAGTGTGTCAGTCACTCACGGGCGTGTTCACCGTGTGGACGGACCGCCGCTTGTCTGTCTGTCTCAGGCAGTGGGCGTGTGGGTTGCTTCCACCTCTGGCTGTTACAGATGAAGCCGTCCTGAACGTATGTGCACAAGTCTCTGCGTGGACGGGAGCTTTCACGTCTCTTGGGACAGCTGGGCGTAGAATGGCTGGTTCATCTGGTCAGTGAATATTTACCTCTGAGAACCTGTCACTGTCTTCCAAAGGTTGGACCACTTTGCACCCCCCCGGCCGCGTGAGGTTCTAGTTGCTCTGCACCACCGCCAGCACTTGGATGGTGACTTTCTGAACTTCAGCCATCCCGGCAGGTGTGAGGTGGTGGGTCACCGCGGCCTGAATTTGTTCTTTCCCTATGACCACGTGTTGAGTGTCTTTTCTGGTAGGTCTTCTTTAGTTAAGTGTCCAAATCTTTTGCTCATTTTAAAATCCAGCTGTCTTCAGACTGCAGTGTGAGAGTTCTTTCTATGTTTCCTCCAAAATATATGTGTTTGACAAATATTCTCTCCAAGTCCGTGGCTTGACTTTTCATTTTCTTAACAGGATCCTTTGAGGCGTAAACTTTAGAATGTTGCTGAAACCAGGGTATTTGTTTGTTTTATAGTTCACGCTGTGAACTATTTAATAAAGCGTCACTAAGCCCACGGTCACAGATTTCCTCTTTGGGGCCGATGGTTCTGCATGTGATGAGTAAGGTCTGAGGACCGTTGCCGATGGTTCTGCGTGTGATGAGTAAGGTCTGAGGACCGTTGCCGATGGTTCTGCGTGTGATGAGTAAGGGCTGAGGACTGTTGCTCTGCGCGTGGCTGTCCAGTTGCTCCGGCACAACTTGTTGACAAGATGCTTCTTCCTCCACCGCGTTTCTTTGGTGCTCTTGTCAAAAATCAATCGGCCGTGTCTGTGTGGGTGTATTTCTGGACTCTCCGTTCTGGGGCGTCCCCAGGCATTGTAACAGCCCAGACCATCCCTCTCTCTACCGACACACCCGCGTGGGTGGGCCCTGACTGGGTGCTGAACACAGGGCCCCCAAGTGCAGCGTTTACAGGGAGGATGTAACCAGGTCAGGGGAAGAAGAGAGGCCGCCTCGTGACACTGAGTCTGTGTCCTGGGGGAGGCGCTCTGCAGGCATCCAAGGACGAAGGGGCTCCTCCCTGTCCTGCTCTGGATGGCCCGGGCCCGCCCCGACTTTGCCGCCTCCTCACCCGAGCCCTCCGGTGGACGTGGGCTGACGTCTTGTCGCAGAGGCTCTGCCCTGTCTGCCTTCCAGATGGCCTAGCACTTAGGGTCTGCCCCGCCAGGGCTGGGCGAGTCTGGTCCCCTCGGGGGAGGTGGGGTGGGCACACGGGAGGGTGCAGAGCAGGAGCCCAGGGCTGCTCAGCTTTTGCCACTGTTGGGGGTTCATGTGAAGAGCTTTAATTGTCCACTGTTGCTGAAGGGAGTCTATTGTGTGTGCGTGTGTCTGCGTGTGTGTGCGTGTGTGTGTGTGGGCAGTGTTTATGTATATGTGTGCAGGTGTGTGTGTGTGCGGGTGTGTGTATGTGTATGTGTGTGTCTTTGTGTGGGTGTGTATGTGTGTGTATGTGTCTCTGTGTGGGTGGGGCAGTGTGTGTGTGTGTCTCTGGGTGGGGCAGTGTGTGTGTGTGTGTGTGTATGTTTGTGTCTCTGTGGGGGGGCAGTGTGTGTGTGTGTGTCTATGTGTGGATGTGTATGTGGGGAGTGCAGTGTGTCTGTGTGTGTCTGTGTGTGTAGGAGGCAATGTGTGTATGTGTGTGTGTGTGTGTGTGGATGTGGGAGGGCAGCGTGTGTGTGTGTGTATGTATGTGTGTGTCTCTGTGGGGGGGCAGTGTGTGTGTGTGTGTGTAGGGGGCAGTGTGTGTATGTGTGTGTGTTTATATGTATGTATGTGTGTGGGGGCAGTGTGTGTGTCTGTGTGGTGTCTGTGTGTGGGAGTGTGTGTGGTTTTACCCTGACTTGAAAAGCTGCATCTGAACTGTTTCCCCACCGACCCCATCCGTGTTTTTTGGGTTTTTCTGAGCAGACTCCTAGTTGCTTCTCTTCTGCCATATGTCAGAACATCCTGTAAAAATGCATAAAAGCCAAACAGAGGCCCTTGCTGGACTCCACTGCAGATCATTTTTACCCTCTGGTGAAACAGCACGTTGCTGAGAACAGGTGTTCTGTCAGGATGGCTATTTTTAAAGCATGGGGACAGCTTGTTGTCTGTGATCCGTGCCTCTAGTGACGAGCAACCTGTGAGTCAAGTGCCTCTAAGTTTTATTTGCATTATTTGCTAAACCGAGCAGCAAGCACAACACAGAGGGAGACTCTGCCGGGGGAGCTGGGTGTGGGCGCCAAGAGTCCTCAAGCGGCCCGGAGGCCCAAGCCGGCCTCCCTCTGCCCATCCCCCCCAGCACCCTGGATCAAAACTCGCCCCCCTCCAGCTCCAAGTCACCCCCCTACCCTGCTTCCCTGTAAGAAGTGGGTTCCAAAACCTCAGAGGTCTGACCAAGAAGAGCCAGACTCAGAATCTGTGTCGCGAAGGCTTTCCCGTGTCCTCAGCAAGACCCCTGTGCCCGCTTTGGTGGAGAGCAGGTCCCGTGTCCTCCCATGGAAGCACCTGGAGTTCTCTGTGCCACCCAGAAAGGTCGGAGGGACAGACTCCGGTCCTGCAGGGGCGCAGGCCATCAGAGGGAAGCCCTCAGAGCCGCAGGCCGGAAGTGAGCAGGGACAGACGCCAAGGGACACCTCACCACCCTGAGCAGACAGCGGGATCACGGGGGAGCGCTCAGCAGGCCCTCCCGCCTCCCTGTGGCTCAGCCGCAGCCCTGGGCCCAGGCTGCCTCTGTCCTGCGGGTGCATCCCCTGCAGAGACAGAAGGCTTGTGGGAAGGGTCCAGGACCTGGGCGGTGTCTGTTCTCTGAGGCACGGGGCACATGGGGAAACGCACCACCCCAGGCGTGACCCAGGGCATGTGACCCCATCTGCAGCCTGGCAGCCTGGCTGCCCGGCTGGCTCTGTGGGACCCAGGATGCCTCGGCGCATCCAGCAGGGCCTGGGGGAGCAGTGCTTGGGGAGTTCTGAGTGGACAGAGACTGCAGAGGGAAGCAGGGCTCACAGGACCCCCGGGTGGGGACCCCCTCTTCCCTGCCTGTGCCAAGATGCGTCTGGGTGGTTAGGGTGAGCGTGGGGACGCTGCTTTCCTGTCCCATGGCTGCTGTGCCCACAAAGCAGGTGGCTGGGAATAGCAGGAATTCAGCCTTTCGTGGTTCGGGAGGCCCGAGTCTGGAAGTGAGGTGTCGGGAGGACTGGTCCCTCCAGCAGGCTGTGAGAGGGAGTCTGGTCCTTGTCTCCCCCTGGTTCTGGGGGCTTCAGGAGCCCCAGGGCCTGCAGACGCCTCACTGCCGTCTCCGCCTCTCCCCCATGGCCTCTCCTCAGTGTGTGTGTCCCCTCCCCTTGTAAGGACACTTGTCATAGCAGGTGGGGCCCTTCGGTCATCCCGGATGGCCTCATTCCAAGGCCCTGCCCTACTCTCCATCTGCTGAGGCCCCTCTTCTTAAAGTGTTAGTCACTCAGTTGTGTCTGTCTCTTTGTGACCCCATGAACTATACCCACCAGGCTCCTCTGTCCATGGAATTCTCCAGGCAAGAATGCCAGAGTGGGCAGCCACTCCCTTCTCCAGGACATCTTCCCAAACCAGGGATCAAACTTGGGTCTCCTGCATTGCAGGCAGATTTTTATTGTTAGCCTACTCAGTCGTGTTCGACTCTTTGTGACCCCATGAACTGTAGCCACGCCCTGCCCCTGGTTCCTCTGTCCATGGAATTCTCTGGTCCAGAGTATTGGAGTGGGTACCATTTCCTTCTCCAGGGGTCTTCCCAATCCAGGGATCAAACCCACGTCTCCTGCACTGCAGGCAGATTCTTTACCATCTAAACCGCCAGGAAGCCCCTCTGTAGAGCAAGTTGGATCTTAATCCTGATGGAACTGCCACGCTGCCCATCCACACCCGCCCGCAGCTTTGGTGGGGTCACGTGGCTGCCGCAGAGCGGACCCTTGTTCCCCCAGAGGAAGGCTCCGTGTAGACCGTACGTTTGTTTACGTGCCTGTGAGAGAGCAGATGTGGTCAGTCTCAAGAGTGCCTCAGCACGTACACTCACGTGCGGGCAGATGACAGGACAGGCAGACAGCAGCAGACGGAGGGTGCTCCACGGCGTCGGTCACGAGGGAGACGCAAGTCCAAGCGAGACAGCACTTCACACCCCCGGGACAGCTAGTGTTAGGCAGCCAGACGGCAGCACGGGGTGGGGAGGATGTGGAGAAATCGAAGCCCCCACACTGCTGCTTCGTGATCAGTTTTTTTGACATGATGGACATGAAGCTCTGAACCACGAGGTGTGATTGACATGTGTCACTTTTAGGGGTACGGCATGAGGATGTGACTCCCATACGTCACGAAGTGGTTATCACAGGCAGTTCAGTGAACATCCACTTACTCTCAGGAGCTAAAGAGTCTCTTGATGAAAGTGAAAGAGGAGAGTGAAAAAGCTGGCCAAAATCTAAGATCATGGCATCCGGTCCCATCACTTCATGGCAAATAGATGGGAAAAGTGGAAACAGTGACAGACTGTATTTTCTTGTGCGCCAAGATCACTGCAGACGGTGACTGCAGCCACAAAATTAAAAGATGCTTGCTCCTTGGAAGAAAAGCTATGACCAACCTAGACAGCATATTAAAAAGCAGAGACATCACTTTGATGACAAAGGTCCCTAAGCTGTGGTTTTTCCAGTAGTCATGTACGGATGTGAGAGTTCGACCATAAAGAAGACTGAGCGCCAAAGAATTGATGCTTTCCAACTATGGTGCTGGAGAGGACTTTTGAGAGTCCCTTGGACTGCAAGGAAATCAATCCTGTCCATCCTAAAGGAAATCAACCCTGAATATTCATTGGAAGGACTGATGCTGAAGCTCCAATACTTTGGCCACCTGATGCAAAGAGTCAAGTCACTGGAAAAGCCCCTGATTCTGGGAAGGATTGAGGACAGGAAGAGAAGGGGCCAACAGAGGATGAAATGGTTGGATGGCATAACCGAGTCAATGGACATGAGTTTGAGCAAATTCCGGGAGATGGTGAGGGACAGGGAAGCCTGGCGTGCTGCAGTCCATGGGGTCGCAAAGAGTCGGACACGACTGAGAGACTGAACACGTGTTTATTTATCATGTTGTACATCACAGCCTCAGTGCTTCTTTTTCTTATGATGAGAAGCTTGTATCCTGTGACCACCTTCATCCAGTCCCCCCTCTGCCATCCCTGTCTCTGATAACACAAGTCTTATCTCTTTTTCTATGAGTGTTGTTGTTTTAAAGCATATACACTAGAAGCCTTTTTTTTTTTATGCATTTATTTGGCCGTGCCGGGTCTTTAGTGGCGGCATGTGAACTCTTCACTGTGGCAGGTGGGTTCTAGTTCCCTGACCGGGGATCAAACCTGAGCCCCCTGCATTGGCAGCACAGAGTTCCAGCCCCTGGATCACTATGGAAGTCCCCCTCTGTCTGTTTCTGAAGTACAATTGATCTACAACACTATTTCAGTTCCCATTACACAACATGGTGATTTGACATTTCAAAAGGATCACCAGGATGAGTCTAGTTGCTGGGGCAGGGCGAGGTGGGGCGAGGTGGGTAGACGTGGGCGGGTGTGTCCCCATATAAAGATATGACACAGTCGCTGTTCCCCACACTGGTTAATCTTCTGCTGAAACTTGTCCTCCGAGGTGCCCTGCTTTTTCTCTCCTCTTCTCACCCCTCTTCCCTCTGGAAACCATCTGTTTTCTGTATCTATGACTCTGTTTCTGTTTTGTTATGTGGGTTCACTCGCTTTGTTTTTTAGACTCCACATTTAATGAAATCATGCAGTATTTGTCTCTTCTCTGTCTGACTTAACCTCACGAAGCATAATACCCTCTGCCGCTGCTGAGTCGCTTCAGTCGTGTCCGACTCTGTGCAACCCCATAGACGGCAGCCCACCAGGCTCCTCCGTCCCTGGGACTCTCCAGGCAAGAACACTGGAGTGGGTTGCCATTGCCTTCTCCAATGCATGAAAGTGAAGTCGCTCAGTCTTGTCTGACTCTTGGCGACCCCATGGACTGCAGCCCACCAGGCTCCTCCGTCCGTGGGATTTTCCAGGCAAGAGCACTGGCGTGGGGTGCCATCGCCTTCTCCAGTAATACCCTCTAGGCCCATCTACGTTGCCACAGACGGCAGGATTCCATTCTTCTGATGGCCGAGTGCTGTTCCATCGTGCATACCCGCAACATCTTCGTCACTCGTCTGGGATGGGCGCTTAGGTTGGCTCCATATCCTGGCTGTTGTAAATAGTGCTGTGATGAACAGGGAGGTACAGATAGCTCTCCAGTGTTTCCATGTTCTTCAGATAAATTCCCAGTGGTGGGATCAGTGCATCAGGTGGCAGTTCCACGTTTTGAGGAACCTCCATACTGTGCTCTATCATGTCTGCACCGATTTCCGTGTCCATGAACACGCACGAGGGTCCCCTTTGCTCCACGCGCTTGCTCACGCTCGTCGTGTGTACTCTTTGTGATGATGGCCACTCTGACAGCTGTGGGCTGATGTCTCCCTGACGTTATGGTCTGCATTTCCCTCATAGTTCGTGACGTTGAGCATCTTTTCAGGTGCCTGTTGGCCGCCTGCATTTCCTTTTTGGAAAAATGTCTGTTCAGATCCTCTGTCCATTTTTCAGTTGTTTTTTGAAGTTGAGTTGTGTGAGTCCTTGGTATATTTTGGATACTCTCTCCTTACCGGATTATCACTTGCAAATATCTTCCTTCATTCAGTAAGTGGCCTTTCATTTTGTCGATAATTTTCTTCCTTGTACAGATGCATTTTAGTTTGATGCTGTCTCATCTGTTTATATTTACTTTTCTTTCCCTTGCCTGAGGAGACAAATCAAAATATATACATATATATATATGTATATTACTAAGACCAATGTCAGATAGCATCCTGCCAATGTTTACTTTTAGAAGTCTCACGGGTTCAGGTCTTACATTTAAGTCTTTAGTCCACTTTGAATCTATTTCTGTAGGTGGTATGAGAGCGCAGGGCGGTTCTTTGGACTCTGTCTCTGTAGGTGGTATGAGAGTGCGGTTCTTTGGCATGCGGCTATCGAGTTCTCCCAACACTATTTATGGAAGAGGCTGTCTTGCCGCCTTTATCATAGATTAATTGCCCATATAAGTGTGGGTTCCTTTCTGGGTTCTCTAGTATGTTCCATTGACCTGTGTGCCTGTTTTTGGGCCAGGACAATGCTGTTTTGATTAGCACAACTTTGGAGTATAGTTTGGAATTAGGATGCATGACACGTCTAATTTTTTTCCTCCTTTCTCAAGATGGTTTTGCTATTCAGGGGTCTTTGTGTTTAGATACAAATTTTAGACTCATTTGTTGTAGTTCTGTGAAAAATATGGTTGATATTTTGACAGGGATTATATTGAATCTGTAGATTGCCCTGGGTAGTATGGCCATTTTTACAATGTTAATTCTTTCAGTCTGTGAACAGGGGATACCTTTCCATCTGTTTGTGTTATCTTCAGTTTCTTTCACTAGTGTCTTATAGATTTCTGAGTACAGATCTTTTACCTCCTTGGTTAAATTTATGCCTAGGTATTTTATTCTTTTTCATGCGCTTGTAAACGGGATTGCTTTCTTAGTTTCTTTCTGGTAGTTCCTTGTTAGTGTGTAGCAACGCAGTAGGCCTCTGTATGTTAACTTTATATGGCAACTCTGCTCTTACATCTTTGTTAAATGGTGCAGCCAGTTTGGAAAATAATCAGATTTTCAAAAAGTCTAACATAGTCACTGTATGACTGGCACTGTATGGAATTCCACTTTGGTTTATTCCCCAAAGAGCTGAAAACATATCCACATAAAACCTGTTTGTAGCAGCATTATTCATGATGGCCAAGGTAGCAACAACCCAGACGTCCACCAACTGACGAATGGATTAACAAAATGTGGTCCATCCACGTGGTGGAAGACGATTCGGCCTTAAAAAGGAATGAAGTGCTGACACATGCCGCTACACAGAGTCAGCTTGCACATGTGCTAAGTGAAAGAAGCCAGACACGGAAGATCACAGCTTGTATGGTTGCCTTTAGCTAAATGCCCAGAACAGGCACCCCCATAGACATGGTGGGTCAGGAGGGGCTGCTGGGAATGCGGGTGAGGCTTCTCTGGGGGTGATGAAAAGATTCTGACTTTAGTTCCTGCTGATGGTGGATGCTCTGTGAATATACTAAACCCCGGCATTGCGTACTTCAATCAGCTGGATGTTATGGGAGGTGAGTCATGTCTCAATACAACTGTTTCCAGAAGCCCAGATCATCCTCTCTGGAGAAGGGGTGGCGGGGCTCGTCCCCCACCCTGCTGGAGCTGCCTGGCCAAGACCCTCCCGGAGCAGCGTCACCCGAGCGGTCCGGGTGAGGCACGGTCAGGGGGTCTGTGCCGGGACACAGCAGCCAGCCTGGGTTCCCAGGTCCTGTGTCCTTCAGGGGGTGGTCCAGAGCGGTGCGCTCCCCGCTGGTTCACCAGGGCCCCTCAGTGCTGGCTTCCACTGACGTCCTATCTCTTAGGTGCTCCCATGGGGCCCTCCCCGGGGATTCCACGTTCCTCCCCAACCAGCGTGTTCCTCGGACCCAGTCAGGAAGGGCCTCTCCCAGTCCACTTCACCCCAGCCTGGTGGGGGGACGTGCCCAGGACAGGGGGACGTGCCCGGGGAGGGCTCCGGCCTGGCCCAGCAATCCCGAGATCAGGCTAACCACATTGCAGTAATCCACATGGCCCAGAACCCGGGATCCCTGTTCCGGACTTCTGATTGCTCCTCTGATTAAACAAATAAGTTCAATTCACGTGCGTTATAATTAAGTCATCTCAAGTCCTTTTTGAAGGAGAGAAATAATTCGTAATAAGCAGTTTAAATTCCCATTTCCCACGAGTGGATTTCCATCCGTCCTAGAAGCTGAGAAGACCGCAGCCTCTTCGTGGCTGTTTCCCGGGTTGCTGTCAACCAGGTAGGGCTTTTCCCGGCAACAGAGCGTGGCCCCGTGTCACCCTGAAGGCCCGAGACCTCTGGGACAGTGTCCCCTGGCTGTCAGAAGAGAAGGAACAGAATTGATTGGCATACTAACAAGTTCACTAGGTAATAAGTCTTAAAAATAAAATGCTTTTTGAAGAACCTGAAACCTATTGAAATTCAAAGACGAGCTCTCCAGCTGCTGCCGCGGTGACCCCGCCTCCGCCCCCCTGGCGGTTGCCACCCTGGGCTCCTTTCCTCTGCGGTTTCGGAAGAGCTTCTTTATGACCCACTGCAGCAGCTGCGGTTAAATTTCCTGCAACCAGCTCTCTGTATGTATATACAACACCTGATTGGGAGTTTTATCTGAGAACGCATTCTCCTTCTGAAAACCATCCTCGAGATGCTCAGCCGTCTCCAGGCCTTGTGTCCGCACGTGCCGCAGCCAAGGCCAGGGTGGGCGCCTGGGGTGTCACAGGGCCCTGAGCCCAGGTGTCCCCTGGAAGGACGGTGTCCAGCCCGACGTGGCCACCTCACCCTGGTGGGACCAGACCAGCTTCCTCCAGGGCAGGGGCCTGCTTCTCTGGAGCCAGTCCTCCCATGGTGAGGGTTGTCGTTATCCAGGGGCCCTTGCTGTGCCACACGGGCAGGGACCCTCCGCGGGGGTTTCCTGAGGCGGGCTGCCTCCAGAGTGACCCATGGCAGGGCTGCTGCCCCTCCAAGCTGGCTGTGGCTTTTGGCCGGGGGTAACACTGCCTGGAGAGACAGCAGGGGCGGGGAAGTGACTCACTGGGTGTCTAAACTGGTCCAGGAATCAAAAGCTTTCAGAGCATGCATTCAGCAGACCGTCTGGGGCCGCAGAGGCCTGGCCTTGCCGCAGGGCCGTCGACGGTCGGCTCTGCGTAGGAAGGTTCTCTTGTTCAGGCGGTCGGTCGTGTCCCACTCTGTGACCCCGTGGACTGCAGCAGGCCGGGCTTCAGTGGTGGTGACCTGACCCCAGGTGCGGGTCCCGAGAGTGAGCAGGGGCCGGAGGGCCAGCCGTGAGGCCCTGGTGAAGGAGCCTGGATGGGAAGGCAGGCAGTTGGGTGTGAGTGGGTGCAGAGTAGCCAGCAGAGGCAAGGCTGCCCCCCGGGAACGACAGCAGTGTGCGCCCGTCTGGGGCTCCCGATCGCTGACGGGCGGCGGGTGACGCGGCCGGGTCAGTGGTGCGGCCCTGACGCGCTGCTGTGGACCAGGCCAGCCTTGAGCAGCGGGGTCACGGCTGCCCGGCACCCCCAGGCCCCGGGGACGGAAGGATGTGGTGGACACCCGCGGAGGGCCTGGCTTGGTGTTTGTTTGGAGGCAGTGAAGGGTTTCCAGTCCTGGTGGCCCGTGGTCAGTGGGTTTCCCTGACAGTCTGGTGTGGCCTGGGCAGCTTCCCCTGAGCCCAGGGCCCGAGGGCCAGAGGGCTGTGGGAGGCCCCGCTCAGGGAGCAGCCAGACTCTGTGTTCACAACCCGAGGCTCTTCTCTGCTTTTTCGGCTACACTCTTGTATTCAGGCTTGGCAGAGCCGGGCTATAAGGCTTTGCTGGGGGCTTGTCCAGGAGAGGCCCAGGCCTGGCCTGGCCCCACCAGCCCTCACCCCTGAGCTGCCTGCCGCCTGTCCAGCTGCAGCTCACCTGGGGAGCCACCGAGATCTGGAAGGCTCTCCTCTGCCCAGCATGAGGGTGGTGGGGTTCCCATGGGGTGTGGTCTTGGGAACGAGGGTTCGGAGCCCAGCTCCTGTCCTGGGGCAGCTGCTGGGGGGCGGGCGGGGGGTGGGGGCTGGCTGCTCTCCGTCTCCAGGCTTGCGCTGGGGGCACAAGGGGGCTGGTCCTTTCCGACCTGGCCACGCTGCCATCCTGCCATCTGTCCTGCCCACCTGTCCTGCCATCTGCCTCCTCTTCTCCCCTTCCTGGAGCTTGGCTGAGACCGCGCTGCGGTGACCAGGCATCCTTCTAAGGTTTTCCCGCTGCAGCGTTTGCTTCCTACTTGGGAAGCAAGAGTCATGGATCTGGTCCTGGTCCCTCATTCCCACGCGGACCCCCGAGTGTCCTTAGAGTGAGACCTGGGCTGACCGCCGGCTCTGCCAGGTCCACTGATGTGACCTTGGCCGTTAGTTTTCTTCATCTGGGTCAGTATCGGGCCACCTCACGAAGGGTCTGGTGGTACCTACTGGGACACAACCGGTGCCCTGCCCGGGGCTGGGGCACTCTGGTTCAGGCCACGTTCTGCCCCAGCCCAGCTGGCCAGCCTCACGAAGCTTGGGTCCCTCCAGCATTGTCACATGTCTGGCTCAGACGGGCACTTGAGGGCAGGGCCTCAGCTCACACACACCCAGGCATCCACGTCCGCATCCCACATCCCCAGCCTGCATCACAGGACAGCTGTTTGAATGATGGATAATTGGATCAGCTTCACAGAATCGGTTCTGAATTGTCAACTTTGGCGCTTCGGACTTACTCAGTCACTGCTGTGGTTTTGTGTTTTCTCTTGCCTTCTCGGAGGCTGCTGACTCACTACTCATCTAACCGCCTAAGTGCTATCTTCGTGAATTTTATTTTTGTCCTGTAACAGTGAAAGCTGTCACTGCTATGAATTTATTTTGAGAAAATATTGACATCGTGTGCCAAAAAGACATCTTTACTGGGCTCTATTTTATCCTCTCATGGTTTTAATTTCAAGGTAGGTCCTGTTCGTATCCATTGATTCTCTTTGCCGTGGACATTTTACTCAGGGACATTTGAAAGTCTCATTTAAACTTTAATGTTAAATGTTGTTGAATGAGGCCGGCTGACCCAGGTCGGACAGAGCAACACGTCTGTCCTCCTCTGCGTCCCTGCAGTCCGCAGTCCCGCCCCCAAGCTGGCCTGAGGGTGACCCTGCCGGACCGATTTAGGTCTGAGTGATGAGCCAGGCTAGAGATTGCTGT
This sequence comes from Bubalus kerabau, assembly GCF_029407905.1. Lineage (NCBI taxonomy): Eukaryota > Metazoa > Chordata > Mammalia > Artiodactyla > Bovidae > Bubalus > Bubalus kerabau. The sequence goes on from NC_073630.1 coordinate 120,349,784, forward strand.
GTTCGCTTTGTTCTCTGCATACTTAGAAATGGAAATGTGGCACCAAAAATTTTCTTTTGGATCCTGTTGATCAGCACAAATTGAATCGTTGAAGTTGTGTTCGTTCATTTCCTGGACCCCTGCCTGGAAGTTTGTCTTCACAGCGTCTGGGTCTCCCGGTGGCATCGGCAAGATTCTCCTGCCGCACCTTGGCAGCCCGAACCCCCCGGGAGCTCTTTCCATCTTTTCAGTTCTGGCTGCATGTTGTGGCCTGCGGGATCTCAGTTCCCTGACCAGGGGTCAAACCCCTGCCCCTGCGCTGGAAGCACAGAGTCCTAACCACTGGGCAGCCAGGGACGTCCACGGAGGGGAATTTTGATTCTTTGCTGGAAATCATCCCTTCTGAGGGGGCTGGAGAGGTATCTCGGAATATAACGAAAATTTTAAAATCACACAGGCCTTCTGTGTTTCAACAAAATAAAGATAATTGCTAGCTTAAAAAATGCTTTTTCTGACTTCTCTAATTTCTTCAATGCGCGCATGTGTGCACGTGTGTGTGTGTGTTGTACACATCTCTCTGTTTTTGGTGACGGTCAACACACTCATAGCTCTGGTCTTAAGGTCTCTGCTGTACTGGAAGCAAAGCGCGGCGAGTCCAGAGGGCTCATCTGGGTGCTTTCACTCCCAGGCCACAGGTTCCGCTCTGCCCGGGCCATCCGTGTACCCAGGGAGAGGGGAGGCCGGGTTTGGAGGATGTTTGTTGCTCATGGTCACGGAGGTGTTTGGCGCACCCAAGTCTGGGGGTTGCTGGTTGGGGTCCCCGGTACTGTGTTGCTGTTTTCTTCCCTGCCTTTTCCTGGGCGGGCCGCCCTCCCCAGCTCCCTCCTGGCTTCTCCCTTATGCGGGTGTCTGCCACACCCTGAAGGTGCCAGGTAAAACCCTGGCTGGGGGTCAGAGGGCAAGGGTGTCCCTCCCTGCCCCCAGCTTCTGAAACCAGGAGGAGGCCCCAGGGTAGGAAGTGGGTCCAGATGGGGCATAATGGATGGATGTGGACCTGGGGAGGCTTGAGACCAGGGTGGTGGGGAGCGTGTGTGAGGGCACCGTCTGGGCAGCTGCCCGCCTTCCAGCCCCTCTCCTTCCCGTCAGCACAACAGGAAGGGGGCAGAAATGCACTGCCAGCCGCTGACCCCACCCCGGTTCCCCTCTCATCACAGAGGGGTCACTGGTGGGCATCCTGGGGGAGTCAGCTGAGCCCATGGAGGGGACCAGGGAGTCACGGATGCCTGGGGGTCCACAGGGTGGGGTCTGGGCTGCCCTGGTCAGGGCTTGTCCCCCATTCTCCATTCTCAGCAGTGGGTGCTCAGGTGCCTTTGCTGGGTAGGGGGTCGGGGGGTGAATCCCCGATCTGTGAAAAGTCCCTGGGGGGGGGGCCTTTCCCTGGTCCTGATAACCAAGACCCCTGCTCGGAGGAAGATCTACCCGGGAACGGGTCACACTGGGGGAGGGGCGAAACTCAGGCTCCATCAGCCAAGCAGCGAACTGAGAAATCACAAAAGCAAGTTACCCTGTGTTCGGCAGACTGCAGGGCCTAGTCACGGGCAGGCTGACTCCCAGGCGGAAGGAGGAGGGAGCAGGGGCTGACCTGCTGTCCGGCCTTCGCTCCCGTCTCTCTGCGATAACGGAGGGCTGAGGGCTGGGGGTGCTGGGGGGGTGCCGGGGCTGGGCAGTGGAGCTGGCCCTCTGTTCAGCCGCTGCCTTCATGGCCTCGGCTTAGTCTCCGGAGTAAAGCTCCTTCCTAAGACTGAGTCCACTGTCCTTAGCCCCCAGCACTCCCCAGCCCCTTGTCTGTGGTCACCCCACCCCCCACATACACGCACACAGGGATTCAGGGGCCCGTCAGGGTGAGGGGGCCACACCCGGGGTGTCCGCTCACTCCACTCTCCCCACAGCGGTCGGACCCGCAGCTGCTGGCACAGTTCTACCATGCGGACGAGGAGCTAAGCCAGGTGGCCGCCGAGCTGGACAGCCTGGACGGGCGGAAGGACCCCCAGCGCTGCACGCTGCTTGTCAGCCAGTTCCGTTCCTGCCAGGTGAGGGGCGGGGACAGCGGAGGGAGCCCGCGGGGAGCCGAGCTGGGGACGGGCAGAGCTGCTGAGGAGGGCTGGGCTCACGGGCCCCCTCCAGGGGAATGGGGGGGATGGAGGGCCTGCAGGGGGTTGCCCCAGAGCTGGTGGGTGGCGACCTCCCCACTGCAGGGTCCAGACTGACGGACGGTCCAGGCCACCAGCTGGGAATTCCTACGGCTCAGCAAGCACGGCTTCACCAGCCTGACAACTTCTATTCCAGAGTTCCAGAGCCTGCTCAGCCTGCCAGTCCGCACCTTTCCACTTGGGGATGTGGGGGCTTGGGCGTGCGTCCCAGATCACAGGCGGGTAGGGTCCCCCAAGCGTTTCAAGCATCACGGTTCTTACGGGAGGAGCGCACCCTCCTCTGTCATCTCTCAGGAGGGGCCAGGGACCGGGGACCATGAGGGTCTCCCTCCTGGCTGGCCCCTGGACAGCCTGCTTCCCCAGCAGAGGATGGCCACAGTCCCTGCAGCTCACTGAGCCCTGCCAGGCAGGAGGCCACTCTCTGCCCCTCCCCACCTGGCCCTGCTCTCCTGGCAGGGGGGCACTTGCTCCCTGGGACTCTTTGATCCCAAGCCCCCCCGGGCCTGCTCTCTGCATGTTACACAGACGGACCAGGTGGGTGAAACTCAGCTGGCGCCTCACAGAACCTCGGCAGGAAAAGCAGAGAGGGAGGTCCGCCCTGGGACTGGATGCAGGTGAAGCAGCTTAAAAAAGGTGGAAGAAAGTCATAAAAATCGGCTAAAGTACCTCACACTCACACAGAAACACCAGAACCTTCCACATCTCAGGCTCCCTGAGGACCTCCGTGTCGGGGTCCCCAAGGCCATCCCGGGTTCCAGCAGGAGGACGCGCAGGACTGGGCACATTGGTCCTCTCGGCTCCAATCCATCACAGCGAGAAGCTGCGAAGCAGAACCAGCGATGGGAGAAGGTCCAGTGGGGGAGTGGGGTCCAGGGGAGACAGGCCCCAGATTCCAGAATCCCATCACGGGGACACAAAGACCCACAGAGACACGTGTCCCCAGGGAAGCTTGTCACAGACTCAGAGCTGGGGTTCTTACTGGGGGGCCAGCCCTGCGGGTCCCTCTGCTGGGTAGACAGTCAATCCAGCCCCAGGGTAGAGGGTGTGAGCACAGAAAGAGCACGGAGGCACAGGGAGCCCCCATCTGTGGGGGTGCTGGGGGCCCTCCCGACACCCCAGCTCCCGGATGCCAGCCCTGCACATGGGCCTGTTGGAGGACGGCCGTCAGGCCCGCTGGGAGGGCCTCTCTCTACACAACCGCATGGCCCCAAGTGTGGCTGAGGCCCCCTGGGCCCTGGCTCGGTACTCAACTGCTCGCTCAGGAAACAGGACTTAGAAGAGCGGCCAAAGTGAGCCTCCCTGTGCGAGCCGCACCTTCACAGAGGCCCGGCATGGTCACATGTAACTGGCCCGTTACTGCTGCACCTCGCGTTGTTGGGGGCTCCCGCGGCAGTGAATTCCTGTGAGCTCAGCTGGTCACAGTGGGAAGTGATTTTCATCTCTAACGTCTCCTGAAACAGGCATTTTGCCCTTTCTAGTTTTCATCGAGGTCTCACGTTCTGTTTGTCACGATGCCGCTGGTTCATTCCCTCCTTTGTTCTGTGGCACTTACCCACAGAGGTGCCCCTCTGCAGAAGGCGGATGATGGCACGGGGGGCAGGCAGGCTCGGGGGGGACAGGGTGGGTGTCTCGCGGACCGCTGCAGTCAGGGAGGGGTTTGGACAGAGGCCGCACGCAGGGAGGGATGCCGTGAGTGACCACAGCACACATGAGATAAAACGTGTCGGCCTGGCGGAGGGGCTGGCTGCAGCATGCCCTGCCGGGCCCCCGCGTGGCCTTGATTTTTAGAGCCCGTCACCCTGGGGGGATCACCCAGCTCCAGATTTAGCTGGTCCTCACTCCAGGTGGCTTGGCGGTGAGGAATCCATCTGCCAATGCAGGAGATGCGGGTTCGATCCCTGGGTCGGGAAGATCCCCTGCAGGAGGGGATGGCAGCCCGCTGCAGTCTTCTTGCCAGGAGAACCCTACGGACAGAGGAACCTGGCGGGCTGCAGTCCAGGGGGTCGCAGAGTCGGACACAACTGAGCGGGCACGCGCTTGCTCTTCCCCGCCCCTGATGTTCCCAGCATCCATGTGTCAGTTCCTGGAGCATGTGGACGCCCCCTGAAGTGCCCGGAGGTCACGGCTTGGCTTTCTCAGCTGCGGGCGGGGGCTCAGCCCCTTGCCCGGGGTGCCTCAGGCTTCCCAGGTGCCGTCACACCAGGTGCCTGCACTCAGCGGGGGTGTCTGTGCGGAGCCCGCAGGGCAGCACCATCCCAGCCTGGTTCTGCTTCCTGGGGGGGCCTGGGGGGGTCACATTTTCCTAATTCTTTACAAGCCTGCTCATTTTTCTATTGGATGCCTGGCATTGGGAATTCTACCTTGCTGGTAGCTGAATATTTTTGGGTTTTTTGGAGCTTTATTTTGTAATACAGTTTGGTTGCTTGGAAATGGTTTGATCCTTTTGGGTCTTGTTTTTTTTTTTTTTTTTTTTTTCAGATATCATGCAGGTTCAGAGCTCTGTTTAGTCTGGGGCTAAGAAGAATTGGTACCGAGTACACCTGGGTATTACTCAATGCCCTGTGATCTGTGAGCATTTCTATGCTGTGGGCCCTGTGCCCAGCTGGACACTCAGGGAGGGGCCTCCCCGCGACTGTCTCCCCAGGCAGCTCGCTCATCTCCGCTACTCTGTCCTCTGGATTCTGGTGGCCTTGGCTTCCCCAGACTCTCGGTTCTGTCCCTTCAACAAGGGCGTTTGCTGGGTTCCACCTGGTCCCCTCTGTCTGTGCCAGGACCCGAGAATTCCCTCCAGGCGGTGTGAGCTGCGCACTCACAGCTCCCGCCTCCTCCGTTTCTCTTCTCTTTGGGATCACGCGTCACCTGATGTCCAGTGTCTGGAGAATCCTTGTCTTGTTTCCATCATTATCGTTTGAGGAGGTAGTTTTCATTCCTGTTACTCCATCTTGGCTGGAATCGGATGTCCCAGTAAGTACCCCGTGAAGGACACTGCTCTAGCTCTGAGGACCCATCAGCGTCCCTGGGTCCCTCGGCGGCTATTTGCTGGGACGTCCTCAGGCAGCTGCTGTCCTGGGCTGGGCAGTGGGGAGCATCCCCACTAAAAGGCTCCACGACTCTGGGCGAGGCCTTGGCTCCCTGGCCCACGATGTTGGGCGAGGCCTTGGCTTCCTGGCCCACGACGCTGGGCGAGGGCTTGGCTCCCTGACCCGCAGGGCACTTGCTGTTGGTTTTGACATTAGTTTTTTGTGAGTTTGTTGAATCGTGAGAAAGGGACCTGCCCACCCAGAAAACCTTTTAAAAAGAGCTGACAGTGAGACGGCTCAGTAATGGTTGGGTTTTATTTTCACATTTTGTGCAATTCTGCTTATGGTGCAGAATTCCCTTCAGAGTTTAGTGCATCACCTGTTTGCATTAGAAAGTCGCGCTTCCTGCCCATGGCTACTGCCTGAGGAAAACTCGAGCTGGAGCCTCAGGGGCGGGGAGGGCTGTTGAGACAAAACTGCCCAGGGCAGGACTGTCAGTTTCTCTCTCTGGAAACCAATTTGGCGAATGGGATCGGAGCCTGTGCACGCAGCTCACACTCGGCTTGTCATGCTGCCTCTAGGCATGGCTTCTGAGGGACCAGCCCGAAGTGCAGCGTCAGGCGCCACTCGGTGGCTGCGTCATTGACGGAAAATTAGAAGTGTCGTGAGGGTCCAGCAGAGGAGGGAGCAGGGAGCTGGGATCTCACGAGGCTCCCCACCACAAGCTGGATTTGTGGGAAGTCATAATAACGTGTCCCAGCAGTAAGCGGCAGCAGCAGCGTGCAGAATTACACGCATGGACAATCCCAGCTGACGGGAGGATGCCCACGGGGACAAGAACAGGGAGCAGGCGTGCCACCTGCGGTCTCTGTGCCAAGGACACTCCCGCCCCACCACTTCCCCACTTCCCAGTTCCTGGGATGGATGTGCATTCATTTCACCCTTAGCAAATCACAAAGAAACGAAATTTTCAACATTCTCGTAATTCAACTGAATGAATGGTACGTGTATACAGAACAGGACAATTTAGAGAAAAGAGTGGGATGTCACCAAAGATTCAGTAAAGCAGGTTTGAGGAGGCTGGGCTTACAGGTCAACCCTTAGTGATGTCCATCCGACAGCAGGTCTTGCCCGACCATGTTGCCATCAAGCCCAGGATGACAAAGGCTGAGAATGTCAATCAAAGCAGCACAGAGACTGGACATTGAAGATCCTCTTTTAGAACGTCTGTCCACCCAGTTCAGTTCAGTGGCTCAGTTGTGTCCGACTCTTTGTAACCCCGTGGACTGCAGCAGGCCAGGCTTCCCTGTCCATCGCCAACTCCTGGAGCTTGCTCACACTCATGTCCATTGAGTCAGTGATGCCATCCAACCATCTCATCCTCTGTCGTCCCCTTCTCCTCCTGCCCTCAATCTTTCCTAGAATCATGGTCTTTTCCAAGGAGTCCTTTCTTTGCATCAGGTGGCCAAAGTATTGGAGTAACAGCTTTAGCATCAGTCCTTCCAATGAATATTCAGGACTGGTCTCCTTTAGGATGGACTGGTTGGATCTCCTTGCAGTCCAAGGGACTCTCAAGAGTCTTCTCCAGCACCACAGTTCAAAAGCATCAATTCTTTGGCACTCAGCTTTCTTTATGGGCCAACTCTCACATCCACACATGACCACTGGAAAAACCATAGCTTGGACTAGACGGACCTTTGTTGGCAAAGTAGTGTCTCTGCTTTTTAATAAGCTGTCTAGATTGGTCATAAGTTTTCTTCCAAGGAGCAAGTGTCGTTTAATGTCATGGCTGCAGTCACCATCTGCAGTGAATTAGGAGCCAAAAAAAGTAAAATCTGTCACTGTTTCCATTATTTCTCCATCTGTTTGCCATGAAGTGATGGGCCCAGATGCTGTGATCTTCATTTTTTGAATGCTGAGTTTTAAGGCAACTTTTTCACTCTCCTCTTTCACTTTCATCAAGAGGCTCTTTAGTTCCTCTTCGCTTTCTGCCATAAGTGAGGTGTCATCTGCATATCTGAGGTTATTGATATTTCTCCCAGAAATCTTGATTCCAGCTTGTGCTTCATCCAGCCCAGTGTTTCTCATGATGTACTCTGTATAGAAGTTAAATAAGCAGGGTGACAGTATACAGCCTTGACGTACTCCTTTCCCAATTTGGAACCAGTCTGTTGTTCCATGTCCGGTTCTAACTGTTGCTTCTTGACCTGCATACAAATTTCTCAGGAGGCAGGTCAGGTGGTCTGGTATTCTCATCTCTTTTAAAAATTTTCCACAGTTTGTTGTGATCTACACAGTCAAAGGCTTTGGCGTAATCAATGAAGCAGATGTTTTTCTGGAATTCTCTTGCTTTTTCTATGATCCAATGAATGTTGGCACTGTGATCTCTGGTTGCTCTGCCTTTTCTAAATCCAGCTTGAACATCTGAAAGTTCATGGTTCATATACTGTTGAAGTCTTGCTTGGAGAATTTTGAGCATTACTTTGCTAGCGTGTGAGATGAGTGCAATTGTGCAGTAGTTTGAACATTCTTTGGCATTGCCTTTCTTTGGGATTGGAATGAAAACTGACATTTTTCAGTCCTGTGGCCACAGCTGAGTTTTCCAAATTTGCTGGCATATTGAGTGCAGCACTTTCACAGCATCATCTTTTAGGACTTGAAATAGCTCAGCTGGAATTCCACCTTCACTAGCTTTGTTTGTAGTGATGCTTCCTAAGGCCCACTTGACTTAGCATTCCATGATGTCTGGCTCGAGGTAAGTGATCACACCATCATGGTTACCTGGGTCATTAAGATCTTTTTTGTACAGTTCTTCTGTGTATTTTTGCCACCTCTTCTTAACATTTGCTGCTTCTGTTAGGTCTATACCGTTTCTATCCTTTATTTTGCCCATCTGCTTCCCTGGTAGCTCAGTTGGTAAAGAATCTGCCTGCAATGCAGGATACCCCAGTTTGATTCCTGGGTTGAGAAGATCCACTGGAGAAGAGATAGGCTACCCACTCCAGTATTCTTGGGCTTCCCTTGTGGCTCATCTGGTAAAGAATCCGCTTGCAGTGAGGGAGACCTGGGTTCGATCCCTGGGTTGGGAAGATCCCCTGGAGAAGGCAAAGGCTACCCACTCCAGTGTTCTGGCCTGGAGAATTCCATGCAGTGTATAGTCCATGGGGTTGCAAAGAGTCAGACACGAGTGAGTGACTTTCACTTTCACTTTTGCATGAAATGTTCCCTTGGTATCTCTAATTTTCTTGAAGAGAAAATTCAAGTCTTTCCCATCTCTAGTCTTTCCCTTCTATTGTTTTCCTCTATTTCTTTGCATTGATCACTGAGGAAGGCTTTCTTATCTCTCCTTGCTATTCTTTGGAACTCTGCATTCAGATGGGTATATCTTTTCTTTTCGCCTTTGCCTTCTGCCTCTCTTCTTTTCTCAGCTATTTGTAAGGCCTCTTCAGACAACCAGTTTGTATTTTTGCATTTCTTTTTTTGGGGATGGTTTTGATCACTGCCTCCTGTACGATGTCACAAATCTCCGTCTGTAGTTCTTCAGGCACTGTATCAGATCTAATCCCTTGAATCTATTTGTCACTTCCACTGTATAATCATAAGGGATTGATTTAGGTCATACCTGAACAGTCTAGTGGTTTTCCTTACTTTCTTCAATTTAAGCCTGAATTTGGCAATAAGGAGTTCATGATCTGAGCAACAGTCAGCTCCTGGTCTTGTTTTTGCTGACTGTGTAGAGCTTCTCCATCTTCACCTTTAAAGAATATAATCAATCTGATTTCAGTATTGACCACCTGGTGATATCCATGTGTAGAGTCTTCTCTTGTATCGTTGGAAGAGGGTGTTTGCTATGACCAGTGCGTTCTCTTGGCAAAACTCTGTTAGCCTTTGCCCTGCTTCGTTTTGTACTCCAAGGCCAAACTTGCCTGTTACTCCAGGTATCTCTTGACTTCCTGCTTTTGCATTCCAGTCCCCTGTGATGACAAGGACATCTTTTTTTGGTGTTAGTTCTAGAAGATCTTGTAGATCCTCATAGAAGTGTTCAGCTTTAGCTTCTTTGGCATTAGTGGTTGGGCCACAGACGTGGATTACTGTGATATTGAATGGTTTGCCTTGGAAACAAACAGAGATCACTCTTTTGTTTTTGAGATTGCACCCAAGTACTGTGTCTTGGACTCTTTTGTTGACTGTGATGGCTACTCCATTTCTTCTAAGGGATTCCTGCCCACAGTAGTAGATATAATAGTCATCTGAGTTAAACTCACTCATTCCAGTCCATTTTAGTTCACTGAGTCCTAAAATGTCGATGTTCACTCTCTCCATCTCCTGCTTGATTACTTCTAATCTGCCTGGACCTAACATTCCAGGTTCCTATGCAATTTTGCTCTTTACAGCATCGGACTTTACTTCCATCACCAGTCACACCCTCAACTGGGTGTTGTTTTCTCTTTGGCTCCGTCTCTTCATTCTTTCTGGAGTTATTTCTCCACTCTTCTCCAGTAGCATATTGGGCACCTACCCACCATCTGTCCACCCAGGAATTCCATTTCTCCAGCTCTGTCCTCAGAAATGTGTGCACAGGTGTTCAGAGAGACACTTGGGCTGTCACCGTGGCCGAGGCCGCAGGGAACCGAGGGTGGGTCCACAGGGGGCGGTTCAGCCGTCACAGAGGGCGCCACGCCGTGCCCACAGGGACTGACATGGGAAGTGCCCCGGCCCTGTGGTGGGCACACTAGATACCTGGCCATGGTGAAGGGGAGGCAGGCAGGTGGTCCTCCCTGGGTGCTTCTGGGAAGGTTGGGCTCCTTGCAGCGCGAGCCAAGCAGGCCCCATGTGCTGCCACGTGGCCGCGTGACCTCCTGGCACACTGGGTTTGCTTCTCAGATTTGCCCAGCGGTCCTGCCAAGCCACCTGTCGGTGCTGCGTCCTAGCGCCCTTCCCGCTTCTGTTTCAGGACAATGTGCTAAACATCATTAACCAGATCATGGACGCATGCATCCCCCAGGACCGAGCCCCGCGGGACTTCTGTGTCAAGTTCCCTGAGGAGATCCGCCACGACAACCTGGCCGGCCAGCTGTGGTTCGGCGCCGAGGTAGCCCAGCTGTCCCTCCGTGACTGGCCCCCGTGGGCATCTACAGGTGCAGGGCGTCTCCTCTCCCACAGGTGGAGGACTGTACTGAACCTGCTCCCCTGAAACTACACACGCAAATACAGACACGAGGTTTCACATGTGATTTCTGTGAGGCTCTCAGGCCCCCAGACATGTGAAACTGGTTCTCTGCTACAGTAATGCTAATACTCAGACAGCACTGCCCCCCCCCAAGGGGCTGTTTACTCCTGCCCGGGCTGGGGGAGCTGCCCCCAGCCCACACTGCCACCACCACTCACGTGGCCCCTCAGATCTTGGTCTTCAGCTCCCGAGGAGGCGCCTGAGGATCTGGAGGGAGGTGCTCCCCCCACCCTAGGCAGGACCAGCCTCGCTCTGGGCAGCGGTGTCCGTGGGAGCCCCTCGCCCGGCCCCTCTCTCAGGACGCTAGCACATGCCATCCCCCCGCCAGCTCTCCAGGACTCCCATGCCCCCATTTCCCTGCACGCTGTCGGCCCTGGGCCCGCTGCTCCCCCATCTCAGTCTGTGTCAACCCGCTCCTCCGAACCGCCTGGCTGCGATGTCCCCACTGGGGATGGCTCCAGATGGTGGGGTTGGCCCCGGGCAGGCTGTCTCTTCCCCCAGCCTCAGTTTTTACCTCTGCAAAGTGGGTCCCAAGGGCGGGGGCAGCTGTGGGGGCTGTGAGGCGAAGCAGGGAAGCTTTGTGGACACCAGGTGTCTGCATCTTAGAAAGGTCGGGGGTCTTGGGGAGCCAGGGGAAGCTCCCGGGCAGTGGGCTTGGGCGAGAACCAGAGTGGGGTGTCTGAGGGGTGTCTGTGGGGCGGGGTGGAGGGGGAGGAGACAGGGGTCACATGCCCAGGAGGGCCCGGCGGAGCCCCAAACCCAAGGGCATTTGTTATCACGACTGTGATTGCTGGGCATCTAAGAGAAATCAGGAGGGAGCCGGTGCCCAGAGAGGAGGCCGCGGAAGGGGAGAGGAGGAGGGGGGAGGGTCTCAGGGATGAGAATAGGGGGTAGGGGTCTAGGGGATGGGAGGCGGGGGAGGGTCTCGGGGAGGCCACGCCCCCCACCCCGGTCTGGCAGACCTGTGGCCGGGGCCTCCTGGGGCACGCGGGGTGGCCTGTCCCAGCGTCGCTGGGGTGGTGCGTGCTCCGCGGGCGGGCTGCCCTGACCCCTTCGCCGTCCGCAGTGCCTGGCCGCCGGCTCCATCATCATGAACCGCGAGCTGGAGAGCATGGCCATGCGGCCGCTGGCTAAGGAGCTGACCCGGAGCCTGGAGGACGTGCGCGGGGCCCTGCGCGACCAGGCGCTGCGGGACCTCAACACCTACACGGAGAAGATGCGGGAGGCGCTCCGGCACTTCGACGTACTGTTCGCAGAGTTCGAGCTGAGGTGACCGGAGGCCGCCCGCGAGGGGTCGCGGCCCTGGCCTGCTGGTGGGGAACCCGGCCGTCTGCAGCCGAAGACTCCGCGAAGGGAGGCGCCCTCCCTGGCTGGTTGCGGGCGTCGGGGGTGGATGGGGGTGGGCACGGCGAGGGGAGGGGCCAGGGCTGGCGGAAGAACACAGGGACACCCCAGGTCCCGCCCTCACTTCTGCCCCTGGCGCCCCCCCAGCGGTGAAGCCGCCGCCCCCTCCCCCCGGGCGGTCCTGTGGATGCAGGTCATCCACCGCCCCCTCCCCACCCAGCGTGTCTTTGGGCTCCCACCCGGGACACCGCCGAGACTGGATGAGGTGGCCATTAGGGTCCTGCTGGGCCCCCAGCTCCACTGCGTGCGGGGAGGCCCCTCCAGCTCAGCGGGTCTGCCCTCCCCCTCCACCAGCAGCAGAGGACAGGGCAGGGCCCCCTTCACCCGCCTCCCCGCCCCCAAGGGCTCTGGAGGTCCCGGGACTGTGGGGACTGGGCTGCAAGATGTCCACAGAAACAGACACGCTTGGGGTGCAGGAGACCCAGGAGGCCCAATGCCCATCCACCGCGGTGCGGGTTAGCAGAAACTGCCTGACTTGTGATGCGTGGGCGGAGGAGGAAGTCACAAGGTTCCAGATGGTTCTCTAGGGAGCAGGGCCCACACATGAGCTTTCTGCCTTTCTCCCTCCCTGTCTGCTCCAGATTTCCCCAAGTGAGCTTTTATTACAAGAAAGGCTGGTTAGTCACTTAGGAGGAGGGGAAACCGTTCTCACCTGGGGAAGGGGCGAGTCCTGCTCCGCAGGGGCCGGGGGCCCCTCACTGGGCCTGGATGCACGTGGCCACTCCCTGTTCCCTCGAGACAGGGGGCCCTCTCGGAAGGAATGAGCAGTGGCGAGTGGCAGCTCCAGGCTGGGCACAGCCCAAGGAGGGAGGAGCTTCGGCTGAAAACAGGAGCGGTGATGCTGGGGCCGCGTGCTGTGAGCGCCTGAGAGGCGGCAGGGGCCTGCAGTCAGAGGGACCCCGTTTGGTTGTCCGTTAAGACCTTCAGGGCTCGGGGACACGGTGGGGCGCCCGGGGGTGGCCCTCACCCCGTCCCTCTGCCCACAGCTACGTGTCGGCCATGGTGCCCGTGAAGTCCCCCCGGGAGTACTACGTGCAGCAGGAGGTCATCGTGCTGTTCTGCGAGACGGTGGAGAGGTGAGGCCCCTGTGACCCGGGAGCCCAGTCCTCCCGCCACCCTGGCCCAGGGGACGGCTGCACCCGGGAAGGGCGCCGTATCCCTGCGCCGCGTCCACCAGCCCTGCTGCCCATCCCAGCCCCACAGTCCCGCTTCTCTGGGCCCGGAGGGTCGGTCCTGCAGGCGAAGCTCGCAGGGTCCGGGGGGCTCCAGGCTCAGCCCGAGGAGCCAGGCTCCTCACCTCCTCACCCTTCTCCCGCTCCTCGCATTCCCACCTCCTCACTTCCTGTCCTCCACTCCTCTCCCGCCAGGCCAGGATGGAGGCCTTGTAGGCTGGGTTTCAGGGGTGATTCATCGGTAATCTAAGCATGCCTTGTTTGGGGGCAGGGGTCAGAGCTGAAGTCAGGTTTTATGACTAGACTAAGATCGAACCTGGAATATTCCTCGTATTTGACTAGTGCTTCGCTGGCAGGTAAGTTTTGAACTTGCCTAGTATTACATCATTGGAGAAGGAAATGGCACCCCACTCCAGTATTCTTGCCTGGAGAATCCCATGGACAGAGGAGCCTGGTGGGCTACGGTCCATGGGGTCGCTAGGAGTCGGACACGACTGAGCGACTTCACTTTCACATTTCACTTTCATGCATTGGCGAAGGAAATGGCAACCCGCTCCAGTGTTCTTGCCTAGAGAATCCCAGGGACGGTGGAGCCTGATGGGCTGCCATCTACGGGGTCACACAGAGTCGGACACGACTGAAGCGACTTAGCAGCAGCAGCAATATCACATCATTGGAGAAGGAAATGGCAACCCACTCCAGTATTCTTGCCTGGAGAATCCCATGGACAGAGGAGCCTGGCGGGCTACGGTCCATGGGGTACCAAAGAGTCGGACACGACTGAGCGACTAGACAACAACGTCACATCGTAAGTTTGTTAATTTTTTGAGACAGGTTGTTCACTCTTAGGCGTTGATAGATATTTCAAATCAGCAAACAGTCAGACGGCAGGAAATCTTTGGTTTTGAACACGCTGGTGCGTGTCTGCCCATGCGTGCGGGGACGCCATCTCTGTATCCTTGGAAGTGGGTGGATGCAGGAGAGCAGTTGCTGGCTTCTCAGGGACTGTTAATGGTTCAGGGCAGCTTTTCTGCAGCACCTTTACTCTTGGGTGTTGGATGGCAAGGTGTCCCCACCAGCCCCCCGTGGCAGGCACCTCTCTCCTGCTCCCCGCTTCCGTCCAGCAGTGGGTCAGGAGGTGGGAAGGTGGGGGAGGCCGAGGGGGAGCTGCCCGTGCCGGGCCTCTTGGAGTGGGCTCTTCCAGCCGCTGTCCTCCGTGTGTCCACGTGTGAGGCCTGCGCGGCCACCCTCCTGGCTCCCATCTGGCCATGGTCACGCCTGCTCCCTGTCTCCTCCCCGCCAGGGCCCTGGACTTCGGGTACCTGACCCAGGACATGATTGACGACTACGAGCCGGCCCTCATGTTCACCATCCCCCGGCTGGCTATCGTGTGGTGAGTGTCCCTCACAGTGCCCTGGATGGTCGTTTTGCAGAAACCCAGGGGTGCCAGGCCCCTCTGGGTGGTGATGAGCTGTGCTCATACCCCGAAGGTGGCCATCCACCCACCCCAGAGCAGTCACTGGGCGGGCCTGCCCTTGTCCCAGCAGACAAGGAGCCAGGTGTTCCAGGCACGCCCTCACCCTGGTGTGGGAGGGACCCCCAGCCTCGATGGGGGGACAGGTGAGCGTGACAGCCATGGGCACTCCCAGCCCGGGGAGGAGGACCCCGCACTCAGACACAGGGGACCAGCAGGGGCTGTGAGAGCCGGCTTTGTAGGGATGAGAGGCGAGGCGCCCCTGGTTCCTGGGAGGATGTGACGAGCTTGTCTGGACAATTGGTGGGCTGGCTGGGAGTCGGGGCCCGTGGGCTGAAGAGCAGGGGTCCTGGTGATGGGGTGGGAGCACAGCCGTGAGGGCTGGGGAGCTCTAGGTCAGGCCTGCAGGCTTACGGCCTTGGAGATAGCAGGGCAGCACGTGGATTCAGGCCTACGGACTCGGAGGCGGGAAGCGCGTGGTCTCGTGCTGGGGGTCTCGGAGCCTCTCGGAGTCAAGGTCAGAGCTCAGGTGTTCTGGGCTTGGTCCACGGCTGCTCACTCGCACCTGGACACCTAGATGGAGACTGCCTGCCCTCCTGCCAGGTGAGAGACCAGGGGCAGCTGGGGTACCAGGAGCCGAGGCTGCTGGTAGGTGTGGCCATCAGTGGACTGGCCTGGGGAGCGTGGGGTGGACATGTGGGCCAGGACCAGTCCAGGCACGGGCTGCGGGGAGAACCTGCTGGGGGTGGGGGCTGAGCAGTCCCTGGGGCCCGGCCTCTGGGACATAGGGGTGTCTATAGACTGGACCACAGGGGCCTAGACGGGTCGTGTGCCACATGCAGGACCAGTGGGGAGCGAGCTGGGCAGATGGCACTACTCGGGGCTCTGGAGCAAAGAGTCCCACGTGTCCCAGAGTACAGGGAGGACCTAGGCGATGAAGACCCGGGAAGATGGGTGGCAGGGGTTAGGGGTGGGCAGCTGGCACCCAGGGCTTCAGAGAAGCCTGAGCCCCCGCCACACCTGCGGCTTCCCTTGGGCTCGGGGTGTGGCCTGCACCTCGCTTTTCCTGGCCTCGCTGCCTTCCCTCTGCGAGGTCTCGATGGTGGTCTTGGGGGAAACCAGACCCTCTTGGGAAATTCTCATCAGCTTCCACCGTCTTAGAGGGAACCTGCTCTAAACCTCGAAGGAGGCCCTCAGGTAGCCTGCCTGTCTGAGATAAAATGAGGGTGTTGAACGGAAGCGCGTGCTTCTGGGTCATACAACCACCACCACTGATTTCAGTGACCGTCGCCTCTGAAAAGAGATCACCGCCCCCTTGGCTGCCACCCCCACCCCCACCCTCCCACCTCTCCGTAGGTTTTCCGATTCGGGATGTTTCGTCTAAGTGGGATCTGGCTCGCTTTTGTGTCCTCGCCACTGGCCTGTGTCACGGAGCAGGCCAGTGGCGGGGCCTGCTGTGTCCTCCCCCCTAGTCACCCAACGTGCTTGGTGCCTGGCAGGTGGCAGCATGCAAATTCCTGCAGAATTTCATTGTGTTGACCTAGCAGGACACAAAATACGTATTTATGAAGCTTTTTCACTGAGATTTTATTTTTAATCATAAAATTTGGTACACAGGTATATATCCAGAATTAAAGTGTGAAAGTGTTAAATCAGTAGTGTCCGATTCTTTGTGATCCCATGGATTGAAGCCCACCAGACTCCCCTGTCCATGGGATTCTCCAGGCAAGAATACTGCAGTGGGTTGCCATTCCCTTCTCCAGGGCATCTTCCCAACCCCAGGGATCAAACCTGGGTCTCGTGTATTGCAGGCGGATTCTTTACCAACTAAGCCACCAGGGAAGCCCTATCCAGAAGTTAAGGATTGGTTAAAAATGATACTCTTGGGACTTCCCTGGTGGTCCAGAGGTTAAGAATGCCCCGTTCAGTGCAGGAGAATTAGGACCCGACGCGCCGCAGAGCAGCTGACCCCGGGTTCCCCAACCCGCCTCTCTTCCGTCTGTTTCCACTCTGCCTTTGTGCTGTGACCACCACATTTTCCCACGAAGTCAAGGTTCTGTCTTGGGAAATTGTTCCCCAAACACCGTTAATTGAACCACCGCCATCTAGAAAGTCTCGCCCCATCTATGCAGTGCCCCGAAGGGCCCCCTCCCCAGGGTCAGGGCTCCTGGGCTGGTGGGAGGGCAGGCTGGGCCTCAGTCCCAACTCCTATTTCTCTTTGCAGTAGGTGGTTTCAGGGCCAGTTCTCACCAACCCTGCATCTGTTATATTTAAACACAAATCCGGTGTTTCCGGGCTTCCCTGGTGGCTCAGTGGTAAAGAATTTGCCTGCAAGGCAGGAGACCCGGGTTGGATCCCTGGGTCAGGAAGATCCCCTGGAGGAGGGCATGGCAACCCACTCCAGTATTCCTGCCTGGAGAATCCTATGGACAGAGGAACCATAGGATTCTCGGTCCTATGGGTGGGCTTTGGTCCATAGGGTTGCAGAGTCTGAACACGACTGAAGCAACTTAGCATGCCAGTGTTTCCACTTTCAAAGAGGTAGATTTAACAACAAATCTCGATGCTGATTTATCTGATGGCAGCAGAGAAGTGTGCAAACATGTTCTATGATTATTTTATGATCCCTCAGACGAACACAGGCTGACCTGCTTTGAAAAGGGATGAAACCTGGGTAACCTTCACTGCTTTTTCCTAACTTGTTTACAATTCAAGCTCAGAGGGGAGTGCATGGGGGAGTGGTCTGGGCCGGCCCCGTGGCCACAGGGCTGAGGCCGGGCTGGCTTTGTGTCTTGGATGCAGCGGCCTCGTGGTCTACGCGGACGGACCCCTGAACCTGGACCGCAAGGTGGAGGACATGTCCGAGCTGTTCCGGCCCTTCCACACGCTGCTGCGGAAAATCAGGTGAGGGGAGGGCGGTGTGTGCCCCTGAGCCCCTCGGGGCTGCGACTGATCCAGGGCTGACAGTGACCTCTCTGGAGGAGTCTGGTCTTGCTTTGCCCTCCGATAGCTCCAGGCTATGTGTTTCCTCTGGGCACAGCTTCAGAGCATGGTTGCCTTTGCACTCCTCTATGAAGCTGATTCTTTGGCTTCTGTCCACTGAAAGCTCCAGTGTTGACCTCTGTTCTCCTGGGGGGTGCTGGCACCTTCACTGTGGGCTCCACTGTTGGGAGCTCCCTCTGACCCCCACCCCTTTCTCCCCCAAGAACAGGTGCTTGCTTTTGGCCAGTAGCCTTCAGACCCACACACAGACGTCCTGTCCCAAGACAGCAGCCGCCCTGGCTGACGGCGTGGACGCCAGGCCCCCCTCGGGTTTCTCACAGAAACGTCTCTGTGACTGAGCGATTGTGAACCCGGGGTGGTGCAGGGTGGACAGGGCCACACACGGCGTCCCCCGGGCCAGGCCGCCCCCCATATGCGCTCGACTGGGGCCCGGGCCCGGGCCTCTGCTAGTTCTTTGACTTAGGGGGTGTGGACTAGTTTAGGGGTGTTGACTAGTTCAGGGGTGTTGACTAGTTCAGGGATATTGACTAGTTTAGGGTGTTGACTAATTTAGGGATGTTGACTAGTTAGGGTGTGGACTAGTTCAGGGATATTGACTAGTTTAAGAGTATTGACTAGTTTAAGAATATTGACTAGTTCAGGGGTATTGACTAGTTTTAAGAGTATTGACTAGTTTAAGAATATTGACTAGTTTAGGGGTATTGACTAGTTTAGAGTGTTGACTAATTTAAGGATGTTGACTAGTTTAGGGTGTGGACTCGTTTAGGGGGTTGACTAGTTTAGGGGTGTTGACTAGGGTGTTGACTACTTTAGGGTGTTGACTGGTTTAGGGATGTTGACTGGTTTAAGGTATTGACTAGTTTAGGGGTGTTGACTAGTTTAGGGTGTTGACTAGTTTAGGAGTGTTAACTAGTTTAGGTGGTGTTGATTAGTTTAGGGGTGTTGACTAGTTTAGGGCTGTTGACTACTTTAGGGCTGCTGACTGGTTTAAGGTGTTGACTAGTCTTGGGTGTTGACTAGTTTAGGGTGTTGACTGGTTTAGGTGTGTTGACTGGTTTAGGGTGTTGACTGGTTTAGGGGTGTTGACTGGTTTAAGGTGTTGACTAGTTTAGGATGTTGACTGGTTTAGGATGTTGACTGGTTTAAGGTGTTGACTGGTTTAGGGTGTTGACTGGTTTAGGGGTGTTGACTAGTTTAGGGGTGTTGACTGGTTTAAGGTGTTGACTGGTTTAAGGTGTTGACTAGTTTAGGATGTTGACTGGTTTAGGGGTGTTGACTGGTTTAGGGTGTTGGCTGGTTTAGGGGTGTTGACTAGTTTAGGGGTGTTGACTGGTTTAAGGTGTTGACTGGTTTAGGGTGTTGACTGGTTTAGGGGTGTTGACTGGTTTAAGGTGTTGACTGGTTTAAGGTGTTGACTAGTTTAGGGTGTTGACTGGTTTAGGGGTATGGACTGGTTTAAGGTGTTGACTAGGGATGTTGACTAGTTTAGGGTGTTGACTAGCTTGGGGGTGAAGCGCTCAGCTCTCCTCAGTGAACAGCGCCTCCCCTACCCTGAGGCTCACTCTGCCCCCTCTCGTCGCCCCCACCCTCTCAGGGTGGCCTTGGCACCATCTGTGCCGTCCTGCGGGCTTGGTGACCTAGGGCCTCCCTTGGCCTTCAGCAGCAGGTCCTCCAGCCAGCATCCCTGACCTCGACCCTTCCCCAAAAAGCTCACTTCAGGCTGCGTGGTGCCCCCAGCAGTGGTGGCCTCTGTGAGCGACAGGGCCCAGCTGAGGCTCCTGTGTGGTGGGTCGGGGGGCTGTCCTCCGAGGCTGTGTCCCTGAGTGCCTCCCTGGCCCCATCTCGGTGGACCCTGAGGTCTTTCCTCCCACCATCCCTGGTCTCCAAGAAGCCCCTCGTCCCTAGTTGTTGGTCCAGGACCCCAGGGCCCCCTGCCACGCTCTCCCTGGGCCTGGCAGGACTTTCCGGCTCAGGGCAGCTTTCCTCCGCTGGCCTTCTTGCCCTTTGCCCTGTCAGGAGCCAAACGCGCTTTGAATCCAGGCAGGGAGGGGTGACCCGGGAGATCCTGGGGGGTCAGTGGGCATCCTGAGCAGGACGTGACCCTGGACCCAGAGGCTGAGTCTTGCCCTCTCTGGGCGCTCAGCTGGGAGAGGAGCCAGGGAGCAAGGGGAGAGGGTGGACGATCCTAGGCTGGGAAGGGAAGAGCAGGCCCTGAGTGGGCAGTGGCCATGGGGCAGGGTGGGCGCATGGGGCTGGGGAGGGGCCAGGTGCTGGGGACTCTGGAGGGGCAGAGTCCAGAGCCTCGGTACGGGCAACACACTCGGAAGTCTAACGTGCGCAATTAGGATTGGAAGGAGGGACAGAGACTTCGGGCAGTTTGCTGAAGCTATATTCAGAGAAATCATGGCCAAGAGTTTTTCAAAACTGAAGAGACATCTCTGCCCACAGATTCAGGAGACTCAGGAAAACTACACGCAAGGCGGACGGAACACACAGCCGGGTGTCACAGCGACACGGCTAAACACGGAGAAGACCCTTAAACACAGCCAGAGGGAAAGGACATACTGCTACGAAGCAAATATAAACTGACAGCTGTCTTCTCAAAAACAATGGAGGCAGGCAATGAAATGACGTATATTTAAAGTGCTGAAAGGAAAAAGCTGCCAATCAGAATTTTATAACCAGGAGAAATATTCTGCAAAAATTAAGATGAAATAGTGGGCTACTCAGAAATACAAAACTAAAGAAATTTGTTATCCCCAGACTGCACATAAAGAAAAACTAATTGCAGTTCTTCAGACAAAGGAAAAAATCCCAGATGGAAATATGGGTGCAGAGGAGAGACTTAAGACCTTGATGTGAATTAATATAAATGAATAAGGGCTGTACAAAACAATAATTATAATGTCTTAGGAAGTTTAACTTATGCATAGCATAGTTTAACATTTGAAAATAAAGTCAATGTTTTTCTATATTAATTTTTAAAAAGGAAGAAAAACCAAATCATTTTGAAAGTTACAGAAAAAAATTTGAAAAATTTAACACCTATTTTAATCAAAATATCTCTTAGCAAATTAGGAATAGAAAGAAATTTTCTTAATCTAATGAAAGATATACACACATATGCACACACTTATGAAACTGGATGCTTACCTAACACCTTATATAAAAATTAACTCAAAATGGGTCAAAGATCAAAATGTAAGCACTAAAACTATAAGATTATTATGAGAAAACACAGGCCATAAGCCCATGACATCACACTCGGCAGTGGTTTCTCGGATGTGATGCCAAAGGCACAGGTAACAGAGGGAAAAATAGACATACTGGACTCTGTGGAAATTTCAAAATTTTGTGCCTCAAAAGACACTACAATAGAGTAAAAAGGCAACCCACGGAATGGGAGAAAATATTTGCATATCGTATATCTGATAAGGGACTAATACCTAGAATATGTAGAAAACTCCTAAAACTCGACACCAAGAATAGCGAGAAATAAACAACCCATTTGAAAATGGGCAAAGGATGTGAACAGACATCTCTCCAGAGAAGATGACCAATAAGCACATGAATAGACACTCAACATGATGATTGTTAGCGAGACACAAATCCAAACCTCACACCCGTGAGCAAGGCCACTGTCAAGACAAAACAAAAACTAGAAAGCAGCAAGTGCTGGTGAGGACGTGGAGAAATCAGAGCTCTTGTGAGCCGTTGGTGGGAATGTAAAATGGTGCCGCTGCCGTGGAGGTTCCTCAAAATATTAAAAGAGAACTACCATGAGATCTGGCAATTCCTCTTCTGGTTTTTTACCCAAGAGAATTGAAAGTAGCATCTTGAAGAGATATCTGTACACTTGTGTTCACCGCAGCATCACTCACAGCAGCTAAGACGTGGAGACAACGCTTGACAGATGAGTGCATAGGCACAGCGTGCTCCAGCCTTACACCAGGATGTGATTTACCTTGAAAAGGAAGGGGATTACAACAAGGCTACAGCATGGATGAACTGTGTGGCCATGCTCAGTGACATAAGCCAGTCACAGAGTGTGATCCCAATGACATAAGTTCCCCAGAGTCCTCCAGATACAGAGATAGAAAGCATAAATGGAGGTTGTCTGGGGCTGGAGGGAGTGGATAACGTTTCACGTGGACAGAGTTTTAGTTTTACAAGATGAAGCACTAGGGGATGGATGCGCAGCAATACGAATATACTTAATACTGCTGAAAATGAAAGTCGCTCAGTCCTGTCCAATTTTGCGACCCCTTCCATGGAATTCTCCAGGCCAGAATACTGGAGTGGGTAGCCTTTCCCTTCTCCAGGGGGGTCCTCCCGACCCAGGGATTGAACCCAGGCCTCCCGCAATGCAGGTGGATTCTTTACCAGCCGAGCCACCAGGGAAGCCCTGGTGAATACCACGGAACTGTCCCTTAAAACAGTTAAGGTGGTAAGTTTTATGTTACATGTATTTTATCACAATAAAAAAATTTAAGTATTATTTACAATAGTGTCAATAAATATTAATCACTTAAGCATAAATCTGAGATGTCTGAGACCTCTACTGAAAGTTACAAAATGTTTTTGACCCCAAATTTTAAAGACCTAAGTAAAGAGCTGTTCCACCTTCAACGAGTGGAAAACTCAATACCAAGAGGATATCAGTGATTCTCAAATTAATCTCTGAATTCAATGCAACCTCAAACAAAATCCCAGGAGGCTTTTTCTTTTGTGGAACTCGACAAACTAATTCTAAAATTCACATAGAAAGGCACAGGGCCTGGAATAGCCAAGAAAAAAACAATTGCTGGAGAAGAAGGACAAAGAAGAATATCTTCGCTCTGTTCCGCTCTGAGTTGCGTTTGGGTGGTTTCCACAGACAGAGAAAGCGATGGCACCCACTCCAGTGCTCTCGCCTGGAGATCTGAGGGACGGCGGAGCCTGGTGGGCTGCAGTCCATGGGGGCTCGAAGAGTCGGACACACCTGAGCCACTTCAGTTTCACTTTTCACTTTCATGCATTCTTGCCTGGAGAATCCCAGGGACAGGGGAGCCTGGTGGGCTGCCGTCTATAGGGTAGCACAGAGTCGGACACGACTGAAGCGACTCAGCAGCAGCCGCAGTTTCCACAGACGGTGCTGGTGTGACCAAGCTCGTGAACACATGTGTGCATTTCTGCTGAGCATCCTTCATAAAAAAAAGGGCACAGTTGGAGATAGTTGCTGTCATAAATTGTAGTCATGCTGGCAGAGGTGTAGTGCACAGAGGGTCTAGAGGACCAACACATCATTCACGACAAGGATGATGCCAGAACAGTGGAGAATGGCTGGCTTTTTCCAATGCACAGCTGAACCAGTAAATATCCACACGAGGAAAAAGATCCTTAATACACTCAAATGTGCTCACTTGCTCAGTCGTGTCTGACTCCTTGTGACCCCATGAACTGTAGCCCATCAGGCTCCTCTGTCCATGGAATTTTCCAGGCAAGAATACTGGAGTGAATTGCCATTTACTTCTCCAGGGGATCTTCCTAACCCAGGGATTAAACCCGCATCTCTTGCGTCTCCTGAATGGGCAGGTGGATTCTTTACCGCTTGCACCATCTGGGAAGTTGCTACACTGGGGAGCATGTCAATTCTAGGTTGATTACAAGCACAAAGGTGAAAAGTAAAACAACCCTTTCAGAGAGAAAAACTGGGTACATCTTTGTGTTCTTCGAGTAGGCAGAGAGTCCTTCAACAAGGCACAGAAACACCGACCACAGAGAGAAACATGACATAGTCAGCTTGACCGAAATTAGAAACTTGAGTTTGTTCAAAGACACCATTAAGAGTGAGGAGGCTGCAGAGCTGGAGACGACACCCAGTGAAGAACTTGGATCCAAAATTACATAAAGAGCTCCTGTCAATCGTCAAGAAGAGTTAGCCCAACAAAAACGGGTGAAAGTCCTGACAGGCGCTTGAGAGAGGCCTCCGGGGTCGGTTGGCGTGTGAACGGGGGCACGACCTCCCGAGTGAGCAGGCCAAAGTGACTTGAAACCACAGTGAGGATGCACTGCACGCTCAGCAGAGAGGAGGAAGTGGAGAAGACTGAGTGCCCTTGGGCTCTGGGCAGGGACTTGCTCCTCACCAGCGCTCGGCACCCTGGCCTGCAGAAACGCACCCCCCGCGCCCCCCAGGATAGGGGCTCAGACATGTGGGTATGGCAGCCAGGACCCTTCGGGTGTAGAACAGCTTCAGAGGTGACCTGCGGGGTGTTTCCACTGGGAGAGACAGAAGGATTTACAACAACTACACATCTCACCAGAGAGGGTTGCCAGGGCTGGCACAGCGAAACAGCAGCAAGTCCGATTAAATTTGAATTTCAGATACACGGTAATACTTTGTTAGAGTAAATATGTCCCCAGTGGGGGCCATTTGGGACATACTTACTCTAAAAAATATTCATACACTTTTTAAGTGTTTGTTCAGACTTCCCTGGCGGTCCAGTGACTTAAGACTCCAGGCTTCCAACGCAGGGGGCCTGGGTTTGCTCCCTGGTCAGGGAACTAGATCCCACAGGTCTCAACTAAGGATCCCACATGCTGCACTGAAGATCAAAGTTAGCCACAACTAAGACCCAGCATAGCCAAATAAATAAATACAAATACACTTTTTTCAAAAAAAGCCACTTCTTCTTTTAAAAAAAAGTATTTGTTGTTTACCTGAAGTTCCAACTTAACTGGGTGTCCAGTGTCTCTTCTGGCACCTCCTCCCACATCCAGCACTGGCTGACAGCCTGCCGTGGAGCAGTGCAGACCTCGGAGTAGTCCAGAATGTAGAGGTGGCGGGCCTGGGAGCAGGGTGGGCCACGGAGTCCATCTACCTGCAGAAGAACAGGTGTGATCACTGCAGGGACTGTGGGGTGGTCACGCCAGGGAGTGACGGTGGGGGTGGGGGGGGTGCGTGGGGGCTCCTGGGAGCACGGTGAGTGCTCTATTTCTTGATCTGAATGCTGCTTGCAGAGTGTGTTCAGCTTATGAAAACCCACAGCTGAGCGGTTCTGAAACATGGGACCTGTAGAACCCACGCTGGGCTCATCCCAGTCGGTCTCATTAAATCTACTCCACCTGCTTCCTCCTGGGAGTCTCCAGGTTGTCCGGTGCCTCCTTCTGGTGGGCACGTTCCTCTGCTGCTGCCGCCGTGATTGTATTTCCATTTTCACTCCTAAGTATTTGTTTGTTATCTGCGTCTTTCTTCCAGAACTCATATGGGCAGAGACCATGCCAGTTTTCCTGTGTGTCACCCTGGGCCTGGCACAGAGACAGTGCTCAGGAGTATTTGTTGAACCAAAGGATGAAAACCTATATGTTAAACCAACGTGTATCTTTTCACTAGCAGAAGGTTTTACTAATGCAGTTATCACTGAGAATCAGGGCTTTCTTGTTTTTCAGCAAGAAGCTTCAGAACCTCATTTTTAAGGAAGAGCGCGCTCTAGAATCAGCCCGCCACCCGAAAGGGCTGTTGTCCCGACCCAAGGCCCCGGGGGCCCTGGAGGCATGGACACCTTGCGGGGATCACTGCAGGCACCCCTGGTGCCCAGGCCCCTTGGCCTGGGGGCCGGCGGGGGGTTGCCTCGGGGACCCTCACTCTTCCTTTGTGCCTTGGCCCTTGTAGGGATTTGCTGCAGACCCTGACGGAGGAGGAGCTGCACACGCTGGAGCGGAACCTCTGCATTTCCCAGGACGTGGAGTTGCCCGTCCGGGCTGATGCCCCGGCGCCCCCGGCCCTGGCCCCTGCCGAGCCCAGGCGCGCGGACGCGGAGCTGGCCTGCTCGGTGCAGAACGACGACCAGGAGCTGGAGCAGCTCAGCCGGCTGGTGCACAGCGCAGGGGACGCCATGGCCTCCCTGCTGTCCCCGCCCAGCGCCGGCCCGTCCCCCGCCCATAGGCCGGGCGCGGCGGCCAGCCCCAGCGGGCGGGCGTCCCCGGGCCGCGCGCAGCTACCCGCCGCCGGCGACGAGGAGGAAGGGCGGGTGTTCTTCATGGAGGACGTGGACGGGGCGGCCGAGGCCCCGGGCGGCGGCGTCGACCCCCAGGAGACGGCGGAGGGCCGAGAGGCGGGGGTCGGCTCGCCGGCTTCGGCCAAGCGGGAGGACTCGAGCAACAACAACAGCGTCGAGGGCGCCGCGCTGCGGGCGGCGGCCCCCACCTCCTGCAGCTGCCTGGACTCGCGGCCGCACCTGGACGGCTGGGAGGCGGGCGCGGAGCACGCCGAGACGGCCGAGCTGATCGCCCACCGGACCGGGGGTATGAAGCTGTCTGCCACAGTCATCTTCAACCCCAAGTCGCCCGCCTCCCTGGACTCCGCCCTCGCCCACCCGGGAGTCCCGGGAAACGGCGTCCCCGCGGCGGCCGAGGGTACGGCAGGCGGCCCCCACAGACTCAGCGCCACGGCCACCAACTGCCTCCTGAACTCCTGCGTCTGCTGCGCGGGCTGCGCGGGCGCCGGGGAGGACGCGGCCGCCCAGAGTCTGCGGGGCAAGTGCGGCTCGGGCGGCGTCATCCGCTCCGCCAAGGTGGGCGCCAAGGGCTCCGCCGCGGGGCCGCTGGAGGCCCTGCCCGCGGGCGGCCCGGGCCCCGCGCCCTCCGAAGACGCCCCCGGCAGGCCGGAGCCCGAAGCCCCTGCTTCCGACAAGTGCCTGGCACACAGCTCAGGGCCCCCGGGGGACGCGGCGGACAGGCTGTGCGGAGGGGTTGACAGCTCCCGTCAGCAGGAGGAGGGCCCGCAGGAGCAGCCCCCGCCCCCGGCGGGCCCCAGGTAAGGGCAGCCGGACTCATCCTCTGCTCGGTTTAGCGGCGTCAGGCCCTCCTGCACATACGTGCCCACTGAGTCCCACCGAGAAGTATCCCTGGGGCCTAGACCGCCTTGTTTCTGGCCTTACGGGCGCCTCCTGGTGAGCAGGCGCACCCCCGGGCCCTGGTCAGCCCCTCCGCACTGCTGTGCCCAGCGTGGGCCCACTGGCCCGGGGCCAGGCACCCCCCTGACTGACGCGGCTGCTCCCCTGGCCTCAGTCAACTGCACAAATTCGCAGCCTGGGCATGCAGCCCCAGGGGCCACGGTGGGATTCTGAGACCCGCCCCTGCCCTTGGCGGGGTTCCCAGGGGTCCCCTTGTCTCCCCCTGCAGCTACCGAGCAGGCAAGGCGGGTGGGCCAGGCAGGAGGGGCCCTGGCACCGACATGCCTTCCATCCCCACGCCACAGCCTGGGCTTCGACTGAGTGTAGATCCAGCCATCACAGCCCATGCCCACTGCACGCCCCCCATCCTGGGCCTCAAGGAAGGAGGTGCTGGGGGCCCAGCCTGAGGTCCACATGTGGCCATCCCTCTCGCAGGAACCTGGCCCTGAGGCTCCCATCCTGCCTGCACTGTGTCCGACGGAGTTGGGGGGTGGAGAGGCCCCACCCGCGGCCGTGGGAGCCGTGCAGGGAAGGAGGCTGGACACCAGGGGAGAGGTCTCTTGGCCCAGGGGCAGACACCCTGTAGACGCCCCTCCCTAGAGCTGCAGGTCCTCCTGGCAGCGGGCAGGGGGCTGGCAGGACCCCTGGGGGTCAGGGCCGCTCTCCTTTCTTCCTGTGCGGAGCTCTGCTGCTCCGAGCCAGCCTTTCCTGTGTGGGTATCACCCCCAGCCCCTGGCAACCAGGAGTCTACTCTCTGGCCCCGTGAATTCGCCGGTTCTGGACGCTCCGCAGGGGCCAAGTCACTCATTGTGTGAGCTTTTGTGCCCGGCTTCCTTTGCTGAGCATCGTGTCGTCAAGGTCCACCCTGTGAAGGGCTGTCACGCATGTCAGGACTTGCTTCCCGTGGCCGCCTCGTCCTCCGGGGGGACCACGCTGGGCTCGTGTGTCCAGGGCGTGTGCTGTGGTCACTGTCTGGGTATTGTGCATGCTGTTGCTGTGACCACGTTTGTGTGCGGTCGTGCGGCTCGGTTCTCGGGGTGCCCTCCAGGAGAACAGCTGGCGCCTCACACGGGCCCTCTGCCGGGTGCGGTCGTGCGGCTCGGTTCTCGGGGTGCCCTCCAGGAGAACAGCTGGCGCCTCACACGGGCCCTCTGCCAGGTGCTGTCCCCGGCATCTTTCATCGCCTGGTCGTGTGCGAGGCTCCTGTTTCTCCACACCCTCGCCGACACGTGTCGTCTAAGATGTTTTTACCAGTTCTTTTGACCTTCGGGCACATCCCTCTAGAATATAGAGCCGAGTGACTGCTTTCAAGTCACTTGACATCATTCTATCTGTAAAGTCATGCCCCAGATCTTACCCACAATAGGTTAATTTGTTCCATTTGGCATGAGACGTAGAGATATTCCCATTTGCATTTAACTTTATAATTATGTGAAATGTTTGCATGTCTCCCAGACAAATTTATAAAATAAGTTATACCCAGAGAAATCTGTTCCTCCTTATTCTCCCCCTGCTCTAAAGTTACGGTTTTCAAATTTTTTACAGCTTATAAAAAACAGAAGCAAAGATGTATACACAGAGAGAGACATAGACACACATACACAGAGACACACACACACAGACATAGATACACATACACAGAGACACAGACACATACACACAGACACACAGAGACATAGACACACACACACACCTACACAGACACACAGAGACAGACACACACAGAGACTTCGATACACACACACAGACACAGAGACATAGACACACACATGCACGCACAGACAGTGTTTTCCCCTCCTGTTCTTTGGCAGAAGGCCTCATCCTTCCCACTGTGCTTTCCTGACCCTCTAGTCTGCAGGCCCATCTGCGGCAGTTTCTAGAGACAGCCCCGTGGTCACTTTTGTCCATGTGGGACCCCACTGTGTGGCTGGATCACCATGCAGTCAGGCCCTGCAGTTTCTAGTCTCGCTTCTACAGACGGCGCTGCAATGAACAGCTGTTTCTGATGAGGCCCTTATTTAGGGCCAAGCCTGGCCTCATCGCGTCCAGTGGAACAAATTATTGTCCACGACCCAGGGACAGTGTCCTCCCTTGGGGCCTCCGACTCAGTGGCCCAGAGCTGATCGGTGAGTGGATCGTTTTTTGCAAGGGTGACATGAAACCATCACAAATTCTTTGACAAGACACACGGGCCTTTCAGTTTCTGATTTCCCCCTTATCTTGCTCTGTGTCCAGGTCTGGAATCCCCTCCTGTTTTCCTGACGTGTCCCATCCCGGACACTGCTCATTCACGCCTCCCAGCAGCTCCCAGGCCTCCCCTTGCTTGGCGCAAACGCGGAATTCCGCCGAGCTGAGAAGAGAAAGCCGCCTCCAGGGAGCCCTCGAGATGCACTGCCGTCTCCCAGGGAAGCGTTTCCTGCAGATGCTGGAGCCTGCAGGACGCGGAGATCAGGGCCGGTGGGCAGGACCGTGGACAGCGGCGCCCGGGGCCCTGCGCTGCGCCAGGAGTCGGGTCAGCAGGTGGCGCCCATCCCCGCAGCGGGCAGCGCCGACCTCGGGCGCGTCATTCATTTATGTCACAGGCGGGCGGCTGGATGACTGAGCCAGGTGTGGGAGAGGTGGTCTGACCTCGCGGAGCATGATCTGACTCGAGTGGAGGGATAGAGCAGCGTGGTTGGGACGGACAGACAGACAGACACAGGCGATCACCCTCAGCAGGATCCCTGCACGTCAGACGCCGAGGTCGCTGGCGCCGCTCGGTGGTGTCAGCGCCGTCTGCGTGCAGCTCCTTGTGGACGGGCTCGCGTCTGCCGCGGGTGACCCCTCCCCCCGGCAGAGGGAGAGACGGAGCCGCGAGCAGGCCGGCGCCCCACTTGCCCCAGGGCGCCCGCCGGGGTCCCCTTGACCCGCCTGAGCGAGAGCCTGTCGGCCCAGCGGCGTCCTCCCTGGTCGTCCCTCGGCCGTGACGAGCCGTCGTCACAGGTTGACCATGAGGCCGGCCGGTCCACCAGGTGCCCCTGTGGCCCTGCCACGTGCAGCAGGACGAGTGACCACGGGTGCAGCCCCGTGTGCGAGTGAGACGGGTGCAGCCTCAGGCCACTGTGCCACCTTCAAGCAGGGTGCCCTGAGCCATGGCCACCACTCTGCTTTCAGGGCCAAGCGCCCAGGGGCCGCCCGGAGCATTGTCTGCCTCTCAAGCAGCCCCTGGCCTCTGGGTGGAAGGGCAGGGCTGCCGGGGAGCAGACACAGGCCCGCAGGTGGGTCCTGGAGCAAGGCCCAGGCCGGGAGGACCCCACACAGGTCCCCCCAGCCCACTGCGCACAGGCCACTTCCCCTGCTGCCCAGGGCAGGGGACGCAGCCCCTGGCACAGTCCTGGGCAGGATGTTCCAGAGCCAAGTGTCCTTCAGCTCTTCTCTTTCTACGCCCTTTTCTTACCCTTTCAGTGCTCAAAGATTAACCTTAAAACTCAGTACGTTTAAAAGCTTGCTGTTCTCCATCTAGACGCACCTCCTCATCTGGAACCTTCCACATCCTCAAGCCAACAGGAGAGCTCATTGTCTAGAAGATGGAAACTCGCCCTGACTCAGGTCCACTCCGTCTCTCCTGTGGACACTTTACTAAAGTGTGCTTACAGCCTTCCACCTCCTTGAAGGGGCTTCCCAAGTGGCTAAGGGGGCCAAGCATCTGCCTGCAATGCAGGAGGCACAGGAGACTCGGACTGGATCCCTGAGAGGGCAGGATCCCCTGGAGGAGGGCGTGGCGACCCACTGCAGTATTCTTGCCTGGAGAACCTCGCGGACAGAAGAACCCGGTGGGCCGCAGGCCATGGAGTGGCAGAGAGTCGGACACGACTGAAGTGACCGAGCACACACGCCTTCTTCAAAGAACAACACCGACTTTCTTGTTTCTGATTATAATGGCCCATTGGGGTTCATTGTAGAAGCTTATGGAAACAAAAAAGAGCAAAAGAAGGAAATAAAAACCGTTCCAAATAGGATGATGAAGTTTTTTTTTTTCCACTGAGTATTATGATCATTTATCTGAAAAATTCATTGAAACACAATATTCATAGAATTGCACTCTGTTGTAAGGACGTGTTAATTATTTCCGTGTTTTATCCACGTGCGGTGAGCCTGTGGCCCCTAAGATCCTGCCTCTGCCTCTTGGACCGGCCATTAGGAGTAGAGTCCGCCCGGCGAAGGCAAGGCTGCACCTCCCTCGGCAGTGACCGCGCCCCGCGGTGCAGCCGGGACCCCCAGGCTGCCTGGCTCTCTTGGGAGGCAGAGTGGAGCCGGACTCTCTGGTCTCCTTCTCTCTGGTGGTCGTGTCCCTGCCTGCCTCCTCCTGTCTCTTCTGCAGAGTGACTTCCCGCCTTTTACCCATTTGGAAGTTGGCCTTCCTTCTGGCTGGGGTCTTTGCTGCAGCTAGCTTTCCCCAGTTTGTTACTTGCCCTTTGGCCTTATTTGTTGATGTCATTTTAAAAAATTAATTTTATTTATTTATTATTTATTTTGGCTGTGCTGTTTGTTGCTGCGTGGGCTTTTCTCTAGTTGCGGAGAGTGGGGACTACTCTCCAGCTGTGGTGTGCGACCTTCTCATGGCTGTGGCTCCTCCTGTGCTGAGCACAGGCTCTAGGTCTCACGGGCTTCAGTCACCGTGGCTCCTGAGCAAAGGCTCAGCAGCTGTGGCCCACTGGCTTAGTTAGGCCACAAGAAGAGCCCACGTGGGATCTTCCCAGACCAGGGTTCCAACCCGTGTTTCCTGCCTTGGCAGGTGGATTCTTTACCACTGAGACATCAGGGTAGCCCTGTTGATGTCTTTTGATTTCTAGATCCTTTAGTTTTATTTTGTGGAATTAAATTTATGAGCACTCTAGAGCTTCATGTCCTCCACCTCTCTTATTTCTCTCCACCCCAAGGGGGAGGACATTCTGCTCACGCCTCCCGGGTCTCTGGGGTTGCCTCTGCTCTCCCCTGGCGCGGTGAGAGGCCAAGGCTGGTGTGTCTTCTGGGGCCGTCTGCACCCCCCGGAGAGGGTGGGGCGGTCAGGGCCGCTGCCGTCATGATGCACGGGCAGGTCCGCCTGGGTGCGGGCTGAGGGCCTTGGCGCCCCTGGAAGGCCGGGTCTGCCCTGCGTCGCTCAGGTCCGTGGCTGGTGGTGCCCCTCCTCCTGGCTTGGGGGCTCCTGGCGGCCCTTTGGGGTGGAACGACGGGACTCCAGCAGGCAGGCCTCTGGCCACGTGCTCCTCCCCTGCTGTGCGTGGGAGGCTGAGGGTGGACCCTGGGGTCATCTTCCCCGGGGGCCTGTCGGCCCTCGGTGCTTCCCTGCAGACGGTGGTCCAGGGAGGGAGGCGCCCGTGGGCCGCTGGTCACCCGCCTCCCTGAGCCTCAGTTTTGCCATCTGCAAACTGGGTCCACAGCAGTCCCCGGTGCATGCGGCGCCATGAGGAGGTGCCGTAAGTGACCCATCCCTCGTCCCTCCCCGTCTCAGCGGCCTGCTTGCGTGTATGCGTCGCTCTCTGCCGTCCTGCGTCCTCCCCGCCCCCCGGGCTCCGCGGGCCGGGTCCCTGGCTGCCAGCCATCCTGACCGCCCTCCCCGCGCCCGCCCAGCTTTGCCACTCCCTGGCCTCCCCTCCGCTTCCTCTTGCCCCCCCCCCGGGCGCAGTGACAGCAGGACAGGGTGACCGACATGTTGCCCCAGCGTTTCTCCCGTGCAGACGGCTCTGCGCCTCCCTCAGCGGGCGCCCCGTCTTCCTCTTTCTTGCAGCCCTAGGTCTGGGTGGGGACCACAGGGGCCTGGGGGTGCCCAGGGTCCACCCCTGAGCAGTGGTGACTGCAGAGAGGCAGCCACATGCTGTGTACTCCGGAGCCACTGGCCGCTTCCCCACACAGAGGGGACTGCTGGCGGTCCCCCCAGGGGAGTGCTGTGTGCCCGTCCCAGGGAGCCCTCCCCCGAGGCCCAGGGCTGCCCTTCTGACCTGCTGGGTCCACGCATCGCTGAAGCCCCTTTGCCTCCGGCAGAGGGAGTCATAGCCTCATGTTAGGGCCACCACTGTCCACTGGCCCCCGTGGACTGGAAGGATGCACTTCTTTCTCCAGCTTCCGGTGCTGGCCGTCGGGGCTGTGGAGGGCACGTCCTGCACCCAGGGTACCGGGCGGGTAGCCCAGGCTTGGCACGGTGGCCTGACCGCTCCGTGAGCCGGGGCTCAGGAGTGCAGCCTGGCCCTGCCCACCCCTTTGTGGAGGGTGCTGGGGGCCCCAAGGGGACCACCTCTGGGGTGTGGTGACAGGGCGGGCCCGGGTCTAACTCCAGCCAGTCCTGGAGGCTGTGTGACTCGAGGTCCCCCCCGCCCGCCCACTGCCTGGTTCCCTCCCTCCCGGGCCTGCACATCACTGCCGCCCAGGTCACAGAGCCGCTCTGGGGCTGGGTGGCGGGCACGAGACTGGAACCCATGGCAGCTGTCCCCGCCGTCACATGGAGCCCCGGAGTCTCCCATGCACGTCATGCCTCTGGAAGCAGAAACAAGAACAATTGAGCAGTTTAAAACTAGAGGAGAACCTGGAATTAATTAGCCTCTTGAAAACCAAATTAGGCCTCATGACGGTCATCAAATCAACTGTTCACAAATGCAGGGACCCCGAGGAGGGGAGACGGGGGGAGCTGGGAGACTGGGGCTCGCGTACATACACCTCATGCTATGTATCAGGTGGGTGTTAGTGATAGCTAACGTACCGTGGTGACCCTTCCTGAGTGGGAAGAAGGCCCGAGAGGGACATGTGTGTGCACGTGACTGATTCCTTTTGCTGTGCAGTGGAAACCCACACGAGACCGAGATGCAGCTATGCTCCAACAAGAAACGTTTAAAAATCACTGGTTCCTAAGAAGCCAGGCTGAGTGGGTGGGGGGCCCAAGGGGCAGGGCTGGGTGCGGGGGGTCCCCGGGAGAGGCCTGCCCTTCTCCTAGACGGGGCCTCCTCAGTGTTTGGCTTTCTAACTAACTCGCAGCCGATGGTGAGCGGCCGTGCTCTGGGCCAGGAGGCAGACCTGGCTGGGGCCGCGGCCACCGTGGGGGGCCAGGACTGAACCGCCAGGAGCCGCCAGGACTGGCGGTTGGGAGACCCCTGGGTCCACACGAGGCTTCTCCCGCCAGCTGGCCGCCTCCTGGCTCCCCAGACCCTGATGGAAGGGCCCTAGGCAGAGCAGAGGGGGCAGAGGAGGGCAGACTGGAGGGTGGGGATGGGCACCCCCAGGGGGCTTTGTAGGGCAGATGGGGGGACAGGTCTTTTCTGAGAGGAAGGCTCAGTGTTAGAGGCACTACCACGGAAGCACAGTGGGAACACAGCCTGGTGCTTGACATGGTTTCCAACAGCTTTACTGAAATGTAACCGTCATTCGATAAACTGCGGCGCGCGAGCGCCAGCTGCTCGGCGTGGCCAGGCCCGTTGCCCTGCGCTGCCCGGGGCCGCGGGTGCCGTCTCGTGCCGGGGGCCGCGGGTGCCGTCTCGTGCCGGGCGCCGCGGGTGCGTCTCGTGCCGGCGGCCGCGGGTGCCGTCTCGTGGCCGCGGGTGCGTCTCGTGGCCGCGGGTGCGTCTCGTGGCCGCGGGTGCGTCTCGTGGCCGCGGGTGCGTCTCGTGGCGGGGGGCGGGGGCCGCGGGTGCGTCTCGTGGCGGGGGGCGGGGGCCGCGGGTGCGTCTCGTGGCGGGGGCCGCGGGTGCGTCTCGTGGCGGGGGCCGCGGGTGCGTCTCGTGGCGGAGGCAGTGGTAGTGTGCGTTGCCTCGGGCACGCGTGACACCGCGTCTTTTCGTGAGCTCACCAGCCCCCTGGCTGCACTCTCTTGTGTTCTACGGTGAACATCAATGTACGTTATTTTGCTGTTCCTCTCAGTTTGTTGTGTCCTTACTGAGTTTTGAGAGTTCTTTCTGTTTGGTTCAGTTCAGTTGCTCAGTCATGTCCGACTCTTTGTGACCCCGTGGACTGCAGCACGGCAGGCCTCTCTGTCCATCACCAGCTCCCGGAGTCCACTCAAACTCGTGTCCTTTGAGTCAGTGATGCCATCCAGCCATCTCATCCTCTGCCGTCCCCTTTTCCTCCCGCCTTCAATCTTTCTCAACATCGGGGACTTTTCCAATGAGTCAGCTCATCTGGTGGCCAAAGTATTGGAGCTTCAGCTTCAGCATCAGTCCTTCCAATGAATATTCAGAACTGATCTCCTTTAGGATGGACTGGCTGGATCTCCTTGCAGTCCAAGGGACTCTCAAGAGTCTTCTCCAACACCACAGTTCAAAAGCATCAATTCTTCGACACTCAGCTTTCTTTATAGTCCAACTCTCACATGCATACATGACTATTAGAAAAACGATAGCCTTGACTAGACAGACCTACATTGGCAAAGTAATTTCTCTGCTTTTTAATATGCTGTCTAGGTTGGTCATAACTTTCCTTCCAAGGAGTAAGCATCTTTTAAATAATTTCATGGCTGCAATCACCATCTTCAGTGATTTTGCAGCCCCCAAAAATAAAGTCTGACACTGTTTCCACTGTTTCCCCATCTATTTGCTATGAAGTGATGGGACCGGATGCCATGATCTTCATTTTCTGAATGTTGAGTTTTAAGCCAACTTTTTCACTCTCCTCTTTCACTTTTATCAAGAGGCTTTTTAGTTCCTCTTCACTTTATGCCATAAGGGTGGTATCATCTGCATATCGGAGGTTATTGATATCTCTCTTGGCAATCTTGATTCTAGCTTGTGCTTCTTCCAGCCCAGCATTTCTCATGATGTACTCTGCATATATGTTAAATAAGCAGGGTGACAATTGTTTGTATTGTTGGCTTCAATTTGCTAAAGTTTTGTTTAGGATTTTGCACTGATTGTGAGGAATGCTCGTCAGCGCTTTTCTTGTGATGCTGTTTTAAGATTTGGGTATCAGAGTAATGCTGAGCTCATTGAATGGGTTGGGGAGCAGTGCCACTCACTGAATCCTCCACAAGATTTTGTGTAGAAGTGGTATTATTTATGCCTTGAATATTAGGTAGAATTCACCAGTGATGCCATCTGGGGCCCCTGGGAGGTCCTGCTGACCTTGTGAATGGGGGAGGCAGCCATGAGGGCCCCGGGAGGGGAGGCCGTGGGGAGTGTGGAGGGCCCTGGGACCCCAGTGCGTGGATCAGTGTTGGTGTTTGGCGGAGGACTGGCTTAGTCTCCAGTTGTGTGGGACTCCAGTGGGAAGGATTGCAGTTTGCCGCGCGTCTATCATAGGCCAGGCGCGGTCCCCTTCAGGGCACTATCCCTGGTCCTTGCCAGGGATTAACAGTCATCTCCATTTTAAAGAAGAAAGCGGTGAGGCCTGAAACCATCCAGTAAGAGATGGCGTGTGAGCAAGACCGCGGTGTGCTCGAATGTGGCACTCAGAGACCTCTGCTGTCCCTGGGGTCACGAGCATGCGCACTTATGTCACACTGGGGCCCACACCCACGTGTGCCCATCAGCTACCCCGCTGGGTCCTGCCCGCCCGCTCTCTGTGTGCGTGCCACCATCCTGGCCCCTGCCCAGGGCCACAGGGACTGGCCAGTGAAGACCAAGGTCCTTCCCTGGGCCTCCCGGGGGGCTGAGGGCTCCGGGGGTGCAGGCCCCCGACTCCCCTCCCCACCCCTGGGCGGAAAGACAGGTGCCCAGGGGTCCCTGCTGGCTGTGGGAAGGGGACGACGGCTCTGCTCGGTCAGCGGGCAGTCCAGCCGGACGAGTTGCAGTGCTTTCCCACAACGACGGCCTCTCCTTAACGTGTGACACACCTGGGATTGCACTTTTTAAATCTTTTCGTTGAAAATTGAAAGATGAAAAAAATAAAAGTGAAAGATGAACAGGATTTATTTTCGAAGGGATACACAGAGAATGCACAGGTAAATGACCGCTTGTAAGAACCTGAGCTCTAGCGTGACGTTCTGGAAATGGGTTTGAGACCCCACGCGGAACCAGGTCTGGGCGCCATCGGGGCTGGGATACGTCACTGGGGTCGCGGCTGGTCCTCAGAGGAGGTGAAAATTGGGGCTTATTTGGGCGGAAAAGGCCAGCGTCCTGGACGGTGAGCCCTCATGTCGTCCTTCTGTGCCCCGCAGTCTGTGCTCAGAACTGGAGGAAACACGCTTGGTCTCTGGCACCTGTGCTTTTCTGGGGGGTCATCACCGCAGTTCTGAGCGGCCCCCGCCCCCTCCCGGATCGGGGCCCCCAGGCTGGGTGGCTCCTCCGTCGCCACGGGAGGACGCAGGGCCCAGGCCGGGGGGAGGGAGACCCCCGCAGGCGCCCCGTCTCTGAGTCACGTGTCTGGCCTGCTCGCTTCTTCGGACGCGTCCAGAGACTCGCAGGGTCGTCCATGTGGTGTCGTGGCTGGAACAGCTCGCGATGCTATTATTGTTCCAGGTTGTGTTTTCTCTTATTTCGTAGACCCCTAGAACATCAGGCTGACAAGGTCCTTTTTCTGCAGAAGGCTCTATTTCCCTCCTCTGACAGTGGGATCGGACACTTGCCGTGTGTCCCTGCCCAGCGCGCACTTCGGGAGGTTTGCTGCAATGCCTTTGACCGTGGGCAGAGACACAGGCTGGACGAGACGTTCAGGGTTCATGTGACTGTCAATTGCACGGTATTTTGCTACCAGAAAAACGATGCTTCCTAGTAATTCAAGCCTCAGGGGAGTTGTGACAGGGGATTTGTGCTGCCTTCTGTAAAAGACAGTGGCAGCAAACAGCTGGAACGCAGCTGGGCATCGGTACACAAGGCGCCAGGTTTTCCTACATCCTGGAGAGCGGGGGATCTGACGCTGAGGGACCATGCAGACACAGCGGTGACGGGAGTGCAGCCTCCCCGGGGGTGCGGGGAGCCCTTGGTGGGCGGTGCCCCCACACCTTCACCCTCGCCGCTCCCAGCTGCCGTCCCTCTGCCTCGGGGGCTCCGGCCACATCCCACCCACACCCTTCCTGCCCCTACTGCAGATGTGAACCGCTGGGCGCCAGCTGGCCTCTCGGCTCTGCCTTTAATGCTCTTGGCTCTAGACTGGGCTCTTGGGGCCCACACACAGGGTCTGATTCTTCCCTGGGACTGTCTTCCGTGTCCCAGTCTGTCTGTCCAGCAGCTGCCCACAGAGGACCCGTGCCCTTCCAAAAGAGTGACCACCCTGGGCCATGTTCCTGGTGCCCAAATAATGCCCATCCATTGGCCCCTGGGGAGCAGGCTGACCCAGCCAGGCCCCAAGCTCAGCCCCCAGGTGCGGTCCTGGGCCCAACCTCCGGTGTTCTGTTCGTTTGCTCTCTGTGGCCCTTCGAAGCCTCACTGGGCTCCCTGTGGGCAGCACTTTATTGATTTTTCTGCCTCGGACCAGTCTTTTTATGGAGCCTTTGGCTCTCTTT
Organism: Bubalus kerabau; assembly: GCF_029407905.1. NCBI lineage: Eukaryota > Metazoa > Chordata > Mammalia > Artiodactyla > Bovidae > Bubalus > Bubalus kerabau. The sequence goes on from NC_073630.1 coordinate 120,387,607, forward strand.
CCATTCACACACACACACTCGTCACACACATACACGCCCCACTCTGCAGAGCCCCTGGAGAGGGCGTGGGTTGGAGGCTGCAGTTGCCACCTGCCCCAGCCACCACCTGTGCGCCAGCCTTGGCTTCAGTCTTCTGGGAGAGTTCACTGGTCTCTCTGTCTATTTATTTGGAGTCTGCAAGTGGGGTCTTACTTGCAGCATGTGGCCTCTAGTTCCCTGACCAGGGATCGAACCGGGCCCTCTACATTGGGAGCATGGAGTCTTAGCCATGGACCACCGGGGGAGTCCCAGACTTCACTGCTCTTTCAAGACATAACATGAGCCCTGGGCTTCGCGGCTCTCAGAGCTCTGCCCACGTTCAGGGCCCCGCCCCAGGCTCCTTGCAGGTGAGCTGTGTGCTGCCACGGCATCTGGTTCAGAAAGGCTTCTCCACCTCCAGGGCTTTATCTGCGGGGCTGGGGCCCCAGAGGGTGCCGTCCCGCCACTAAGAAACAGCCTCTGTGCCTCAAGAGGGCTGCAGTGGCGCCTGCTGCAGGCACGTCCTCCCCTCAGCCTAAGCTAGTCTTCTGGTCCCAGAAGTAGTACTTGATCTTAGAAGACACTTTGGAAAAATACCAACTTATTCATAGTCGTACTATTCAGATAAATGTAATATTAATGCTTTACATTGACTATATTTTGCAATACCTCATTTATGTACATACGATAGCTCTAATTTTTAAAATGCTACCTTTTTATTTAATATTTCAGCATTTCCAGCATCATTAACTGTCCTTCCTGGAAACCTCTGACCTAATTTACTGAATCAACCCACTGTTGATGGGCATCTAGCTTGAGCTATTTCTTGAATATGCCTTTGCTAAAATGATTACAAGAAAAACATTCTTTTATTCTTTTTAAAGTGCACAGTTCAGTGGCTTTTAGCACATTCACAGAGTTGTGCAAACGCCACCACTGTCCAATCTCAGAACGTTTTCATCACCCTTTAAAGAAACCCCAAATATTTCCCCAGTAAAATCTCTTCAGTCGCTGGCAACCATTAATCTACTTTATGTCTCCATGGATTTGCCAAGACTTTTCTACACTTTTCAAAGAAATGAAATCATACAAGTGAACTTTGTAACCGGCTTCTGTCATGGCTTAATGTTTTCAAGGTTCATCTACATTGTAGCACCTAACGGTGCTTCATTCCTTTCTGTGGCCAAAGATTAATTCCATTGCACGGCTAGACTACCTTTTGTTTATCTGTTTATCAGTTGACCTACATTTGAGTTGCTTCCGTTGTTAGGCTAGTATGTGTGAACATCCATGTACAGATGCTTGTGTGAATCTATGCTTCAGTTCTGGGTAGCCACCTTGAAGTGGAATTGCTGGGTCATGCAGCATGGGGAACTGCTGACAGGTTTTCCAGAGTGCCTGCAGCATTTTAGGTTGTTGCCAGGAATGCACAAGGGCTCCACTTTCTCCAGATCTTCACCCACGCTTGTTTTTTTCCGTTTTTTTTTTTAATTATTATAGTCATCACGATGGGTATGAAATGTCACATTATTGTTTTAATTTGCATTTCCCAAATGACTAATGACGTTGAGCATCTTTTCATGTGTTTACTGGCTGTTTATATAGTTTCTTTGGAAAAATGTCTTTTCAGATACGTTGCCCATCCTTTAGTTGGGTGATTTATCTTCTTCTTGTTGAATTGTAAGAGTCCTTCCTATATTCCAGGAACTATACACCCTTGGGCTTCCCTGGTGGCTCAGAGGTTAAAGCGTCTGCCTGCAATGCAGGAGACCTGAGTTCGATCCCTGAGTTGGGAAGATCCCCTGGAGAAGGAAATGGCAACCCACTCCAGTATTCTTGCCTGGAGAATCCCATGGACAGAGGAGCCTTGTGGGCTGCAGTCCACGGGGTCGCAAAGAGTTGGACACGACTGAGCGACTTCACTTTCATACACCCTTGGCAGACACACGCTTTGAAAAATGTTCTTGCATTCTGTAGAGTTTTCCACTATCTTGATGATATCTTTTGAAGCACAAAAACCTTTAATTTTAATTTTTGGGTGAACCTATGTTTCAGTTCTCTCGGGTAGATACTCAAGAGTGGAATTGCTGGGTCATACCTCATGAGGAACTGTTGATGTTTGTCTTTGGCTGCTGTGCTTTTCATGTCACACCTAAGAAATTATTGCCTAATCCAAGACCACAAAGACTCATGTTTTGTTGTAAAAGTGTTAGCTCTTACGTATTGTCTTTGATCTGTTTGAGCCAATTTTTGTATGTCGTGTAACATGAAACTTCATTATTTTGCATGTGGAAACGCAGTTTTCCCAGCACCACTAAAATTTTTATTGAAGTACAGTTGATTGACAATATTATATTGATTTCAGGTGTATAACATAGCAATATCTGTATAGGTTATCCTCCATTTAAACTATTATAAGATACTGGCTGTGTCCCCTGTGCTACACAATATATCTCGTGGCTCATTTCTTTTACATTTCGTACTTCTGCCTCTTAACCCCCTGCCCCATCTCACCCCTGTCTCACCCCTTCCCATCTCCTGCTCCCCACTGGTGACCACTGGCTTTTGCTCTGTACCCGTGACTCTGTTCCTGTTTTGTTATATCCATACGTTTGTTGAATTCTTGGGTTCTGCATACTCACTGCACATTCACTCATTCACGTGGCGTAATGCCTGCCATGTCATCCATGCCGTTGGAACTGACAGAGTTTCGTTCTTTTCTTGTGGCTGAGTAATATTTCACTTTATATCTGTTTCACATCTTCTTTATCCATTCAGCTGTTGATGGGCACTTGTGCTGCTTCCGCATCTTGGCTGTTGTAAATAATGCTGCTATGAACACTGGATTGCACGCATCTTTTCTAATAAGTGTTTCGTATTCTTCAGGTATACACCCAGGAGTAGAATTGATGGACCCCTATGGTGGTTCTAGTTCTCGTTCTGTGAGGAACCTCCATACTGTTTTCCACGGTGGTGTACCAAGTTACATTCCCATCAGCAGTCTAGGAGGGTTCGCTTTTCTTCACATCCTTGGCAACACTTGTTATTTTTGGTCTTTTTCCTGATGGCCATTCTGACAGGTGGGAAGTGATATCCTGTGGTTTTGATTTACGTTTCTCTGATGATTAGCAATATTGAGCATCTTTGCGTGTGCTCTTCATTTGTATGTCTTCAGGAAAACATCTGTTAACATCTTCAGTCCATTTCCTGGGGTTTCCTTGTTGGCTCAGTGCTAAAGAATCCACCTGCCAATGCAGGAGACATGGGTTTGATCCCTGGGTCAGAAAGATCCCCTGGAGAAGGAAATGGCAACTCACTCCAGTATTCTTGCCCAGGAAATCCCATGAACAGAGGAGCCTGGCAGGCTACAGTCCATGGGGTTGCAAAATAGTCAGACATAAATTAACAACTAAACAACAGGAATTTCTAATCCATTTTCTAATCCAGTTGTTTATTTTTTCACATTGCATTGTATGAGCTGTTTATATATTTTGGATATTAACCCCTGTGTATCATTTGCAAATATTTTTGCCCATTCAGTTGGTTATCTTTTCATTTTGTCAATGGTTTCATTTGCTGTGCAAAAGCTTTTAGGTTAATTTGGTCCTGTTTATTAATTTTTGCTTTTGTCTCCCTTGCCTTGGGTTTTTGGTGGCCATTCAGTCGTGTCTGACTCTTGGCAACCCCCTGGACTGCAGCATGCCAGGATCCTCTGTCTTCCGCTGTCTCCTGGAGTTCGCTCAAATTCACGTCCATTGAGTCAGTGATGCTACCTAACCATCAACATATCCAAAAACAATCGCTACAGCTTATGTCAAGAAGTGTTCTGCCAAAGTTTTCTTTTAGAAGTTTTTTAGTTTCCAGTCTTACATTTAGGTCTTTGATCAATTTTGAGTTTATTTTTATGTATAGTGTGAAAAAAACATTCTATTAATAATTTCACTTCTTTATATGTAGCTTCCAGTTTTCCCAGCACCACTTATTGTAGGGACAATTTTTTGTCCATCTCAGAACCACCTTTTGAAAAGACCATTCTTTCCTTATTGGGTGACCTTGACACCCTTTGGGAAGATGAGTCGAGCACAAACTCCTGGGTTCATCTCTGGACTGGCAGTTTTATTGGCTTCCCATGGCTCCCATGCCAGTGCTGGTCTTGTTCACTGTTGTTAAATTATGCGTCATGTGAGTCTTCCCACTTTGCTTTTTTTCTTTTTCAAGATTGCTTCAGCTGTTCTGAGTCACTGCATTTCTGTATGAATTTTAGGATCAGCTTGTCAACTTCTGCGTGGAAAAGGAAATTTTTTTTATATTTTGATATGGATTCCATTGAACCTATAGACCAGTATTGGGAGTATTGCCATGTTAATGATATTAAGTCCTCAACCATGAACACAAGCTGTGTTTCCGTTTATTTAGGTCTAATTTATTTCAATGATGTTTTATAGTTTTCCATAACTCTTATGGAGAAATGCATCAATAACCTCAGATATGCAGGTGACTCCACCCTTGTGTCAGAAAGCGAAGAGGAACTGAAGACCCCCTGATGAAGGTGAAAGAGGAGAGTGAAAAAGCTGGCTTAAAACTCAACATTCAGAAGACTAAGATTATGGCATCTGGTCCTATCACTTCATGGCAAATAGATGGGGAACCATTGGAAACAGTGGCAGGCTATTTTCTTGGGCTCAAAAATCACTGCAGATGGTGACTGCTGCCATGAAATTAAAAGACGCTTGTTTCTTGAAAGAAAAGCTATGACAAACCTAGACAGCGTATTAAAAAGCAGAGAAATGACTTTGCCAGCAAATATCCATATAGTCAAAGGTATGGTTTTTCCACTAATCATGTATGGATGTGAGAGTTGGACTATAAAGAAAGCTGGGCGCCACAGAATTGATTCTTTTGAACTGTGGTGTTGGAGAAGACTCTTGAGAGTCCCTTGGACTGCAAGGAGATCAAACCAGTCCATCCTAAAGGAAATCAGTCGTGAATATTCATTGGAAGGACTGATACTGAAGCTCTTAATACTTTGGCCACCTGATGTGAAGAGACAACTATTGGAAAAGAGCCTGATGCTGGGGAAGACTGAAGGCAGGAGGAGAAGGGGACGACAGAGGCTGGATGGCATCACCGACTCGATGGACATGGGTTTGAGTGAACTCTGGGCGACGGTGAAGGTCAGGGAGGCCAGGCCTGCTGCCATCCATGCGGTCACAAAAAGTCAGACACAATTTAGTGACTGAACAACAAAGGGTGAGCTGAATGGTGTTGATATATGATATAGTGTGTGTGTGTGTGTGTGTGTGTGTGTGTGTGTCCATGTGTACTCAGTCATTCAGTCGTGTCTGACTCTTTGTGACCCCATGGACTGTAGCCCACCAGGCTCCTCTGTCCATGGGATTATCCCAGTAAGAATATTAGAATGGACTGCCATGCCATCCTCCAGGGGATCTTCCCAACCCAGGGATCGAACCCAGTCTCCTGCACTGGCAGGCGGATTATTTACCGTCTGAGCCACCTGGGAAGCCATATATATATATATATAGTATATATCAATAAAGCTGTTACTGTTAAAGACCCAATTATATTAAGATATGGTAGCAATTTTAAAAAATCTTATTTGCATTCGCTTCAGGATTTAAATATTTGGAATAAATATAACAAAAAAAATACAAGAGTTACAGTCAGTTCAGTCACTCAGTTGTGTCCGACTCTTTGCGACCCCATGGCCTACAGCACACCAGGCTTCCCTGTCCATCACCAATGCCTGGAGCTTGCTCAAATTCATGTCCATCGAGTTGGTGATGCCATCCAACCATCTCATCCTCTGTCGTCCCCTTCTCCTACTGCCTTCAAGATCTTTCCTGCCATCAGGGTCTTTTCTAAGAAGTCAGTTCTTCCCATCAAGTGGCCAAAGTCTTGGAGCTTCAGCTTCAGCATCAGTCCTTCCAATGAATATTCACAACTGATTTCCTTCAGGATTGACTGGTTGGATCTCCTTGCAGTCCAGGGGACTCTCAAGTCTTATGCAACACCACAGTTCAAAAGCATCAATTCTTCGGTGCTCAGCTTTCTTTATAATCCAACTCTCACATCCATACATGACCACTGGAAAAACCACACATTTGACTAGACGGACCTTTGTCAGTAAAGTCATGTCTCTGTTTTTTAATATGCTGTCTAGGTTTGTCATAGCTTTTCTTTCAAGAAACAAGCATCTTTTAATTTCATGGCAGCAGTCACCATCTGCAGTCATTCTGGAGCCCAAGAAAATAAAGTCTGTCACTGTTTCCATTGGTTCCCCATCTGTTTTCCATGAAGTGATGCGACTGGATGCCATGATCTTCATTTTCTGAATGCAGAGCTTTAAGCCAACTTTTTCACTCTCCTCTTTCACTTTCATCAAAAGGCTTTTTAGTTCCTCTTCACTTTCTGCCATAAGGGTGGTGTCATCTGCATATCTGAGGTTATTGATATTTCTCCCGGCAATCTTGATTCCAGCTTGTGCTTCTTCCAGCCCAGTGTTTCTCATGATGTACTCTGCATATAAGTTAAATAAGCAGGGTGACAATATACAACCTTGATGTACTCCTTTTCCTATTTGGAACCAGTCTGCTGTTCCATGTCCGGTTCTAACTGTTGCTTCTTGAGCTGCATACAGGTTTCACAGAAGACAGGTAAGGTGGTCTGGTATTCCCATCTCTTGAAGAATTTTCCACAGTTTTGATCCACATAGTCAAAGGCTTTAGCGTAGTCAATGAAGCAGAAATAGATGTTTTTCTGAAATTCTCTTGCCTTTTCTATGATCCAACAGGTGTTGGCAATTTTATCTCTGGTTCCTCTGCCTTTCTAAATCCAGCTTGAACATCTGGAAGTTCTCGGTTCACGTACTGCTGAAGCCTGGCTTGAAGGATTTTGAACATTACCTTGCTAGCATATGAAATGAGTTCATAACTCTTGCTGTACATCTGAAACTAACACAACATTGTAAATCAACTGTGCTTCATTTGTTAATTATTAAAAATATACACTATAAAATTGTACAATTTAATGTAATTCTTAACCTATTGTATTGATGCCAAGCCCATCAATGCTATTGGCCATTTAGACTTTTCAGTTCCATTTCCTTTGCTTTCCCCTGTCCTAAATCTTTTTTCCTCTACTTTTTAATTTTTGCAAAATACATATAACACAAAATTTACCATTTTAACAGTATTTAAGTGTACAATTCAGTGACATTGTGCACATTCACAATGTTGTATGACTGTCAACACTTTTTCCAGAAGTTTCTCATCATCCCAAACTGAAACTCTGTCCCCACTAAAGCCCCCCTTCCCTGACCCCTGGCGCCCACCACTCTGTCTCTGTGAGTCTGACTCCTGTAGGGACCTCGTGTAAGGGGCGTCAGACAGTGACTGTCCCTTGTGACCGGCTTGTTTCACTTAGCATAATGCCCTAAAGGTTCATCCATATGGTAGCTGGTGTCAGAATCTTATTCCTTTTTAAAGCTGAATAATATTCCCCTGTGTGGCTGGACCACAGTTTGTTTACCCATCATCTGCTGATGGGCGCTCGGGTTGTTACACCTTTTGGCTCTTGTGAGTAATGCTGCTGTGAACGTTCGTGTGTAAGCATTTGTTTGGGTTCCTGCTTTCAGATCTCCTGGGTTGTTGACGGACGTGGACCCTGGACAGTGACGCTCACCCCGTTTCCTTACTCAGCTCCCAGGGAGGGCGCGGCCAGGGTCACACCCCCAAGCGGAAAGCCAGGGGCTTCGTCTCGGGGACAAGACAGGCAGTCTGGGCAGGGAGGGCTCTCGGTGATCACAAGGGTCTCAGCGGAGCAGGGTATCAGCCCGTCCAGCACCTCCCATCACTCCTCCATGCTCTGGGGAAGCATTACACACTCAGAGACAGATGTTCCCGTTGCCTGAGTGTGCCAGTCAAACACACCCCCACTTGACTGGGGAGGGGACCCTGAGAAGCCAGTCTGGGCCCCTTCCCCTGGCCCCCTGCACTGAACTCCCGCGCATCCCGTCTCCAAGCTTCCTGGTGGTTGGACGCCAAGAGAGATGCCCCTTAGTAAGACACCGTTTGGCTGCCCACCCATCTCTGCCGTTTGTAGGGGGGGCGCCCACGTCCACGAGGGGCCAGGGCCGCTCCCGTCGCTCAGGCAGGCCGTGGCCTGACGTGATCTTGGTGGGCTCTCCTCCATGGCTGCTGGATTTTGCTGGGACTTCCAGAGCCGCCCCGCAGATGCTGCCGTGTGCACAGCTGCCCAGGGCGGACTCTCAGGCGCTTGCTGACCTCGGGCTGGGGGGCATCAGCTCCACCAGTATGGCATCGGGGCCTCTCCCCATGGTCACTGGCCAGTTCACTCCCAGCAGCCACGCAGGGGCCTGCTGTCTGACCCACCGGGGCCTCTCTCTGACACCGGGATCCTGTGCATTTGAGGCCAGCCTCCAGCCTGAAAAACCCCAACTTCCCCGCAGAAAAGCGAAAGCAGAGATACTGCAGGCCCCTGAAGGCAGCTTTTAAAAAATTATAGTGAATATTTCTAGATAGATAAAAGATTTCGCACATGTGAAACCAGAGAGGAGGAAATGAATTCTGTAGCAGCGTACTTGATCAAACTTTTTGGCCAACCCAATAAAAACTTAGTAGCAAAAATGTCAAGGGGAAAATTGGAGGGGTGGGGAGGAAATTTCCCAGAAAGTGGGAAAAACTGACAGCAGTGAAGACGAGAGGGACATTATTTTAACGACTGAAAGGTCAGCGCACACACCCCCCACAGCTGGGCGAATGGACACCCAGACAGTCCAGCCTCAGCTGCGGCTGCTACTTGGGGCCTGGGGTGACCCCTGAATAGCAGAGCTAACTGCCTGCAGCAGGGCCCCTAGGCCGGGGCCGGGCGCGCGGGGGCCGGAGGGCTTGTCTCGGAGGAGAGCGCCATGGCCAGGGGCTGGAAACAACAGAAATCTCTCCTCTCAAAGGTTGGAGACCCGAGATCTAAACCTGGCGGGGCCATGCTCCCTCCGGAGGCTCTGGGCAGGGGTCCTTCCTGCGTCTTCGGTGACTCTAGGAGTCCCCTGGCCTGTGACCTTGTTACCGCGATCTCTGTGTCGTGGTCACTGGTCCTCCCCGCTCCCCTCCTACTACGACTCCTGGCCTGGGGTTACAGCCTCCAGAGAAGCCAGGACGTCTCCTCTCCAGGTCCTTAGCTTGGGGCTTCCCTCGTGGGCGGTTAAGAATCCACCGGGCAGTACAAGGGACACTGATTGGATCCCTGATCCGGGAAAGGCCCCCACGACTGCTGAGTCTGTGCTCCGGGCCCTGGGAACCACAACTACTGAAGCCTGAGGTCCCAGAGCTCACATTGCACAAGGGACGCCCGCCCACGGCCACTAGGCACGCGGCCACTAGAGCGTAGCCCTCTCAGCACAGCTAAAGAAAAGCCTGCCCGCACCCAAGACCCAGCACAGCCACAAAAATAACAATAAAAATACTTACCTCAATTGCAAAGACCTTTTTCCAACTAAGGTCCCACGGGGTTCCAGGTTCGGGCGTGGACACATGTTGTGGGGCCTGCCAGCCCCTGCAGAGGGTGTGAGTGGGGTGAGGACGCTTCCATAGGACGAACTCAGCCCCCGGTGTTGGACCTGGGTCTCACCCAGGTGCGGGGTGGGGGGCCCTCCGGGCAGAAGTCTTGTCCCCCCTCGCTGCCTGCAGCCAAGCCCCTGTGTTTCCTTCTCCGTGCAGCGGCTCTACGGCTGGTCCCTGCTCCCCAGACATGAGCAGCCCCGAGTCAGCACCCGTGGCCGTCAGAGAGAAGATGCGCTCCCGGTTCCACGGCAGCCACGACCTGATCCACCGCCTGTTTGTCTGTATCTCAGGTGCCCCGTTGGGCCCCAGGGTGGGCATGGGCTCGAGGGTACATGGGGGGTGGGCAAGCTTCAGGCAGTGGCTGGCGCGCTGCAGGAGTCTCCCCAGGAAGGTTGGGGTGCGGGCCCTGCCCAGGGGCTCCCTCACCACGTCACTTCCTTGCCGCAAGCCCCGAGAGGAGCCCAGCCAAGAGGTGGGCGTCGTGCGTCCGCAGGTCCTCCTCAGTGTGGGGGTGGGAGCCCAGGCCGGGCCTGGGGGCCCTCGCCACCCACCCGTGAGGTCCTGTTCAATCTGATGTCCCGACTGATCCTGTTTCCTTCCATCCCCTGGGTGAGGGGGACGATGACTGCTTCATTTCCTGGGATTCAGAGAGGGGCGTGAGCTCAGCGGCTTTTTCACCTTCTCCCTTAGTTTTATGTGTTGTGAGTAGCTGGGGCAGGCACCTGGTTTAGAAGCATGGCTGTGTGGTGGGGTCTCCCTCCCTTCTGCCTGCCTGCCATCCAGCCCCTCCTCCGGCCACGTTCAGGCAGTGCCCCTCCTGCAGCCTTGTCCAGCCTTGTCCACCTGGCCCATCCTCTGACCCCAGGCCATGGGTTGGAGCAGCGAGGGGCGCAGCCTGTGGACTGGCAGACGCTGCAGAGTCAGGGTCACAGTCCCGGGGTGTCACTCTGCACTGCCCAGGGTCCCACAGGCAGGGCCCCCAGCCAGGCCAGGCTCGGGGGTGACTCTGTGCTTCCATTCAAACATCTGGCAGAACCCACCGCAAATCCACGGGTCTGTCTTGCGGTCTGGGGAAGAGCAGGCCCAGCAGGTGCCTGGCCGGGCTGCTGACACAGCAGGAAACCCTCCAGAACCGCTGGCCACAGTGTCGGCGCGGTGATGGGCCCCGGGGGGTAGGAGGCAGGTGCGGTCACCCCCTGGCCTTGCCGTGAATGCAACCCCACCTGCCCTCGAATAGCTTTTCACTGAGGAGGGCTGAGCCCACCCACCTGAGGGATGAGGAAACCTCAGCCGGTGAGGGTGGGGGCAGCCCCAAGGGCCCCCCAGTCTGGGCAGGTCCCCAGAAGGGCTGGCCAAGGTGGCCATGACGGGGAAGGAGCTGCCACAGGGGTGGGCACACTTAGGGGCGCGGGGTCATCCCTCATTGAGGAGCCAGAGCCCTTTGGTGGCCATGGCTGAGACCCCCAGGACAAAAGTATGAATGAGACTAACTGCTGCCCAGGCGGGAAGGGGGCGGCGCTGCTGGGTCGTGGGCCCATCCCCTCTTCCCTTACCTCCTGAACTTGGCTTCTGCCAGAGGGACCCTTGCGGGGCTGGGGGGCCGCTTCCCGCCCTGGCTCATCCAAGGACGGGCTGGCCTCTGGCCCTGAGCCGCAGCAGGCTCCGCAGTCAGCAGTGCCTCCCCTGCCCTCCCCGCGTCCCCCGCAGGCGTGGCCGACCAGCTGCAGACCAACTACGCCAGCGACCTGAGGAGCATCCTGAAGACCCTCTTTCAGGTCATGGCCACCAAGCCAGAGGCGGACGACAAGGAAAAGCTGAAGAAAGGTGAGTGCCGGCCGGCCAGGCTCGGAGGCGCGCCACCCCCACCCAAGGAAGCCGGTGGAAACCTGCTCTCCCAGGCCACCCTTCTTGCACGACCACGCCCCGCGGGCGGAAGCCCCCAGCCGAGCCAGGCTGTCCGCTGGGGGATGGAGGGCACACCTCGCAGGCCCCGGGTACCCCGAGGCCACTGCCAGGAGCAGTGGCAGCAATTGCGTAGCGCCCGGCCGGCCACCTGACAGCGAGGACGGGCGAGGAGGCACGGTGCCCTTCCTCGGACAGACGGGACCCAGTGGTCCCGTGTTGCTTCTGCAGAATTCCGTCTGTCAGATCAACAAGACACCAGCCCAGAGTCCGGGAGGGGACACGGGTCCCACTGCTCCAGGAGGAAGTGGCCCTCTGTGACCTGCCTCACACCAGGGTGTGCACTCACCCAAGTGCGTGTGCACGAGCGCACGCACGCACACACACACACACTGAATGGTCACCTGGGGAGGGAGCAGGGGTCAGGCAGGGGATGCTGAAGCAAGGGCTGGGTGGGGTCCCAGTGTGGTGGAGGGGAGCCACCCCTCTGGTGCCACCCCTCTTTGGGGCTGAGGCTCCGGTTCTGGGCAAGTGGCCGCCCCATCCCAGGGGCTTCTGCTCAAGAGTGACCAGGCAGCCGGCCCAGGCCCCACACCAGCTCTGCCTCCCGAGGTCCGTTCTGCTGGGCCGCACTGCCCCCATGTACCCAGGGATTCCAGGTGGGGCTACCTGAGGACCACTGCTGCTCAGGAAGGGCAGTGACGTGGGCGGCCTCTGCACGCAAGGAGTGTGGGCCCCAGGGCCGGGGCCAGGCCTGGTCCCCTGCCCGCCTCGGGGCCACGGTCCAGGGGGACCTGACCACACACAGACAGTGGATGGGTCCGGGGCCAGCTGCCCACATGGGGGCACTCAGATGGACAGACTCCCAGGGTTGGGTCAGCACCCTGCCTGCCAGGCAGCGGGTGAGGGCCCCGGTGACCCCCTCCACGGGTGGGACTGTGCAGTGGGGGCTGCCCTCCACTGGCCGCACCCAGGCATACTTCCCGGGCACGAGTGGTAGCCCGTTGAGCCCAGTGGCCACACTTTCTTCCAGTCACCCAGACCCTGCGGAGCGCGGCTCTGGAGGACTGTGCCCTGTGCCAGGAAACCCTGTCATCCTCCGAGCTCGCCGCCAAGACCCGAGACGGAGACTTGGAAGGTGCGTGAGTGGCGGGGGCCAGTGGGCTGAGCAGAGAGCGGGGACTCCGTCCGGATGTCTCCCCTCTGCTCTGGCCTGCAGTTTGGCAGCAGCCCTCCTCCAGTGGGGGCCCCTCACCAAGGCCGTCAGGATGTGTGGCTCTCAGGGCAGGGCCTGGGAGTCCCCAGGATCCTCACTGTCCTCCTCGAGTAGGAGTCTGGATTTGCCTGTTGGAGCTGGCCTCGTGGCCTGGCGTGACCCCAGGAGCTGACCAGTGATGTCCAGGCATCACTGGGACAGTCAGGGTTTTTCCACGGAGAGGGTGGACAGCGTGAGAGGAGGCCTCATTGCGGTGGGGGGGGGGGGGTGCCAGAGCAGAAGCCTGGAGGGCAGAGTGGGAGGGGCAGGGGTCTGCAGGCCGCAGGAGGGGGAGGGCAAGTCCTCGGGCGCAGCTTGGAGAGGAGGGGCCGGAGACGGGGGCCAGAGACCAGGGTCTTCCCGGCGCCGCGCTCGGGGCTGGTGCAGGGTGGGCACCTCATGTCTGGGGTGTCTCCCTGGACAAGGTGGCCCCGCCCCCGAATTCGAATTCCAGAGCAGATCCCCAGGGGCTCCCTCCAGTGAGCGCCTAGAGAAGGGAAAGGGAGTGAGACCAGTCGTGGGGGGCCGGCGCTGCACATGTGGGGGCGGGGCCAGCCTGGGGGCGGAGCCAGCTCCGGGCGGGGGGAGGGGTATTCTCGGGGCGGGGCCATCCCCAGTCGCCCTCCCTCGCATCCCCTCCCCCACCTCCCTTTGACCTGCCCTGGAGCCGGGTAGGGCGGGGCTGCCGGGGCGCCTGAGGCTCCAGCAGAGCCTTGATTGGGAGGTTGACAAAGGGGGTTGATTTCTTTCATCTGTCAGCCCCCGTGTTTGCCCGAGGACCCTGCCAGACTGGATGCCGGCTGGGAGAGGCTTGGGAGAGGGTGGCTTGGGTGCCCCTCGCTCTGAGTCTTGGGGCGACCTGCAGGCTGCTGCCACAAGGGTCCGATCCACGCGCCTGGCCAGCAGTCCTGATACCTAGCCAGTAAGGAGCCTCGCGAGGACCGGAGGCTCCTGCATACCACCAGCCTCCGACCCCACCCCAGCCCACCGGCCCTCGCTGCCGCCCCCGCGCCGCTGCCTCGGGCTGACCTGCCCCCACTGTCATTCTCACAGACCCGCCCGAGTGGGTCCCGGACGAGGCCTGCGGCTTCTGCACCGCCTGCAAAGCGCCTTTCACAGTGATCCGCAGGAAGCACCACTGCCGCAGCTGCGGGAAGGTAGGTGGCTGGGCGGCCGGGGCCGTCCCGCAGCCCCCGGGGCTGCCGCCTCAGACATCCCAGGGAGCGTCTGCAGACCCCGTGCCCAGGTCCAGGGGTCAGGACCAATGCTCCGGGGCTGGCGAGGACTTAGGAGTCCTGTGCAGAGAGACACCCATGAGCCCTGGGCCCTGCTCTGACTTGGCACAGGGTGTGGCCTTGGGCTTCCCAGGTGGCGCTGGCGGTAAAGAACCCGCCTGCCAATGCAGGAGGCATGGAGACCTGGGTTCGATCCCTAGGTCGGGAAGATCCCCTGGAGGAGGGCATGGCAACCCACTCCAGTATTCTTGCCTGGAGAATCCCACAGACGGAAGAGCCTGGTCCATGGGGTCAGCAAAGAGTCGGACACGACCGAGCGACCTAGCACGCATGAACGCGGCCTCGGGCACGCAGCCACTAAGAGCGATGGCGCAGTGCCCAGTCCTGGGCCCTTCAGACCTGGGGGTCTGGTGCGGGGGTGGGGGGCGGAGGGTCTGCATTGGAGCCTGCCGCAGCCTTGCTGTAAGGCCAGGACCCCCTTCCTCAGCCTGGCCTCTTGGTCAAGACCTGCCCCAGGTTTTCCTGAAGGTCCTGGCCCCGCGTTGGGGAGCGGGAGAGCTCCGCCTGGCCCGGGTGGGAGGGACGTGCAGGCCGGCCGGCCAGGGGGCTCAGGTCTCTGCTCCCACCCTTGCCGGCCGTCCCTCCGAGGCGCAGGGCTGCGGAGGGCCCCGACCCGCTCACTTGGCCGCGCGCTCCCGCCTTCCAGATCTTCTGCTCGCGCTGCTCCTCGCACTCGGCGCCGCTGCCGCGCTACGGGCAGGTGAAGCCGGTCCGCGTGTGCACGCACTGCTACATGTTCCACGTCACGCCTTTCTACAGCGACAAGGCGGGCATCTGACACGGCGCGCGAGCCCGCGGGCCCCGCAGGACTCCAGGGAGGGGGCTCCGACGGCCGCGCCCCGCCTCTGCCACCCGCTGGCCGGAGGGGCTTCGCCGCATCTCATCTACCTGCTGGCCCCGCCGCTGCGGGGGCTGCGGGCGCCCGGACTCCAGAACTCCAGTGCCTCCGCCCCCCGCCCGCAGGGCCCTCGGGCCTGGTGCAGGGGCCCACGGAGGTCAGCTGCAGCCAGCGCGGGGACCTGGGGTGCCAGGCCTGGGCCAGGGTGGGCCCCCCTGCCTTGCTGAGATGCCGTCTGAGGCTCAGCTGTAGCGGAAGGTCTGCTGTTCCTGGGCGGGTGATGCTCACCTACCGGAGAGGGGGCAACTCAGAGCAGCCGCAGGGCTTCCCCCATGAGCTGGCCGAACGGGGAAAGACCAGGCTGTCCTCTCTCTCTCCAGGGCACTGCGCCCACAGCCCCCCACCCCCTGCTCCCCTCAGGACCTTGCCTAAACCACATGTCTCATTTCTTGTTGGAGAGGGGACGTGCACAGCAGACCCTGTGCAAGCCGCCCGGCCCCTGCTGTGGTCTGCCCACCTTGGTCCTCCAGCTGACGGGGGCGGGGGGGGGGGGGCACCAAGCAGCAGGCAGAGGTATCCTAGCTTCCGAGGCCAGGGCGCTCCAGGGGTCTGAGGACCCGGTGATGACCTCTCGGCTGCCATTACTCCCACCCCTCTGACCCCCTGGGACCCTGGCCCCAGAGCGGCCCCAGGCCCAGCACGGACACCTCCTCAGGCTTAAATCTCAGGCTTCACGTTGCGATGATGATTGCAGTTTTATTTTTAGAGAGAGGACACACCTACTGCTTCTTTTATAGCATAAAATCCAATTACTGTTTGACAGTGGAATACACACGCACAAAAAACAGCGCGTGTGGGAGAAGAAAAGTATATAATGGAGGGTATATTATGTATTGAGATTATTTTTATTTTCTAAATGCTGTAATTCAAAACCATTTCCATAAATCTATTTAAGGATTGCAGACACTCTTATTTCTCGTGTGAGCATGGATGGACTCCTTTTTCTCTGTCTGGGACGTGATGGGGTTCTTGCTCAAGTGCACTGTCCTCCAGAAAACGAGGAGGGCTTCTGGTCTCCTGGGACAGTGGGAAGGCAGGACGTGGCTTCCCACCAGCCCCCAGGAGAAGGGTGACCAGCCCTTCCCCTACCCCATCCCACTCCCTGAGATGGGCTCCAGCCTCCCGCGCCCCGCGCGCCCACCCTGCCCAGCACCCCAGGCAGGCCAGCAGACAGGTGGACACCCACACGGGGCGGGGGCACAGGAGAGGAGAAAGACTGTTCGTGTTCTGGAGGCTGGCGGTGGCGGGAGGACCACTGGCAGCATATGGGAGGGCGGGGACTGGGGTACACCCCCCTTCCGCCATGGGTCTGGGCTCCTCCAAGGCCCCTGCTGCTGCCTCTAGCGGCCACCAGGGGGCACCCCGCCCACCGCCTCCTCTCCCACGGGGGCCTGGTGGCCAGGGCGTGGGGGCTTAGAGCCCTGCCTGCAGGGGCTGTCCCGCTGTGGTGGGCACTCCAGGTCGGAACAGGGCCCCCAGCACACACGCACCCAGCGGCCAGGCACTCGTTGTCCAGGTCCTGCAGGCGGGTGGAGAAGCCAGAGAGGGTCCTGGCCCAGCAAGGATCACAGGCAGGGCGAGCCACACCCTTAACGGCAGCGCGGAGTGGGCAAGAGGGCTCCTGGTCAGGCTGGGCACTTCAGACCACCAGGGCTGGGGGTGGGGGCTGACACCATGGAGGGGGAACTTCCCGGTCATTCCCAGCTGTTCCTGTTCTCTGGACTCTGCAGAAGTTGGGGGGAGGTGTTGTTCAGTCACTCAGTCGTGTCCGACTCTTTGCAACCCCACAGACTGCAGCACGCCAGGCCTCCCTGTCCATCACCAACTCCTGGAGCTTGCTCAAACTCATGTCCATCGCGTCGGTGATGCCATCCAACCATCTCATCCTGTCGTCTCCTTCTCCTCCCACCTTCAGTCTTTCCCGGGATCAAGGTCTTTTCCAATGAGTTGACTCTTCACATCAGGTGGCCAAAGCAGTGGAGCTTCAGCTTTAGCATCAGTCCTTCCAGGGGGGAGGTGAGCAGGACCCAAAGTTCTGCGCTAAGCCACCTCCAGAACCCAGAGTCCTGGAGGCTCTTGTCTACTCTTAGGTCCACCTAGAGCCACCTCCTCCAGGCAGCCTTCCCAGGCAGGGCACCCCCCACCCTCCTCAGCCCCCATCCTCACACTCATTTTCAGAGCAGAGTCTCAGACTTGTTGCAGGAGTCAGCGAACCTCTCGGAACCTCTCCTGTCTGTGAGACTGGGGAGAGACAGATTCCAGGCTGGCACAAGCTCAAACTTAACCTCAGCACAAAGGCTTAAAAACATGTGGCCTGGGCTCTGCTGGTGTGTTCGTTTCCAAGAGTTCAGGACAGGTCAGGGGCTGGGTCCTGCACCTGAACTGGGCAAAGATGAGCACACCCACATTCCAGACCTGGCCTGCCCAGGGGGGTCTGCCAGTCTGGGGGCTGAGCAAGCTGGTTGCGCTGCCTGGGCCTTGCGGGGTGGGCAGGATGCCGCTGGAGAGTGGGGTACCAGAGCTACAGACACAGAACAGCCCAGTTCGAAGCGGCCAGGGTCCCGGTGAGGGTGGAGTACAGATGGCGAACGGGGGGTCACTCCAGGCACCAAACACTGGGCTTCGAGCAGGGGAGGACACAGTCAGATCTGTGGTCTGGACACCCTGGGGGGAGGATGAGTTGGCGGGGCAGACCCCAGGGCCTCCACTGCTCCATCTCAGGCAGTAATGCAGCGTAGCTGCGGTTGCTGCTCTTACCTGGCTGTCTCCCCACCCCGTCACTTAGGACTGCCTTGAGCCCTACGGGCTATGAGCTGAGCACCCTCTGATCGAGGCGGCTCAGGGCATGCTTGCCCGAGCCTGCCCTGCTGCCCTCTGGGTCTAGAAGCAGCTGGATGCCTGGGGGCCTGGGATAGGGGCTTGGGCCCTCGGGGCATCCAGTTGGAGACTGTGAGGCCTTATGATGGTGTGTAGCAGCCAGGGCCAAGTGAAGGCCACCTGAGCATGTCCTGGAAAGCCCAGAAGGCTTCCTGGAAGAGGCGGAGACACAGGTCAGGAAGGCCTAGGCCAGAGAACACAGACAGTAAGACTGGGAGAGGGCTTCTGGGGTGAGCCCCGAAGCCCATGCTGTCTGGGGGAGACTTGCCGTCTGCTCCAGGCTCACACTCCTCGGGGCTCTGGGAAGAAAGGGCCTTGGAGATAGCTGGCAGGGGCTGAGGGGCGGCAGTAGGGCTGAGCTGGGCACTGGTCCTGCCCCCCCCAGCCTGTGCCCAGGACCTGGGAGAGGAGCAGGCTGGTGGCCCTGAGCTGCCCGCGGCCACACCCAACCCTGCAGCGGGCACCTCAGTCTGCACCATCTCCCTCCTTCGTAGGTTTTTCTCCCTGAGAAAAAGCTTAAAAGAAAATCTTATTGTTTTGCTTTTGGACATTTTTGGGTACTTAAGACAATCATCTACAGATTGTCCAGGGGTCATTGAGTATAGTCGGAAAACCCTGTAAAGAGAGAAAAAAAATATACCCCACAAATTGTTCACAAGTATAATGAAATTTTTTCTTATTTTACATTTAAAACTGACATGGACGTTATGTTGACGAGGCAGACGTTTGTTACATCCTCACACATCTTGATTTTGCTGTCTTCTTGTATTCTGGGGACAATGCTCTCCCGAGTGTTAAACTCTTTCGAGGGCCCTCCGTGCCCTTGCCCGGGCGGCTTGTGTGCCCTTTGACGGAACTTGATGCTGACGGTGACTGCCCAGGCCCTGCCCCCATCTCCCTACGTCGAGTGAACAGACTGAGAGGCACTTGTGGGCTTTCCTGGTGGCTCAGTGGCAAAGAATTGCCCGCCAGTGCAGGAGACACGGGTTCAGTCCCTGGCCCAGGAAGAGCCCACGTGCCACAGAGCGACTAAGCCCATGCGCTGCGACTGCTGAGCCTGCGCTCCACGAGAAGGGAGACCACCGCCACGAGAAGCCCGCCCACCGCACCTGCAGAGCAGCCCCTACTCGCCACAACTGGAGGAAAGCCCGTGCGGCAATGAAGACTGGGCAGAGCCAAAGAGAAATACAAAGATCTTTAGAGAAAGAAGCGCTTGCTGCTTTGGGTCTGATGCTAGTATCTCTGCCATTCCTGCCCCTGCCCTGCGCCTGGCACACTGCCTCCCAGGGCTTCCCACGCAGCCTTCACTGCACCCCACAACACCCTGAGGCCGCTACTGCCAACTCCGGTTTATCGCTGGGGAGACCGAGGCTCAGAGAGGTTCTGAGGCCAAGGTCTTGTGGTCAGACAAGAATCCGGGGTGGCTTTGTTGGAGAGGCCAGTGACAGAAGCCTCTGGGGCTCGCCCCTGGTCCTGGCACACAGTGGGCGGCTTGCAGGCTGACTGCCGTGCTGGGCTGGGCATGGCCCTCCAGCCCCTGAGAGATGACCCCAGACCTCATCTCTGTCCCTGCGTCTTGGTCCCTGTCAGAACCTGCCACTGCCCGGGGTCCGCACTGGGCTGGGGGAGGTTTCCAGCCCTGACCGCTCACTCCTAGCCTCCTCCCCAGAGCACTGGGCCTGGGAACACTGGGGGCAGCAGGACTCCAATCTGGTGACTGAGGGGGCGAGAGAGAAGGCAGGACAGGGCCTGGTCACCCTGGCGGTGTGAGCAGGGGTTCTGGAGGGGGAAGGGCCGCACACACGCTCTCCCTCTGGGGGGGTGCTTCCTGCCGCTCTTCTGAGAGCCTCAGGCATGTCCCCAGTGTGTGTGCTGGCTGAGGGCTGGGTGACATGCGCCCTTAGGTACTGGGTCCAGGGCAAGGGAGCTGGGGCCCGGTCAGCATGGGAGAAGTTAGGAAACGGTCTTCCTGAGGGGTCCTTCCCTTGCAGGATCCTGGGGGTGGCAAGTTCACCAGCCTTTCACAAGCTTCCCCCCAGGACTCCTCCTACGGTCCTCCGGTGCCCAGAGAGGGGCGTGCAGTTCTTACTTCAGAGCCAGGGAAGCTGAGGCAGGGGTGGGGTGGCGGACAAAACCTGCCCAACAGACCCCTAAGGCCTCCTGGACTCAGGCCCTACAACTTCTCCCTGAGCCCCCTGGGGCTGGGAGCCCTGAGGTGAACTGGGCTTCTCCTAAGAGCAGCGGGGGAAAGAGTTTGGAGGAAGGGGCAGGGAAGGGAATGTGGGCTTGGGGGGGTGGCGCTGGGGGCCTGAGAGAAGGGAGGGGCGTTGGGGTGGGTGGGAATGGTCCAGGGCCTGTCTCGGACGCTAAGTGAAGGAAAGGGGTGGGGGCCTGGACTCCCAGAGGGAGGTGGCCTCTGAAGCCCGCTTCCTCCCTTCTAGTGTGGCCTCGGCAGGGTCGCACTCTGACAGGATAGGTCTCTTCACAGAAGGGGCAGGGAGAGCTGGGTAGGCATGGGAGATGCGGTAGGCCAGGAGGCTGCTGGCCCAGCCTGGGCTCAGGGAAGGCTGCCTGTAGGAGGTGACTGGGCCCTGCTTGAGACCAGCTCTAGGGAACCGTCCCAGGGTAGCACCCTGCCATCCTTGGACCTGGGCCAGCCAGCACGGACCCAGGGCGGCCCTCAGTGCCTACAGCACCCCTTCCACGGTGGGGTGGGGGGGGGCACACATTGAGGCTCTGCGTGTAGACACCTGACGGGTCCTGGGCAAGGCCACCCCATCCATCCTCCCCCTCGCCCCAGCACCCTCAGCTGGCGGCCTCGGACTATCCCCTGGGAGCTCTGGACTCACAGCCACAGGTCGGGCCGGGTGGGACCACTTCCCCTGCTGGCTCTCTCTATCCCTCCATCCACCGCTCAACCTACGTGGCGCTGCAGGGCTGCCCCCCCCATCCCCGCAATGGGACCCCGACGCCTCCGCCCACACCGGCCGGCCCACGTCCCCATCTGCCCCTCACTGTGCAGGGCGCCCAGACAGTGTGGACCCCGCAGGCACGGGGAAGTGGTCCGTCCTGGGTGTGGCTGAGAGTGGGGGTCCCCCAAAGGCCTAGATGTAGTCAGTGGCGCAAGGTGGGAGCACGCGCACTCCTGCAGTCACTCCTCCACCCCTGTGCTGCCGCTGCGGCACAGAGCACACCCCAGGCCCCTCTGCAGGAAGGGAGGTGGGGGTCCAGCAGGTGCACTCACACCAGCACAGATGCAGCTTTAGGACTGCAGTCAGCAGCGCATCCCTCACATAACCAGGGCTGGCCTGACCTTGCAAACACCAAGTGGTAAGCCAGGGGTTCTGCCTCCAACACCCAGAGCCCGCGATGCACCCCGGCCCTCCTTTACCCTGCACAGCCCTGGCTGCCCCCCAAACTAAGTGGAGGGCCCAGCACTCAGCGCTTGCTAGGGATCTGCCCTGAACCTGGGGTGATTGTGGAGCAGGGGCAGGAAGGGCCAGAGTTAACATCCAGGTAGTGTTTTGCGTTTTTGTTTTCTCATTGCCTGCGGCTTGCAGGATCTCCATTCTCAGCTCAGGGACTGCACCTGGGCCCTAGGCAGTGAAAGTCAGGAGTCCTAACCTCTGGAATGCCAGGGAATTCCCTGGAAGTGTTGCTTTAATGTCCACACAGGGCTGTCTAATGCCAGTTTCCAAGTTCCTCACTGGGTTCTGCCACCCGGGGTGCGGGGTGGGGGGGGAGGGGAGGGGGAGGTGGGCACACATTCCTAACCCCCTTTCTCAAATCAAGTTGTGCTGGGCCTGGAGGTGGTTTGGTCTCCATGCTCCTGTGTCACCAGCCCTGGGTCACATGTCTGGCAGCACTAATCATTCTGTTGGGAATGCTGGGAGACCCTGGCAAGTCCTCAGGATTCCCAGCCTTTTTGCCTGTAAATTGGGGATGTGGAAACCCACGGAAATGCATATATACAGTCAATAGGTCCTGGGACTGCACGTGCTGGATTTTTAGTGTTTGTTCTGTTTCGTTGGCAGCAGCACTGGGGAATCCAGTCATTTCTACCGCACACTCTCCAGCCCGAGGGCCCCTCTGCAGGAGCTCCCAAGCCAACAATCTCAATAACCTCTGAGAGGGAAAAATCAAGTGAGACTGAGGCCCATCTGGGACTGCCCCCCACCCCCAGGCTGCCAGTCCTGCTTCTGTGGGCCAGCTTAGGGTCAGGGGTCACTAGGGCCACCCGCCAGCCAGCTGGGAGCTCGATGAGAGCTCCCCTCCCAGGCAAAGCAATTTTCTTCCCTAGAAAGCGCTTCCGTGGCCAGAGGGGACAAGTGCTAGCCTCTTGGAATGTCCCCACCCTTTGGGCCAGACGTGATCACGCAGTCCTCTACTCATGGGAGCCCGTCTGGACTGTGGCGGCAGAGCGTTGCCCCTCTTCTTTTCTCAGATTCTTCCTTCTGCCCTAGGGTCCACTGGGCGGCTCTGAGGGACCCCTCCTGCTGTGGGCCTCAGTTTCTCCACTGAGATCCTCAGGAAGCCCTGACCGTTAGGCTCAGACCGTCTATGCCCCTCCTCCAAACCCGAGACTTTCCCGGGGTCACGCTGTGTCTGGCGGGGAGGGTTGTCGTTTTTTTGCAGCCTCACGGGAGACCCCCGAGGACACCGCGAGGACCCGAACTTCCGCGAAGCCAGTGCGGCAGCAGGCTCGGGGCGACATGTTCCTGCGCAGAGGACGCGGACCAGCGGACCGGCGGACCGGCCGGGTGTCCGGATCGCTCTCCGAGCCCCATCGGGCACTCGTGCGGGGGCCGGGCGGAGGGCGGCCCCGCCGCGCTCCGCTTCCTCTCGGCAACGCGCCCCGCGGCCGACCATTGGCTCCGCCGGCCCTACTTTACATGGCCCTCTCTGGGCCAATAGGCGCGAGGCGCCTACTTAACATGCACGCCGGCCTCCAATCAGCGGGCGCGGGGGCCGGGCCCCCACGTGCTGTTGCTAAGCTTGGGCTTCTAAATTGTTACTACCGCGGCTGGCCTATCGGAGCGGAGCCTCGCAGCTGTCAACATTCTCGGCCCCGCCCGAGGCGTGCGGCCGGCTCCCATTGGCCCCGGCTGGGCCCAGGGCCCGCCCCCGCCGCCCGAGCACCGGCTCCCATTTGCTGCGCCGGCCGCCGCTCGCCCTTATGTGTCAATTTGAGGGCCGCGAGGCGGAGGGGTGGCAGCCGAGCGCTCGGGGAGTCCGCGGGCGTCTGGGGAAGTGGGGCCGCCGGGCGCGCGGGGCGGGCGGCGAGCGGAGCCGGCCGGGCAGCGGCCGCCGCCGTCCCGAAGCGCTCACGCCGGGGGCGGGCAGGCGGGAGGATGGAGCTGAACTCCCTGCTGATCCTGCTGGAGGCGGCCGAGTACCTGGAGCGCAGGGACCGAGGTAGAGCCCCGCGCCCCTTTGTGCGGCCGGACCGCGGGCGGGCGGGCGGGGCCGGGGCCGGGGGCCCGCTGACCGCGCCGTCTGTCCGCAGAGGCCGAGCACGGCTACGCGTCGGTGCTGCCCTTCGACGGCGACTTCGCCAGGAAGAAAACAAAGGCGGCCGGCCTGGTGCGCAAGGCCCCGAACAACAGGTACCGCCCCCCGCTCGCTCGCGCGGCGTCCCCCTCCCCTGCCCGGGCCGCGGAGCTTTACGCCCCCCGCCCGCCCCGGAGCGCGCTCCCCACCCCGGGCCCGACCCTAGCCCGCGCGGCCCGGCGGCCCGCCTGGAGGAGGAGGCGCCCGGGCCGCCGCAGCCCCGCCCGGCCGGCCGCGCCCGCCCCGTCGCCATCTTCCCCGCGGGCCGCGCCTCCTCGGCCTCTCGCGTAAACAGTGCCACGCGTACAGCGCCGGTCGCCCGGGGTCTCCTCCCGGGGCGGCTCTCCGCCCCAGGCTTGTTCTGAACTTTACCGCGCTGGAAGAAACTTGTCAGGGGCGCTGGCCGGTGCCCCCTGGGTCTGGGGAAACTAAGGTTCGGTGCGGAAGCAGCATGGGGCCGCTGGCCCTGACCTCTGCCCGCTGCGGGCCGGTGGGCTGCATCTCCGCTAACAGCCGAGCCCGGGTGCTGGGCCGAGTGCCCCCAGGTCCCCGGGATCTGCAGGCTGGAGGCCCTGCGCCGGGCCCCCGGGCCCTCACACGGTGCCCACCGCTCCCACCCAGCCTCCTGACCCAAGTGGATCTCCAGCGATTAGTGCCGGGGTCCCTGTCTTTTGGGTCAGAGGCCCTTTTCCTAAGGGGCCGGGAGAGGCTGCAGGCTGGTGTGCTGCAGCCTGGCCTGGGACCCAGGCTGAGGAAGCCCGAAAGCCCGGGTGCACGTGTCTGGGTGGGAGAAAGAACCCTCAGCTAGGGCCCCCTGGGGGATTCCACTCTCTGGCTGCCCTGGGGACCACAGCACACCTGGCGGTGCCCGGTGGCCCATGTTGGTTCTGGCTCATGTCGCCAGGCTGGGAGCTGCCCTTCCAGGGGGCTTGGGGGCCTCTTGGCAGAGGGTGCGGCTCATTCCTGTGGCCTGCTCGTTCTTGGGAAACAGAAAGGCTGGCACAGGGACCCATCTCCTGTGACGTCCTGGCGCCCTGGGCCTGGCAAGAAAGCGGTGAAGTCTCCATCTGTTGTAGCTGCACATGCCTCTGAGTCCCAGCCCCAGGTGCCCCACTGGGGACCGTTTGGGGCAGGGCATGTGCGGGTGGGGGGACAGCAGGGCCTTGGGCCTCCTCGGTGAGCCAGCTAGGCCCTTGCTGTTGGTTCCCACTGTCCCAAGTGCCCTGCCACCCATGGAAAACTTTGGGCAGTGACTTTTCAGTCCTATGGCTCGGATACCCAAAGCCAGTAACCAAGAGCATAGTTAGGGCTCTCTTGCACGTGCTAGTTAATGGCCACCCAGCCCCATGAAGGAGATGTTCTTTTTATCTCTGGAGCTGAGGAAAGGGAGGCACAGGAGATTGAACCATTTGCTAGGGCCGCCCTTCCGTCTCTAGGGCTCCTGTTCTGAGGTGGGCCCTCTGCCCCCAGCGCTCTGCTGGGGTGGAGACCTTGAGGGCACTCAGGAGGGACCCAGAGGGTCTTCCAAGCCAGGGTGCACCTCCCTGCTGCTCCTCTTGGGGGAGCCCAGTGCTTTAGTCACCCCAGGGCTCCCAGGGCACCCCATGTGCCTGTCCTGGCCCAGCAGGGCATCGGGCAGCCCAGACCAGGGGCAGGGTGGTTCAGGGTACAGGATGTAAAGGCCTGACTTGGCGGGGCAGCTGCACACATGCAAGGTCTGTGTCCCCCTTAGGTGGGGGAAGGGGTGGGCACAGAGGGGACCAGGATGAGGCCTGGGAGGTGGGGCAGAAGGGCAGTGCATGCTGGGGGAGATGGTGACCCCCACCATTGCCGGGGCTACTGTGAGGGGCACTGGTTCAGCAGGTGGGGACAGGAGCCGGCCCCTGGTCAGGGATCCGGTCCTATAGGGAAATGGGCACAAGAGTGCCTCCTTTGAGGGGTTAAAGGGAGGAGCCAGTGGTGATAGCGGGGACCCACCTAGCAGGGCCCTAGGCAGGCAGCCCCTCCCTCCCCAGGCCGCTGTGATCCTGGGACCCAAGTGACAATCTCCCCACAGGGCTCTGCAAGCGTCGGGGACGAGGGGAGAGCTTCAGGAGGGCTCTGGCCCCTCTGTGTGCCCAGGCTGCCCGAGCAGCGCTGCCTCCGTCTGTGAGGGTCAGGCCTCCAGGCCCCTTGCCGAAGGACACTGGCCGCCCCTCACGCCCCTTACGAGTGAGCAGACCCACAGATCCGCAGCGCCGGGCTGCCATCCAGGCCAGCAAGGAGCCTGATGGCTGTGCCCTCGCCCCGCCAGCCCTGGCAGAGGTTCGGAGGCTCCCTGCCCAGCCCATGTGACCAGCGAAGCCCTCGAGGCCCTGGAACGTGGAGGTTCTGAGGCTCCACAGGGCGGCCCGGGAGCCAGCTGCCCAGGTGGGAGGAGAGGGCCCGCAGGGCTGTGCTGGGACCCCGAGCCGTGGCAGGTGTCAGAGGCAGGCTGGACGGGCGAGCCCATGGGGTTGGGATGGGAGACTCCTGACCCCGGGTTCCCGGAACAGGAGGGCGAGGGTGGGCGGACGGAGGTGGCAGGGCTTCGGCAGGGAGCGGGGCACGGGCCCAGGGCCCATCTGGTTGTGCTCTGAGGTGGCCTGGGTCCTCTGCCCACTCGTGAGGCCGCCCGGGGAGCCTCAGGGCCCCAGCTGGCCTGCCGCCTTCTTGCCTGGATGCAGAGGGTGCCCTGAACCCGGGAGCTTGGTCACACTGCCTCCGTCCCGCAGGGCGTTACCACGGCCCTGCTCTCTCTGGTGCTCCGACTCTGTGCTTCCGTCCAAAGGAGGCAGGGTTTGGGCAGCAGAGGGGGCCGCCGGCCCCAGAGAGGCTGGTCCTCCCAGGCCTCAGCCCCACAGGAAAGCAGAGGGCTGGCCTCAGTCTCCCCGCCGGCCCAGAAGCACTCGTGTCTCAGAGGCTGCCTTCTAGGCTGATGCCCCCTGGCCTGGGACCACTCTGCTCACCAGGCATCCCCGTGGGAATGGCGAGCTGTGAGCCTGTGGCTGTGTGAGCCGGATGGGGTGGGGCGGTGCCCTGGCTGGTGATGCTGGGCCGGGGTGCTTGGGTCCCCAGGCTTGGCCTCTGTGCCTACTGGCTAGCACTTGGCCTTCTGTGCCAGCCCAGGTGGCTCCCAGTGCCCTGCGGGCCTCGGGGAGTGGGCAGCTGAAGATGCAGGTGGCTCGGTGCCCAGCCGCCTTGGGAACAGAGGGTGGTCAGTCCCAGCGCCGGCTGCTGCCGCTCCGCGGGCCTGGCCCACAGCTCTGGAAGGGGGCCCAGGCCCTCCTGCTGGCTAGGCACCATGGACACGGCAGCACCCTTCTGTCTCTTGGTCACCGGGGGTGAGTTTCCCTAGCTTCCAGTCAGCCGCTGCTCGTCTGCCCCAACCCTCAGCTTCCTGAGGCCCAGACTCCCCTCGTGCTGTCTGCAAGGTCTCCGGACCCCCGGGCGGGGCCCGCGCCCCCTGCCCTGGTGGTGGGCAGTGAACTGAGCTCTGTCTTTGTTTCTCCAAACAGGTCCTCACACAATGAGCTAGAAAAGCACAGGTAAGTGGTCTTTTCCCTCACCCACCGTGTGAACCTCCTGGCTCCTCCCACCTGCCCTTCTGCCGAGGAGGTGTTGCAGCCACCCCTCACCCCCTCTCCCTGCCTTTTGCCTCCTGGCCTGGCTCAGCACACTGCTGGGCAGGCCCTTGTCCTGGGAGCGCAGGCAGCTGGGCTCTGCTCCCCGGTTCTGCTAAGCCAGCTGGCGGGGCTGGGGCTCCAGGTCCTTCCTGCCCTTGGGAGCTCAGCCTGGGGGATCCAGAAGCAGGGGGTCTGTGTGGAGGGTCAGGGACTTGGGGCAGGGCTGTGTGTGCTGTGTGTCAGTGAGGGCCGGCTCCCTGGAGGAGGAGCCCGTCTGTTTTGGGGTGTCTGAACCCTTCTGGGAACAGCTCCTCTTAAGCCTTTAGGATGCTGGCCACCTACCGGGAAGGTTTGGCCCTCTCAGTCTGGGGGCCCCAGGCACCTTGGGGCCTGACTTCCGAGGAGTTCCAAGTGGTCCTGTCCACAGGAGGTGGGGTGGGCAGCCAGGGCCTGGCCACGTGGGCCTGGTGGGAAGCTCTGCCCCGGGCAGGATCCGGGGCAGGCCTGCTTCATGCCTGCCTGCTGACCACAGAGCTGGGCCCGCTCTGGTCCTCCTATGAGGAGCGTGGGGCCTGAGGTGAGAAGGGCAGCATGGTGGCCTGGAGAGGCTTCCCCCCCCCCCAGCCCCAATGAACCCCAGGGCCCTATGCCCTCTGCTGGTGCTCCACCCCCTGGTTGGCCCAGGCCTGTGGTCCGGCTGCGGGCCTCCCTCTGCAGGGGGGAGCAGGCCCAGCCAGGCTCAGCCTCTGGGACAGGTGTCATTGTGACTGACCCCAGCAGGACTGATGGGGAGCCGTGGGTGTGTCCAGGAGCCCCGAGGCCGGGACCGGGGTGACTCCCCGGAGACGTGAGCGGTAGCTTTCTCCTGACCTTTGCTCCCGTCTTCGGATGGGCCGGTTCTTCCCTGATCTCTCGGCCTGGAGTAGGGTGGGGCCCGGGGGTCTGCACGCGAGGTGGCCAGTCGCAGCTTGCTCTGGAGCTCGGCTGGCTCTCTCTGTGTCCCACCCCCACGCCTACGCCCACGGCAGCGCCAGCTTCTGCCCCCCTGGGATCGGGGCCTCTGCTGGGCGGGTGCTGAGTGGGGACAGGACGCCGTGTTCTCTGGAGGAGCCGCGCTTCCTGGACCACTCCTGTGCTTTTGGGGGGTTCCTGAGAGAGCCTGCCTGGCCCCGGGTGGCTCCCCGGCCAGAGGAGATGGCCAGGCTTGACTGGGGCCAGGAGCCTGGGCGGGCGGGGGCGGGGGTGTGCCCTGGGGAAGGCTTCCCGGGGTGGTACCTGGAGAACGGCCCCCCAATGCAGACAGAGGGGGATGATGATGGAGGAGGGTGAGCAATGAGGACATGGCAGCCAGAGGAGGAGGAGGAGGGGGATGAGGGCTGGCCTTTGACCCCTGCAGCTGCCCCTTGACCCTGGCCTTAGCATCAGCCTCCTTCTCCCAGAGTCAGTCCTGAGGCTGGGCCTTGGGGGGCCCTTTTGAGACAGGGGTGGGGTGGTAGGTGGCCTGGGCTCCGTGTGTCCCCCTGCCCAGCCCAGTGCAGGAGCCTCTGTTCCTGGCCAGCCCGAAGGCAGGCATGGTCAGCTCTGAGGAGCCCAGGGTCCTGGAGCTGGGGACCGTGTTGGGGACCTCAGCTGTGGTTCGGCCCGTGGCTGCCTGGGGCTGGTGCCGGATGCGCCTGGCTGCTGGCCACAGGAAGAGCCGCCTGTTGTCCCCGGGAAGGCAGGAAGCATCTGGGGGTCACCTTCCCTGGACGCTGGCTTCCCTGGAGGTATGCCACCTTGGGCTGGTGGGCTTCCACTTCCCAGACCTCTGAGCCGGCGGCCCCCCTAGCCCACCCTGCCCTGCTCCTTCTCTGTCCCCTCCACAGAGACAGCAGTTCTGGCCAATCTTCCAGGGCCAGAGCTCGGCTTCTGATCCCGGTGATTGGGCCGCAGTGGCTGTGTTCCTTGGCACCCGTGGCTCAGCTCCACGCTTTCGCTTTTATAGGGGAGAGGGGGTCCTCGGTATCCCATGGTGGGGCAGTCCCCCACCCCAAAGGCCAGCCTGGGGCCCTGGGTGGAGCCCTGCTCGCCTCTCTCTCCCCATCGTGGACGTGGTTATTTGGCTCCTACGTGTGGGTCCCTGCACAGGAGGTCTGCGGGGCAGCTGCCCCGTCTGCCTGGTGCAGCCCCGCTAGGCCTTGCCCTCTCCCAGCAGCCAGTACAGGGGGAGCGGGCTGCTCGCCCCCCATCTCAGCCTCCGAGGGTCTGTGGGTCACTGTCTGTGTCGCCTCTGCCCTGGAGCCAGGTCTGGGGCACTTCAGAGTGCGGCTGCCCTGGTCTTCGGGCCTGGGGCGCCTGGCGAGGAGCGGGGCTTTTGGAGACAAGCTGGTAGGGCCCGCGTCGGGGGCTGAGCTGTGGGCAGGAGCTGCCATTAGCAGTAAGCAGTTGTGTGGGTCTGCCCCCCAGTCCACACGGGGTTCCTGCAGGAAGCAGCAGGTATTCAGACCTCCCAGGAATGCTGGGTGCCGCGGGCCACTGGCGGAGGGCCTGGCACTGTAGCAGCTCCTGAGGCGGGCTGGGCCGAGCCCAGTGCCACCCGGCTCCTTGGCACACCCCTCCGGCTCCGAGAGGTCGGGGGAGGCCCATTCCCAACGGGGATGGACCCTGGGGCCCGCCCAGGGCCCCACCGCTGGCCCTGCAGCCCATCTGGATGCTCCCCGTCCGGGGGCTGGCTGGACAGCTCATCCTGAGAGCATGGCGTGGCTGTAGCCAGCGGCTTCTCCTTGTCTCTTGAGAAGCTTCTTTCTGACTTCTAAAGAACTCTGTTCACGGACGTCGTGGGCAAGCATGGACCCCCAGCCCCCATGCCCCCCTCCCAGGGGCAGCGTCCTGGGCAGCTGGGTGCCGAGCCTGCCACCCTCTCCCACGTGGCCCTCAGGGATGGGAGTGGAACCTTGCCACCCGCTATTTGCTAACTTGACTTTTCCCCCCACGCCCGCGCACGGTCTGCCTGTGTCTGCCTGTGTCCTGGGCGCCCACGGGATGCTTCCTGATGGCTCTCCAGGAAGCGCAGACGGTACTGCTGTAGGGTTGGGTCTGGTCTTGTGGGTATGGAGGTAGAGATGGATTCATGGGGCCAAGATGCTGGACCTAGAAATGCCCGTTGAGGGTTGAGCCGCCTTGGTGGCCCTTCAGAACTGCCACCCCACCAAGGAGGCTGTGAGTGCCCTCTGGGCAGCCCAACAGCAAGTCACACCTTTTCAGTTTCAGCCCAAATCAGCATCTCCTGGGCGAGTTCTCCTTTCTAGGTCGCGGTGAGATGATGTCGGTTTTGTGTTAGATTAGCCGTTCACGTTCTGCAACTTGCCTGTTTGTGTTCTTTGCCTGTTTTCACAGAAAGGTACTCTTTTTATTTTTGACGTGTGTGAGCTGAAAATGTCACGAATACTAACCGTTTGTCTTTTATGTGTATTGCAGATATCTTCCCACTGTTATTTGTCTTTTACCTGTGTTTTTTCTTCTTTGTACAAATGTGTCTTTCTTTGATTGTAAAAGTAACATGTGGGTTTTTAGCATAGAGAACCTGGAAAATAGAAAAGAACGCACAAAGCCAAAGAAATAAATGTTGCCAACCACGTCACGTGGAGACGCGTGCTTCCTGCCTTCATTGTGTCTTGTGGAGTCTCTCGTGTGCGTTTACTGCTTTATTTTTTGACTGTTCCTTGGGTCACTTGTCACACAGGCTGCTCTGTCTGCTGACACGTCCACTCTGGTCATGGCAGGGAGACGTGGAGTGCCCTCAGATGACGTGGTTGTCTCTGGGTGGCGGAACATGGGGGTTCCTTTTCATTCACTTTTTTTCCTTTTGATTTGTATCTTCTGGTTTTCCACAAAAGATCACGTACTGCGTGTGTGCTCAGATGGTGGGTTGTAACCATGGCCATTTGCCTGAGTGGACGGGGAGCCCCACTCATGAGCTGGCTGCAGGTGGCAGGTCAGGGGGCCCCAGGGGTCTCTGATTGCAAGCCGTGCTTGTGCACGAAGCTGTTCGCTGGGGCCTGAGGCCGTCGGGTTGTGAGCCCGCTGCGGGCCCCTCTCACAGCCCTGGCGCCCCCAGCCCTGCTCCGAGCGGCCTGGGGACTGAGCTTAGCCTCAGTCTCGTGTTCTGGATGTTCTTTCTAAAGTCAAGCTCAAGTTCACCTGGAGAACTCGGCCCTGCTGCCTGGGGCTGGGGTGCCAGCTGGCAAGGGGCTGGTCTGCAGGATGGTGCTGTGTGGCCGTGGGTGACTGGCCCTGGCAGCTGGGTCAGCTCTCCCCCCAATCAGATGGGGCTGTTATCACGGCGGGGGGCGGGTGGCTCCTGCACCCTCTGTCTCTGCACTTTAGGGGCCCCCTCTGTCCAAGGGACGTGGCCATCATGGCCCGCTTTCCTTCCAGAGACTGAGGGAGACGCTTTGGAACGAGGACGTTGAAAGGTGGGGCTGCCAGGGTTGGCGCCCGAGGAGGGGGGCATGCGCGCTGACTCTGGTGATGGTGGGGCAGTGGGGCAGCAGAGCTTGGGCGGGGTTGGGAGTACCTGCCCTCGTCCCTGTCCTGAGAGTGTCGGCTGAGCGGGCATCTTGGTTTGGAAACCACTTGGGTGGCCTGCATGGGCTCCAGTGGACACGTGGACATAGCAGAGGCCCCTGGCCATCAGTGTGCTTTGAGGGTGAGCCTGGCCACCCGCCCCTGACGAGGGGAGCCAGGGAAGAAGGGTGCTTCTTCCCCGTCACGGCTCCTCACCTGAGGCCCCGACCTGAGCGGATGCTGTTGGGTCTCAGGGTTTCGTGAGGAGACTGCGTTGGCCCGCGTGGACACAGGGACAGGGTCTACAGCGAGGCGGTTTCCAAAGGGGTCCCAGACGCAGGTGGGGGGCTTGTCCGTGGCCTTCCCTGACGCGGATGGACTCAGGTTGCCATGGTGATGAGAGTGCCCAGGGAGCACCCTGTGCTTGGTGAGGCGGAGCTTTTCTCTTGGGGTGGAGAGCTCGTTGGGGGCGTCCTGGACCACTGTGCTCCGGGAAGCCTGACCGGCGTCCTTGCTTCTCCTCCTTCAAGTTGTCCCCATGAGGCTTCTGGACCCCACCGTGGTGGGAGGGGACAGCGGGGGAGCTGGGGCTCTCGGAGTCTTGCGGCAGCACTCGGGGCCCCGAGGGCTGTGCTGGCCACACGGGCCCAGCCCCAGGGCCTGTTCCTCCACTGGGGCTTCTGGCGGGCTGTGGGTGCCAGGGGGCTGGGGGTGCTGCCAGCCGGGCTGGGAGAGGTGCCCGGGAGCGGCCCTGGGCAGGCAGGTCTGTGTGGGAGTCTGCTGGCCCCCTGTCCCCCTTGCCCCCTGAGCCCTCAGTCTGCTCCGCTGACCTGCCCCACGGGCCGAGCTGCCTCTGCCTGACCATCACGTCTTTGGGTCTTTCAGACGAGCCAAACTCCGGCTCTACCTGGAGCAGCTCAAGCAGCTAGTGCCCCTGGGCCCGGACAGCACACGCCACACCACACTGAGCCTCCTGAAGCGTGCCAAGATGCACATCAAGGTGAGTAGGGTGCCCCCTCGCGGCCCCGCCACCCTGGGGAGGGACCCCGGGGCCTGAGGAAGGGCTGTGGGCCACCCAGCAGGGGCTCCAGGGGGCTCACGGTCTCTGGTGGGTGAGGGGCTCAGGCGCGGCGGGTGCAGTTTGGGTTCTGTGGGGCATGGGTGGGGGGGTGGGCTGTAGATTTCCCCCCAAGGCCCTGGCATGGGGAGAGGCTCTGGGCAGGCATAGGGCTTGGTCTCTAGGAGCTGGCAGTGGGGTATGGACTGAGTGAGACGTTGCCAGGGGCTGGCCCTCAAGGCCTTAAGACTGAGAGGTGGGTTTGGGGACCCACCAGTGTGGGTTCAGTCCTCCCGCAGGGCCCCCGGACGGCATGGGTGTGGGCTTTCCCGTGCAGGGTCTTGAGGGGACTCAGCTGGTGCCGTGGGGCCCTCACTGAGGCTGTGGCTCCGTGCCTTGGGAGGTGTGCAGAGGGCAAGCAGGTGGCCGCCAGATTGTGCAGGCAGGGTGTTGTCTGAGTTGGAGTGCCAGGCCAGGGCTGGGTGGCGCTGTCCCAGGCTCCAGGCCCACTCGTGACTTGGCTTGGTCAAGCTGGCTGGTGGCCGTGGGCCTTCTGGAGGTGGTCAGTAGACGCAGGGCACAGGGCTGGGGGTTGGGGGTGAGGGGCGGTGAGGAGGCGTGCATCAGGCCTTTGGTTCCCACCCAGTCTGGGTGCCCTGGGGTGTCCTGGTGTGTGTATGGGGGTGTCCCTACCACCGGAAACTGGAGGCTGTCAGGAGAGGCAGAACACAGGACTGGGGGACAGGGGTGGGAAGCAGAGAGGAGGGGTGCGTCAGGCCTTTGGGTCCGCCCAGGCTGGGTGCCCTGGGGCATCCCGGTGTGTGTGGGGGCGCCCCCCCCCAGAACCTAGAGGCCATCAGCAGACGCAGAGCACAGGGCTGGGGGGTTGGGGGCACCCAGCATAGACGCTGGGGTTGGGGGGGGCGACGACGAGGGGTGCGTCAGGCCTTTGGGTCTGCCCAGGCTGGGTGCCCTGTGGCGCACCCCGCACCTTCAGGCTCACAGCTCGGCATCCCCCCACCCCAGAAACTGGAGGAGCAGGACCGGCGGGCGCTGAGCATCAAGGAGCAGCTGCAGCGGGAGCACCGCTTCCTGAAGCGGCGCTTGGAGCAGCTTTCGGCGCAGAGCCTGGAGCGCGTGCGCACCGACAGCACGGGCTCTGCCGTCTCCACCGACGACTCGGAGCAAGGTGGGCCTTGGGGTGGGGGGCTGGCCTGCTGGCAGCTGCGGGGTGGGGGCGGCGCTTGCTCGAGGTGCAGCCCCCGGGACGGGATGAGGAAGCTAGGCCGGGCTCCCCAGAGGGCCAGGGACAGTGGGGGGCCCTTCGGGGGCCCGGCGCTGACCCGCCCCTTCCGTTCTCCGCAGAAGTGGATGTCGAGGGCATGGAGTTTGGCCCCGGCGAGCTGGACAGTGTGGGCAGCAGCAGTGACGTGGACGACCACTACAGCCTGCGGGGCGGCAGCTGCAGCCACGGCAGCTTCGGGCCCCCCTGCAGGCGGCCCGGCCGCCCCGGCCTCTCGTAGGCGCTGCCCTCCCTGCTCCTCGGCCCGCCCGCCCGCCCGCCCGGCCGAGCGCTTCGACCCTCCGGTCCTTGAAGCCTCTCCACGGGCCCACTGCTGTGCCATTCTGGAACCTCCGCCGCCGCCCGGGCTGCCCGCCTGCCGGTCAGGGCCCGCCGCGCCGCCCACTCCTCCCACCCGGGCAGGGACCCCTTCGGGAGGCGGGGCCCAGCTCCCACATCGGGAGCCCAGCACAGCCGCCCACCGCGTGTTCTCAGATACCCAGTCATTCCAGAAGTATTAAATACCATTGCTGCAAACCTCGGTGGGCGCCGTGTGAGGGGCTTAATGACCACCACGGGGAGCTCAGACCCCAGCCCCGGATCCCAGCAGAAAGGAGTGGACCCAGGAAGGAAGCGTGGCTCTCTGTCCATCCGTCCATCTGTCTGTTGGTCCACATAGGCTCCTGAGGCGTGGATGGAGGGATCCGTGAAGGGCGGGACTCGGGTGAGCACCCTGGGATCGTGGGTGGGCAGCAGCCTTTGCACCTGCAGGCGTCAGGAGCCAGGGCTGGGCTTCTGGGGGGGCTGCCAGGCTACCCCACCCTGATTTGGGTGGCTTCTGCTCTGTTCTTAGGTCCCTCAGATGTGCACACGCATGCACCTAGGCACACACGCCTGCTCGCACACACATGCATACATGCAGACAGAGGTGGTCACTGGACCCAGAGGGCACACGTCCCGAGGCCTTCAGGGGTCAGTTGGGCAAATGCCAGCCCCTGGCCTGTGCCTGGTCCCCGCTCCCACCCCTAGCCCACCTGCCCAGACTGCACAGGGCAGGCACTCCTCCCAGCGGGGGCTGGGAGTTGAAACCACTGGGTCCTCAGAGGCTTTCTCACCTCACTTTAAACACCACCAAGCAAAATGTTGCTGCATTTCCCAGCAGCCCAGAACAGGGCTCCAGGGAGAGAAGCTTTTCTCCCAAAACGAAGGAGAAACACTTTTAAAGAGAAAGCACTCTGCTGACTTGGCCGCTGTCGCTGTGTGCCGCCTATTTCCTGTACGAGATTTTTTCTACTCTATTTTCCTAGCAGTATCGCGTCCTTGTTTGCTGAGGGGTGGGAGCGACCCAGCGTCTCAGGGACTCGTCCGTCACCGTCGCCCAAGTGTGCCTTGTGCCCGTGTCTGGCCCCACCCCGACCGCCACCACCAGCATCTCCCGCGTGGCTCACGGGACGCCCCCAGGTGCCCTCTTGGCCCTCTCCCCGCAGCCAAGCCCCCTAGGAGCGAGACTGCCTGGCTAGGTTGGCCCGGGGGCTGTGCGGCGGCAGGGTTCCGCTCTGTCCCCCGGCAGGAGGGGCTGTGACCTGTGGTCCTCCCGACCCCCCCTTCCCCGCTGTGCATTCTGACCTCCTAGGGTCTGTGGGGGGAAGGGGGCGCCACTAACCCGAAAAATAGGTTCCTTCCTGTACCCAGCTTGAAGCCTCCCTTCTCCCCACCCTGAGCAAGGACTCCGGATGTCAGACACTGGCAGCTTCTGAAGACAAACGTCCACCCTGGGTGGACAGGTCTGGGCGTTAGGAGGCTTCTCCTGGCCTTCTGTCCCCAAGGCGTCGTCCCCGGGGACCACACAGCAATATTTGGGTGGGGGGCTGTGGGCCGACCCACAGTAGCGTCTGCTCCTCTGTCTTGTGCGTTGTAGCCAATTTCCAGATTGCGGCGGGGAGGTGGTGGAGAACTTGTGTCTACCCCAGGAGGGTGGCCTGCTGAGGCACAAAGGGGGTCCCAGGAGACAACTCTGGCGCAGAACCTGCCCTCCAGGGGCCTGGGAGGGCGGTGGGGAGCACGCTCGAGGCGGGGACCGTGTAGGCGGCTGGGGACGCTGCTGTGTGTTGTGGCGGTTGCAGGGCAAACTATACTGTTGGTACCTCCTTCCAATTCCTCTGGGGCCCAGCGTGGCCAGAGGGGCTTCTCCTGTCTGCCTGAGCTCATCCACTGAGCGTTCCTTGCAAGGACCCCACACCCTCGGAGCAGGGCAGGATCACCCACAGTTAAGAGCCTTCCTTAGGACATGCGACTGCAGGCCCCTGGGGAGCTGTGTTCTGAATTCTAGAGCATCAGTTCTCCAGCCACCCCCATCCTCACCCCCAACCCCCAGGAGACATTCTGCTCTGGCTGGCAGAGTCCTCCCCAGGTGACCACTGTGGCCTCAGCTGACCTTCCTGGCCGGGAGACGCTCAGCCTGTGACTTTGCAGGCCATGGTTCCCCTGTGGACTAGGGGGTGGGCGGGTTGGCCTCACTGGCCAGCCAGGTATGCTGGGGCCCCAAATGTGACTCCTCGCCACTGGCAGATGCCAGCGAGGGTCTGTGCTGGAGCTGCTCACGTGCCCTCTCCTCCCCCGGCCACCTGCACTGGTGGCCAAGGGGACCAGAGGGTTGTTAAGAGCAAACCTGAGTGTTGTGGGGTCTGTAGAAAGCAACTGGGACCAGAACAAGGCCCCTGGCGGGGGGGTGCCTGCACCCTTCCTCCGTGTGCCCTCCTGCCCATGTGGTTCTTGGTGGCCGTGATCCTGGAAGCCCGGGCTCGGGTTTGGGTCCACACCCTCACGGTGTGAGGCAGCCCCCACGCCTCAGCGCAGGCCCCACTGGCTGGGGAAGCGTAGGAAGGCCCCCACCGCAGTTCGTGCGTCCCTGGCCCTCCCCATGCAGGGCGGGTCTCGAAGCGTGGCGCCCAAGCTCGCTTCCCTGGCGACGGGGCTTTGTGCCCGGCCGTGGTCCTGAAGGCCCCTGCCTCCTGTGGGGCTCCGGGCAACCCCATGTGCCGGGTGAGGCAGGCTTCCCCCACTTGCCCACCCCCATCTCTTGCGGGGCCAGCTCACCCGGGCCCTCCCCACTGCATGCATGCAGGACTCTGACCCCACACCTCCCCAGCCATGTCTTGGACACAGGGCAGGTTCCGCGCCAGAGTCGGAGGTTGGGGCAGGGGGAGGGGGGTGCCGCCCAGGGGGCCTGGTGCTGGCCGGGTGGGCATGTAACAAGATCCTTGCTAGAAAGAGAGGGCCGCCCCTCCCCCCCCCAGCCTGTTCACCGGGAGGGACTGTGCTGTACCGTTCTGTCTTTGTAACATAAATACAGATTTTTATACCTCATCTCTCTGTCTTCCCGTTCTTTCCATCCCTGTGCTGGGCTTCCGTCCCCTCAGTCCCCTGGGCGGCCTCGGTGGTCCTCACCACCATATCGGGAGTCTTGGCTTTCTGGGAGACCCTGCAGACCACGGGCCTCCCCTTCCTAGGACCCCAGTGTCAGAGCTGCCTCCCTGGACGTCCCCTGGAGGTGAAGGTGGGACTGAGGTGGAAGCCATTCCCACCCCCCCACCCCCCACCTTCCTGGGTCTGTTTGCCAGGTGGGAGGTCTTGCTGCCAGCCTCAGACTTGGCCCCTGGGGCTGGGGCACTATCCTGAGGACAGCGGGGCCCTCAGGGTGTCCTGGGCCGGCCAGCTCAGCATTGCCCATGCCTCAGCCGCCTCCATGTCAAGTGCCCTCCGTGCATGGTGGCCACTGGCTCTCAGGGTGGCCCTGGGAGAAGCCCCCAGACCTGGCCTCGGTGTCCCCGGAATGCCCTGTTGTGCAGGTGGGGGTGTGAGGCCCCAGCAGAGGCACCCCAGGAGAAAGAGCCCCACCAGGGGTGGGCAACTGGGGTGGGGCTTTTCTGGGAAGCTGGGGTGCCATCCCGGGCCAGCCGCAGCCCAGCGAGGCGGCTCCCTGAGGTCTGCGGGCAGGTGAGGGGCGCCCGCAGGAGGGGATTTGGAGGGACCCCTGGGGACTCGAGTTCCTCCTCCGTCCCCCCGGCAGAAAGCAGTATTCTGGCCTCTTGTACTGGGCGAGTCCCTGGGGGCACCTCTAGGAGAGAAGAGAACCTTGCCGGGAAACAGCTGGGGCCTTGAGCCACCAGCCCTTGGGCTTGAATGTGAATCTGAATTCCAACTATTACTATGAGTTTAAATCACCACCACTTTTTAAAAAAAATTCTTAATTTTTTTGGCTGAGCCACACAGCATGTGGGATCTTAGTTCCCCAACTAGAGACTGAACCCGCACCCCCCGGCCTGGGAAGTATGGCCCTAACCACAGGCCCACCGGGAAGGCCTTCCACCTTTTACTGAGGGCATGAACGCTTCAGGTGATTAGTGCTGAGGTCCTCCCCCTGCCTGTCTCACAGACAGGAAGCTGCGTCTCAGGCAGGGCGCCTGCCTTCCTCTGGTCACCTGCCGGAAGGTGGTGCCCTGTGACCCGACCCTAGCCCTCTGGGAAGCCTCCACCACCAAACGCCTTGAGCCCACTCCAGGCCCGGTTTATAGCCAGCCCCCTTCACCCCTGACCCAGGCGGGCCACCTGCCCGTGCTCTCCTTGGCGTCCAGAACAGCCTCTGGTTTTGCTGCCCAGTCACCTCCAGGATTAAACCCAGCTGCCTGCCCTCTCCCCATCCACTCCTGTGCCTTCGGCTCAACCCGAGCCCACCCCGGTCCCTCTCTGTCCCTCCGCACTCCCCTCTGTTCACAGCTCGGAAAATCAGTCTTCCTGTCAGTTTTGATGGCCATGATTTGGCCGCCCGGATTGGTGCTTGTCTGAGGTGGTTACTCAGGCTGCTCACTTCTTCCCTTTTCCAGCTCCTTGCCAGGCCAGGCCCGAGGGGCACACTAGCCCTGGCGGGATCTCTTGCCCATTTAGTCCACAGTGGCTCTCACCCGCTCCTTCCTCGTTGCCTCCTGCCTCCTCAGCCTGTCCTGATGCTCTTTACCAGACCCCAAGCCCCCTCCAGGCCCCTGGTGCCCCACCCCCACCTCCAGCAGCTCCGGCTGGGGGTCATCTTGGTCAGCGCCTCACCCCCACCCACTCAGGAGTTTGAGGACTGAGTTTTCCTGTGTCACGTGATTGTCAGAGTGATGGAAGACAAGCTGGCTCTCCTCCCTCCCGCCCCCAGCCCCACAGCATAGGGCACACGGATGGTGTTCTCCTGGCCGGGACGAGCAGGAGGAGAGGGGGAACGAGAGCCACCTCTTGTTCAGCCGGACGCGGACACTCATCCAGACTCGCGTTCTCTGGCTGGCAGGCTCGCTCTCCGCGTGGGACACCCCCTGCCTGTCTCTTGCCATCTGTGTCACATTTGTGACTGCAGGGCAGAGCTGCTCACGCTGTGTATCACTGCCCACTCGGAGGGTGGCGTCCCGCCACCCTCAGCCAAAACTACATCTGAGAAGAGACGACCTTCGACATCAGACTGCAGTCTGATGCCTCTGAGAAGTTGAAACCTAAAACACATTTTAATATCAACAGGAGAAAAAAAGATTTTCATCGGAAGGAAGGAAACAACAAACACAGCTGTTTTGGTCTGTTTAGTCCAGCCGGGTCTCAGACTTTCTCACGAAGAGTCATTCCCGGCTCCCTTTACCTTTTGACTCCCTGTGCTGTGTGCTTGTCACTCAGTCGTGTCTGACTCTCTGCCACCCCATGGACTCTCTGCCAGGCTCCGCTGTCCACGGTGATTCTCCAGGCAAGAATACTGGAGTGGGTTACCACTGCCTTCTCTGCTTTGACTAAGTTCCCTTAAAACCCCAAATGGTTTTGATTGGGAGGAAAGCAAGCTTGTCCTGGAAGTAAGTGTAACCCACTTGCTTTCATAAATTCCAATGCAACCTCAAGTACAGAAATGCCCTAATAAGTTTCCAAGGAAAACACTTTGAATAGTTAAACCTGTAGTATTTTCATTTGTACTCAGTGGGCTAATACCATTGTGATTTTTATTTATATTTTAATGTTTTTTTGGCGCCAGGAACATCTTTCAAGCAAATGACTAAGGTCAGCAATTCGAAGTCATGTGGAGGGATTTGTGGGCCCAGGGAACGACTCAGGAGTCACTCAGAAAAGTGGGGTTCTAGTTCAGATCAGCGTGCTGGGGTCTCACCCTCCAGTTTCCCAGGGCTCTTTCTACAGAGCAGTCCTTTTCCTAATGCGTCTTTGCTTCAGTCTGAGTTCCTCCTCCCAGTCTATAAATATCCCCAAGTTCCTCCCATCTTAAAATCCCCCAGCGTTGCATCCCCACCCCCCTCGTCTCCTGTTCTCCTGCTGCTTTCTGTTGCTCTCCCTCGATCTCTGCCTCTTCAGCAGAATTTCTTGAAGGCACTGCCTCCAAAACCTCCACTTCCTCCGGGTAAGGCGGCCCAGCGCCTCTTCCCGCCGCAACCCCCGCCCCATCCCCACGGCTGGGCGGGGAGCCTTCCCGGTCTCCCCCCGGGGCGGGTGTGTGTGTGTGTGTGTGTGTGTGTGTGTGTGTGTGTGTGTGTGTCTAACCCCGCCTCCCAGTTTGTCAATCGGACCCTCTCTTCCCCGGTCCAGGCTCCTGCGTTCAGGCAGTGTGCACCGCTCTGCGAGTTTTCTTCTCCTGTAATGCTTTCCCCAACCATTTTAGGGTTTATTGTCTTTTTAGAAGAGGAGGATCAAAAAGTAGAACAAACGAAGAATTAATAAATAGGTTCAAGTCCAGATTAAAATTCATGGTATCTGCCCTGGAACATTAGTCCTTTTCTTCTTAAAAAATATTAAGAAAAGTTGTCCGGAGAGACTTCTGCCCTGCCAACGTCACATTAGACTAGGACGTCATCGAACAAGCCACCTTAGGGCCATTTGATGCTGGGGGTTGCGGAGTACTGATGGCGTAGTCATGACCAGGGCCCAGCCTTGCTCACTGACATGCTCATCTGTAGAAGATTGGTTTAAGTAAAACAAAATTATTTGTGTCTGGTAGAGATGTAAATACGTCCTGTCCGATACAAATGGTAACCTCCAAGTTTTGCTTCACTGGACTGCGGTGTCCACCAGATTTCCTCCAACGTGGAGGTCTCATTTGAGCCCTGCTCCTCTCGCCGACTACACACCCTCCGTTTCTGGCATCCTGCTTTAAAACCCGTGCTCCATCCTGTGACATACATCGACTCGACGAATCAAACAGTTTCGACTTTTTAAAACGTCCTACGTTGAAGATGGGGTTGTCCGGTGAAGAGAAGGCTTGGGAACGAAGTGCTTCTGGAAAACAGCGTTCGTCATGAGACTGAGAGGCGAGAAGTCTGCTCGGCGACTTCGTCCACGCTCACTCTGGACGGCAGCGCGGCGCCCGGGCCCGCGGAGGATCGGACGCCCCGGCCACCAGTCGGGCGGGCGACAGGGCGGAGCTGGCTCTGCTGCGCGCTCGCGACCCTAAGAGGCCGAGACGGAACACCGGCTCCTCAGAGGAGGCGGACGGAGGCCTGCGTGCAAGGCGTTCCTCTAGGAGACCCCCGCTGAGGCAGGGAGCCAATCAGCTCTCTCCTTGCTGGTAGACGTCACGACCGGGCCCCGCCTCTTCCGCTATTGCGCCTGCGCAGGCGGTCGCCTACCAGCCGGGTTTTGGTCCTTTGCGCGGGAGTGGCCGTCCCGTGAGGCCTTGCGAGGTTGGGCGGCGGCGGGCTTCTGAGGGGCGCGAGCCGAGCTTCCTGAGGTGAGCGGCAACGGACTCGCAGTTCTCTCAGGCGGGCGGTGGGACGGTGGGAGCGGCGCGGGTCAGCGGCTGCGTCTTCTTTCCGGGCGCCCCTGGGGGCGTGTTTCGGGCGCGCGAGTAGTTTCCCGCTCGGCGCAGTCGCGGTCCTCAGGAGGAGGGGGCGGGTGGGAGATACTGGAGAGGCTGGGAACTCCAGTGCGGTCGGGGGGCGGCCGGAGGGACGAGCGGCTCAGCGGCGGGAGACTGAGGGCTCCAGGGCGGGCGAGGGGCGCGGCGGAAGACTGGGGACTCGCGTGCCGGCGGGGAGCCGGGCTCTAGTGGGGTTATCGAGGCGAGGGGCGCGGCCGGAAACGGGGTCTGCAGTGAGGGTGGGGTGTGGCGGGGGGCGCGGCTCTCGGGGCCCCAGGCCGCCGGGCCCTGGAGGCTCTGCTGGGATGCGGGGGGCGCACTCCAGCCCCGCCGGCCGGCCGGCACCCGCTTAATCAGTCAGTTTAGTCATGCAGTCGTGTCGGACTCTCTGCGACCCCGTGGGTTGCAGCACGCCAGGATTCCCTGTGCAGCACCAGCTCCCGGGATTGACTCAGACTCATGTCTGTCGAGTCGGTGATGCCATCCAGCCGTCTCATGCTCTGTCTCCCCTTCTCCTCCTGCCTTCAAGTTTTGCCAGCATCAGGGTCTTTTCAAGTGAGTCAGTTCTTCGCATCAGGTGGGCAAAATATTGGAGTTTCAGCTTCAACATCAGCCCTTCCAGGGACTGTTCACTGATTTCTTTTAGGAATTGACCCGCTTAAGGTTTGTGCAGTTTGTCGCGCCGACTGGGCCGTCTCTGTGGACGAATATTTTATTGACGCGCACACCGATCGTTCATCGCTGAATGACACAGAATCGCAGAGTGCCGCAGATTTCAGGGTCCCTCCTCTGAACCTCTTGTTCCCGTCGCTGGAGTTCGCAGCGTGGATTATTCAGTGGTCCCTTTGCTGAAAACAACAAACGCCTGAAATACCTGTATTTAAGGACTGCTCAGTCCTTTGGTTCAAGTCGGCGGTGGTTCTCAAGCCTCGTTTTCTCTGCACTAGGTTGGTCGTGTCTGACTTTGGTTTTTGCGTGAATGCGGCAGTCATTCAGGTAAATACTCAGTTGACTCTTTATCAATATCTGACCATATTTACTTCTGTCTTCTCGCAAAGGACAGGGAAAAGAGGCTGCTTAGTCACGTGACGGCGTGGATCTGTTTAGATCCATCTATTTTGAATTAAAAACTGACTTGCTGATCTTTGGAAAAAAGAAGATTTTCTTGTTAAGTAGCCTTTCATTACTGTTTCAGTGTTCTGAGTAATTCTCTAATTATTTCTCTTTGTCAGACTTTTCAGCTACAGCTATCTCTGGATTAGATAGTTCCCAAATATCTTGTGATATTTATCAGTACTTTAAAAGATAGAGTTGCCTTATTTGTGGTCTAATACTTGTTTTTTTTTTTCCCCTCTAGGATAAATTATTATAGATTCTAAAAATATTTTTCCCCCTTCTCTATGGACTTAACATAAAATTAGTTTTGTATGTAGTTGGACTTATTTTCTAAATATCAACACCATTATAACCTTATCAGTTACAAAATTTTGGGTAGTTAAATCATGAGCTGTGGAAAAGAATTTGTAGAAACATTAAAAAAAATTGATTATCCCAAAGCTGATATTCTTAATGGGGAAGATTTTGACTGGTTGTTTGTTGAAAATGAACCATTTTTGAAGTGGTTTTGTGGGAATGTGAATGAACAGAACATATTGTCTGAAGAGGAATTGGAAGCTTTTAGCGTTCTTCAAAAATCAGGCAAGCCCATCCTAGAAGGAGCAGCATTAGATGAAGTTCTTAAAACCTGTAAAACTTCTGATTTGAAGACACCTACCTTGAATGACAAAGAGCTAGAGAAATTAGAGGATGAGGTTCAAACTCTGCAGAAATTAAAGAACCTAAAAATTCAGCGACGTAATAAATGCCAGCTGATGGCTTCAGTAACTAGTCACAAATCTCTGAGGTTAAATGCTAAAGAAGAAGAAACCAATAAAAAGCTGAAACACAGTCAAGGAATTCTAAATGCTACAAATAACAAGATCAGTAATGAACTTCACACTCTTACTGATGGAGTTGCAAAGTTAATGATGTTCTTCAGACGGTCTAATTTGGATCAAGGAACAAATCCACTGGTGTTTTTATCTCAGTTTTCATTGCAAAACTATCTAAGCCAAGAAGAGCAAAGTACGGCAGCATTAACCTTATATACCAAAAAACAGTTCTTTCAGGGTATACATGAAGTAGTTGAAAGTTCAAATGAAGAAAATTTTCAACTTTTAGATATGCAGGCACCATCTATTTGTGATAATCAAGAAGTTCTTGAGGAGAGACGGCTAGAAATGGGTAGGATGCAGCTGGCATACATTTGTGCTCAACATCAGTTAATTCACTTGAAAGCAAATAATTTGAGCCTAAAGTCAAGTATAAAGTGGGCAGAGGAGAATCTTCATAGCCTCACTAGCAAGGTAAGTGTGAGAAATGAGACTGGATTCATATTTAAGTTGTTGTTAATTACGAAATAATATTGGGAGATCCCCTGGAGAAGGGAATGGCAACCCACTACAGTATTCTTGCCTGGAGAATTCCATAGGAGGAGCTGGTGGGCTATAGTCTGCTGCTGCTGCTGCTAAGTTGCTTCAGTCGTGTCCAACTTTGTGCAGCCCCATAGACGGCAGCCCACCAGGCTCCTCTGTCCCTGGGATTCTCCAGGCAAGAACACTGGAGTGGGTTGCCATTTCCTTCTCCAATGCATGAAAGTGAAAGTGAAGTCACTCAGTCGTGTCTGACTCTTCTCAACCACATGGACTGCAGCCTACCAGGCTCCTCCATCCATGGGATTTTCCAGGCAAGAGTACTGGAGTGGGTTGCCATTGCCTTCTCCACGGCTATAGTCTATGGGGTTGCAAATAGCTGGACGCGACTGAGTGACTAACACATGCTGATAGTAAAGTACTTTGGAAAGGGGGATGTAGTAAGTAATTACATTTTATTTTCTGTTCAGTGTTGTGGTATGTGTTATTGTTTCATACAAATAAATCTTAGTGGAGGGGAGAAATAATAATTATAACCCAACCACATTATCTAGCTCATTTTCAAAAGTACTTTTGTATTCTTTGTTGGTTCATACACAGATAAGGCTGACGTCTTTTTTA
Organism: Bubalus kerabau; assembly: GCF_029407905.1. Taxonomy (NCBI): domain Eukaryota; kingdom Metazoa; phylum Chordata; class Mammalia; order Artiodactyla; family Bovidae; genus Bubalus; species Bubalus kerabau. The sequence goes on from NC_073630.1 coordinate 120,432,497, forward strand.
TGATGAATGAGTAAAGAGCCTTATTGCTGTTATAGGTAGTCTGCCTTATTTGCTCTGACCAGAGGATGGTGCTAATGAAATCCAATTCAGTGGATTGAAACTCTTGATTGTTTTTAAAGAATGTACAGATGTATTAAACATACCTACTTGCACTCTTGGGTAGCTTGCTTTCCTGGTCATGTAATCAGTAGATAGTTGAGTAAAAAGAAGAGCTTTTCTGAAGCTAAATACCTATAATTGTCCCAAACTTCAGAATGTTGTGTGAAGTACTGTCATTCTGTAGAAGTTCTAAAGTCAACAAGCAGGGTGGGAGAAGAGCTACCGAGAGTATTTTAAGAAAAGCATAAATAGCATACGTTAGCGTTTGGTAAGTAGTGTGGAAATAGGTGATTTTTTTTTTAAGACGAACTTCACCAAAAAAATCTGTTTTGGTAGCCATTTATGTGTATAGTATTTTACACAGTAGTAATAGCATTAAAATTTAGCAATTCATAATGGCTTTACCCTTGGTTTCATCTTCACTGTGCCATTTTAAACTGGGTTTTTGGCTTTTGTTAATACAAAACAAGTTTCTATTAGTGAGTATGTTATCTGATAACCTAAAATGGAAAGTGAAAATAATTTAAAAACTATTCCTACTTTGTATTTACAGTTTGAAATGTAATTGTTTTCTTTGTGTAGGCTCTTGGCAAAGATAATTTAGATGCTAAAATTTCTAGCTTGAACAGTGAAATTCTGAAACTTGAAGAACAAATCACTCATATAAAAGACAAAATTTTGCCTGCTATGGTAAAAGAGAATGCCCAGTTATTGAATATGCCAGTTGTAAAGGGAGATTTTGATCGACAGATTGCTAAACAAGACTATTACACAGAAAGACAAGAGTTGGTTTTAAATCAGTTGATAAAGCAAAAGGCATCATTTGAACTTCTTCATCTATCATATGAAATTGAATTGAGAAAGCATTGGGACATATATCGTCAGCTGGAAAACTTGGTTCACCTACTTAATCAAAGTAATTTGATGTTCCACCAGCGATTAGAAATGCTAACAGATCCATCAGTATCTCAGCAGATAAATCCAAGGAATACCATTGATACCAAGGATTATTCTACTCATAGGTAAGTTTCTTTGTTTCTTTAGTGAGTAATTATTTTTCTGTTTCTTTTTGTTAAGCACTAGAGTTTGAACTAAAATTTGTGAAAGTTTAAAAAGTTCTTTGTACTTCATTTTTGGCATTTGTATTCTTCCACCTTTCTGTTATATGGGTCTGTGTTTCTTTTAATTTTTTTTTCCCAGTTCCTCAGTTAATTTAATTTCTTAAAATTTTTTTTAAATTGAAGGCTAACCTTTTTCATTTACGTTAGATCTAGAAGTAGCTGGTTTAGAGGTGAGGTGGATGGTTTGGAGAATTGAAAATATACAATACAAGGCTTTTATTCATGTTTGGATGCTGCTATTAGATATTTTTAGATTTGGGGCAGGAGGCTAACTCCAGCAGGAAGTTTGAATGCATCTTGGTGTATAGCAAGTATTGCTGAGCAGAGAATTGATTGCATTTGGAGAAGGCGGCAGTAGGGAGGAGAGAAGACTTCATTTTTGCTTCTGGTCTCTTCTAGATGGTATGGGGATACTGAAGTTGAACAGCTAAAGTAGTAAAAGGACTCAAAAATCTGGATTCTACTGCTGCTTTTTCTCTAGACTAAAAGAAAATCATCTAATACTTTTTATTCTTATTAATGAAATGAAGGGCATGGATAGGGCTATGTCATTGCAGTTTTAGAAGGTGGCAATGAAATCATGATTCTGGGTGAATGGTGCCCCCTGGAATTGTGTGGTCACATCCCACAAGAAGAGAATTAGCCTTGGGCTTGAACTGGTTTGGGGCTTCCTTGGGGCTCAGATGGTGAAGAATCTGCCTGCCGTGCAGGAGTCCTGGGTTCAATCCCTGGGTCCAGAAGATCCCTTGGAGACGGAAATGGCTTCTTACTCCCAAAGGAACTTGGCAGGCTGAGTCCATGGAGTCACGAAGAGTTGGACACAACTCAGCAACTAACACTTTCACTACTTTTCACTTTGAACCAGTTTCAGGAAGACTCTAAGAGCAGATACTTTTTGTCATATATGTGTAGAAGGTGCTGCCTCACATTTTTCCTTTTGTACTGTAGGACTTTTCTGCCATTAATGTTTGAAGTATTACAATGGCCTCTTGGCTCATTAGGAATTTAATTTGTCAAGCGAATGTAGACATGACTGGAGTAGCAAGTTTACTATTTTTATGTAGCTTGTATTTTCAATTTTTCTCTTTTAAGTCGACCACAGTCCTTTAAAATTAGGTAGATGTTAGACGTAAAAGTTAAATCTCAAAGGTTGACTTGACTTAGGTCTTACATGACAGCCAGCACACAGACCTCAGTCTTCTGGTTCAAGTTCTTCGCCGTTTCTGCTACATCATAGTTGTGTTCTGTGAAAGAAGTGTTCTCTAGGGCGGTATCTCTGAAATGTATTTTAATTGAAGTAGGTTAATGGCAGTTAAAGTCAAAAAGAATTTTATGTCTAAAACTTGGAAGATGGGAAAACTGGGAATTCAGATACAATAATTAGAATATGTATTTCTGTAATGAGATAGTATTGTAGTTGGAAAGTTTTTAATTGTTTGATTAATATTTACAAATTGTTAGCTTTCCCAAAGATGCCCCAATATAGTGGGTTATAATTTTGAAAATTGTACTGACTTAAGAATTTTTTCTAATTTTTATTTCCACATTTTAGGCTTTATCAACTTTTAGAAGGAGAGAATAAGAAAAAAGAATTGTTTATAACCCATGGAAACCTGGAAGAAGTAGCTGAGAAATTAAAACAGGATGTTTCTTTGGTACAAGAGCAGTTGGCAGTATCTGCTCAAGAACATTCTTTCTTTCTGTCCAAACTAAACAGTGATGTGAACATGCTTTGTGAAGCTTTGTATCAAGGAGGAAATCAGCTTTTGCTTAGTGATCAGGTAGGTGCTTACCCTGGTAATTAAAAATGCTTTAAAAAAAAATGTTCATTGTAAAAGATACTAAAGAAAATGTTAACATGAAGAAAATATTACCCCATTTCCCTGATAGTAACATTTTTATATCTCATTTTTATTCACATATTAATGTATTTTTCAAGTAGTTTTGATCAAAGTTTTTAAAATTTATTAAATATTTCCGATATGAAAGGATATGTAATGTTTATGGTAAGAATTTAAAAAAAAACAAACACCATCCCTGTATTTTTTTTTTTCACTTATTTTAACACACAGAGGATTGCTCTTATATCTTTAAAATTCTGTGTACCCTTAGTAATAGCAGCTTCTTCTAATAGGCTTCCCTGGTGGCTCAAACAGTAAAGTGTCTGCCTGCAATGTGGGGGACCCGGGTTCAATTCCTGAGTCGTCGGGAAGATCCCCTGGAGAAGGAAATGGCAGTCCACTCCAGCACTCTTGCCTGGAAAATCCCATGGACGGAGGAGCCTGATAGGCTACAATCCATGGGGTCGCAAAGAGTCAGACATGACCGAGAGACTTCACTTTCACTTTCTAATAGCATTCCCCTCTCTTTTTTCAGGGAGGAACTATGCTAAGATTTGTCATTTGCTTTCTTTTATTTATAATACAGACTGTGTGTTATTTAGTTTTGTATGTTTCTGAACTTGATATAGATTGTATTATATATATTCTTCAGTAACTTGCTTGTTTCTTAATATGATTTTGGGTTTTATCCATGTGGGTATTTGTAAAACTTAGCTCATTTATAGTAGCTCATTTATAGTTTTCTCTTTTGTATAGTTAGTATTCCCTTATGTGAAATTCCACAATTTAATTACCTGTTCTGTTGACAGACATTTAGATTATTTCCAGTTCTTGCTGTTGTAGATTATACTGATGTGGATAGCCTTGCTGCATGTATTACAGATGCATGTCTCTCTCTCTCTCTCTGTCACCTCACATAGGAGTGGAATTGCTGAATAACAGGTTCTGTTTTACATAATACATCAAACTGATTTTAGAAGTGGTTGTACCATATTGTACCAGCAGTGTTTAAGAGATGCTCTTTTACCATGTTTTTTTCATCACATAGTGCTGTTTGCATTTATAGTTTTCTCACTCTGCATAGATATAAAATAGCGTCCCGTTGAGGTTACGATTTGCATTTCTCTGATGATCGTGGCGGTTGAGCCCCCTTCGGGTGGGAGTTCCTTCACGGATTTCAGACGCCAGCCATTTGTCAGTGATGTGTGCTGCATGTATTTGCTCCCTATTTGCGGCTTGTTTTTTTCTTTTTTATTGTTACCTGTTAGTTTTTGACTTTTTTTTTAAGATTTCAATTTTGATGTAATTTATCACTCTTATAGTTTGCCCTTTTTTATATCTTGTGAAAGTTTGCCCTTAACATAGTAATGACAGTCCCTTTTACTTTATCTTAAAAGTTTATGCTGTTCTAGTTCAGTTCTTTAATCCACCATGAGTTTATGACATGAGAAATAGAGTTCTAATTTTATTGTTATTTTTTCCCCATGAATAACCAGATTGTCCCATTACCACTTATTGAGGTATCCAAATTTAAAATCAGTATCTTTCTGGTGAAAGGACCCTCATACATTAAAATACATAAAAGACTCTCCTTAAATGTCTTTTGCCTTCGTGTATGTTTGCTTAGATATTAAGAGCACTCCCCGTTCTGAACCATAAGCTGGGTTCAAAGTCTGTTTTGGAGGACAAGATGGTTAGATGGCATCACCGACTCAATGGACATGAGTTTGAGTAATCTCTGGGAGAAATGGTGAAGGACAGGGAAGCTGGCATGGTACAGTCCCTTGGGTTGCAAGGAATTTGACACGACTGAGTGACTGAACAACAACAGATGATTCCTGTCTGGACTGTGATTCTAACCAAGGGCTCTTCCTGCTCTGGCCATCCTGATCTTAAGATTGTTGGTGTCCTTAGTTTATTACAAAGACAGTCTCCTGTTTGACTTCCTACCTTCTATGGACCTTGGACTTCACCACTCCTCTTGTCAGTGTCAGGAATCAATGGATTCTGTTTTTTCAAGATTAGCGATTGAGTAAAGCAGCTTCTGGGGTCTCTTACCAGTCTGCATTGCTTTATGGATTTGTAGTCTTTTAAAGTCTTGTTCTCTCTTTGTTGGTTTTAGGAAGCTTTGGGGTTTTGTTTTTTGTTGTTGTTGCTGCGCTGGGTCTTCTGTTGTGGTGCGTGGGCTTTTCCTCGTTGCGGTGAACAGAGGCTCTTTAGTTGTGGCATGGACTCTCTAGTTGCCCCGTGGCATGTGGGATCTTAGTTCCCTGACCAGGCATCGAATCTGTGTCCCCTGCATTGTAAGGTGGATTTTTAATCACTGGACCACCAGGGAAGTCCTAGAAGATTTTGCTTTGTTTGACTGTTTAAATACTTCATTTCACTTTTTACATTTTTTCCTATGGAAGAATTGATCTGAATAACTACCTTATCTTTTCTTGAAATAAGACAGCTTATGAATAGTTTTTAAAATAATTTTTTATTATAAAATATAGAAAATGTAAAATTTACAATTTTAACCATTTTAATGTGTGCAATTATGATGATGTTAAGAACATTTGCAGTGTCATGCAGCCATGTCACCATTTACTTCCAGAACTTTTCTCATCCCACATGGGCTAAACTTTGTGCCTGTTAAATATTAATTCTCCATTCCTTCTTTTCCCCATCCCTGGTAATCTCTATTCCATTTTCTGTCTCTATAAATTTGCCTACTATAGTTATCTTATAAAAGTAGAATCATATAATAATATTTGTCCTTTTGTCTTTGGCTTATCTCAGCATAATATCCTTAAGTATCATCCATATTGCATCAGGTATGAGAATTTCATTCCTTTTTGGTGCTGAGAATTCTGTTGTGCGTATATACCACATTTTATCTGTTCATCTGTGTTTTATCATCGCATTTTATCTGTTTAACTGTTCATCTGTTCATAGACACTTGAGTTGTTTACACCTTTTATCTGTTGTATATAATGCTGCTGTGAACGTTGTACACGAATTTGAGTCCCTGTTTTCATTCCTTTTGCGTATATGCCTACAAGTGAATGCTGAATCATGGTAAGCCTGTGTTTACTTTTTGAGAATCTGTCTGACAACCCAGCAGCTGTACCAGGGTTCTAGTTTCTACATGTCCTCACCTACAGTTGTTATTTTCCCTTTTAAAAAAGTATGTAATAGTCATCCTCATGGATATGAAGTGATACTTGTGATTAGTTTTTTAAAGTCTCCTATTACTGATTCTATCTTCTTGATCTTTTAAATAATTATGTAAAAATCCTATGATGGTGGATTTGAAAATTTCTCATTGTAGTTCTCTCAGTTTTTATTTATATTTGAGTCTATTTTATAAGTTACATCCAAGTTTAAAATTGCAGTGAATTATTATCCTGGTAGATTTAAATTGCAGTGATTTAACTGTTTAGCATTATATAATGACCCTGTATTGTGCTTTTTGTCTTAATTTTCTCTTGTCCAATATTAATATTCCTATGCTATTTTTCTTTTGGTTAGTATTTGCAAAGTAGATGCTTTTTTCCTTTACTTACATATCTTTTATATTTTCTTTTTTATTTAGCATTATGAAATAAACATTTCCATGCTACAATAATTTTAATTTTTAATGTTTATAATACTCTATTGATTTAATTACTGTGTCATAATTTCTGTAACCAGTCCACCATTTGGATGAACTCTTAGAGATAGTATAGAATTATGAGGTTTCTTGGGTTATACACATTATTTTTTAGCTTTTGATACTGCCATATTGCTTTTCAAAGGAGTTTACCTACTTAAAATGTCACCAGCTATTTGAATGTCTACTAGACACCATTTATCATATGATACACCATAATTTCACGAGTTTCTAAGAAAGAAAAAGCTTTTTCATTTAAACTGACACAGCACTTTCTTATTTAGAATTTTTATTTCATACCTATTGAAGATATCTTTTAGGTGTGATAGACATAGGTTTTTATCATATCCTTTAGGAATATACATAAAAGGAAAAAGCCAATTAAAACGATTAAGGTATTTCTGAAACTTCACATTCAGTGTCCATTTCTGTTATTTCTTGACTCAAAGTATTTTTTGTGTTTTTCCACACTGTACATAGACAATGTTGGTGATAGCAAAAAACTTATTGTTCAGTTGGTAAGTCGTTTGTGACTCTGCAACCCCATGGACTACGGCACACCAGACTCCTCTGCCCTCAGCTGTCTCCCGGAATTTGCTCAAATTCATGTCCATTGAGTCAGTGATGCTATCCAGCCATCTCATTCTCTGTCTCCCACTTCTCCTGCCCTCAGTCTTTCCAGTATCAGGGTCTTTTCCAGTGAGTCGGCTCTTCACATCAAGTGGCCAGAGTGTAGGAGCTATAGTTTCAGCATCAATCCTTCCAGTGAATATTCACAGTTGATTTTCTTCAGGGTTGACTGGTTTGATCTCCTTGCTGTCCAAGGACTCTCAAGAATCTTCTCCAGCACCACAATTCGAAAGCATCAATTCTTTGGCACTCAGCTTTCTTTATGGTCCAGCTCTCACATCTGTACATGACTACTGGAACATATCTTTGACTATATGGACTTTGATCAGCCAAGTGATGTCTCGGCTTTTTAATACGCTCTCTAGGTTTGTCATAGCTTTCCTTCTAAGGAGCAAGGGTCTTTCATTTCTTGGCTGCGGTTACCATCTGCAGTGATTTTGGAGCCCAAGAAAATCTGTCAGTTTCCATTTTTTCCTCTTCTGTTTGCCATGAAGTGAGTACATCAAGGCTCTATATTGTCACCCTGCTTATTTAATTTATATGCAGAGTATATCATGAGAAACGCTGGACTAGAAGAAGCACAAGCTGGAATCAAGATTGCCGGGAGAAATATCAATAACCTCACATATGCAGATGACACCACCCTTATGGCAGAGAGTGAAGAGGAACTAAAAAGCCTCTTGATGAAAGTGAAAGAGGAGAGGGAAAAAGTTGGCTTAAAGCTCAACATTCAGAAAACGAAGATCATGGCATCTGGTCCCATCACTTCATGGGAAATAGATGGGGAAACAGTGTCAGACTTTATTTTTTTGGGCTCCCAAATCACTGCAGATGGTGACTGCAGCCATGAAATTAAAAGACGCTTACTCCTTGGAAGGAAAGTTATGACCAACCTAGATAGCATATTCAAAAGCAGAGACATTACTTTGCCAACAAAGTAATGGCAAAGGCTGTGGTTTTTCCAGTGGTCATGTATGGATGTGAGAGTTGGACTGTAAAGAAAGCTGAGCGCTGAAGAATTGATGCTTTTGAACTGTGGTGTTGGAGAAGACTCTTGAGAGTCCCTTGGACTGCAAGGAGATCCAACCAGTCCATTCTAAAGGAGATCAGCCTGGGTGTTCCTTGGAAGGAATGATGCTAAAACTGAAACTCCAGTACTTTGGCCACCTCATGCGAAGAGTTGACTCATTGGAGAAGACTCTGATGCTGGGAGGGATTGGGGGCAGGAGGAAAAGGGGATGACAGAGGATGAGATGGCTGGATGGCATCACCGACTCGATGGACGTGAGTTTGTGTGAACTCCGGGAGTTGGTGATGGACAGGGAGGCCTGGTGTGCTGCGATTCATGGGGTCGCAGAGTCGGACATGACTGAGCGACTGAACTGGACTGATGGGGGCTTATGCCATGATCTTAGTTTTTTGAATGTTGAGTTTTAAGCCAGCTTTTTCACTCTCTTCTTTCACCCTCCTCAACAGGCTCTTTAGTTCCTCTTTACTTTCACTTATAAAATGTGGTCCACTGGAAATAAGAATGGCAAACCACTCCAGTATTCTTGCCTCAAGAACCCCATGAACAGTATAAAGAGGCAAAACACTAAATGACCTAATTTTAAAATGGGCTAAGGACTTGAATAGACATTTATCTAAAGAAGATATATAAATGGCCAACAGGTTTATTATGAGTAGTTGCTCAGCATCACTAATTATCAGAGAAATGCAAGGCAAAACCACAGTTGAGATATCACCTTACAACTGCTATGACTGTTATCAAAAAACCGAAAGAGTAGTGTCGGTGAGGGTGTGGGGACATTGGAGCCCTGGTACATTATCGGTGGGAGTGCAAAACGGTGAAGCTGCTGTGGAAAACGGTATGGAATTTCCTTAAAAAAACTAAAATAGAACTACTGTATGATCCTATAATCCTCCTTCTGGGTATTCATCCCGAGGAAATAAAAATAGGATATTAAAGAAATGTCTCCACTCACATGTTCATCGCAGCCCTACTTGTAATAGCTAAGCTGTAGAAAAAACCTAAACGTCCATCTATGGAGGAATGGAAAGAGAAAATACAGTAGTATATACATACAGCGAAATATTATTCAGCCTTAAAAAAACCTCAAAATACCACAGCATGAATGAACCTTGAGGAGATTATGCTATAAGTGAAAATAAGCTAGTCCCAAGAAACAGTGCATGATTCCACTTACTGTGGGCTATCTGAAATAGACTCATTAGAAGCACCGAGTACAGTGGCGGTTGCCGGTGACGGAGAGTTGTTAACCAGTGGGCATCAAGTCTCTCTTCGGGCAAAGGGAACACGTCCTAGCATCTGCTATGCAACATTGTGCTAACAGCTAACAGTGCAGTGCTGCGCCCTTGGGTTCGTTAGGAGGGGACACCTCGTGCTGTGTGTTCTTAACCACAGTAAGAATTTTCAAAAACGGTGCTGGAATCCCCCGGCGTGGCAGTGGTTAGGACTCCACGCTTCCAGTGCAGGGGCATGGCTTTGATCCCTGGTTGGGGAACTAAGACCCTGCAAGTCTTGCAGTGAAGTGAAGTGAAGTCGCTCAGTCGTGTCCGACTCTTTGCGACCCCATGAACAGTAACCTACCGGGCTCCGCGGTCCATGGGATTTTCCAGGCAAGAATATTGGAGTGGGCTGCCATTTCCTTCTCCTGGGAATCTTCCCAACCCAGGGATCGAACCCGGGTCTCCTGCATTGCGGACAGACACTTTACCATCTGAGACATTAGGGAAGCAGTGTGGGGTGTTATATATATGATAAAGTGCTTCTTATGACTGTCTGGTCAATAACAGTTACATGATGCTCTTAATTATACAGTGCATATTGATTTCAGTTATATTAAAGTGTGAAAGAATCCATTCTAAAATCACTAAAGTATGGTGATTTTACTATAATGTCATTGGGTATCATTATTTTACGTTTTTTCCTAGCCCAGTGAGATATAAAATGTCATCCATATGAATTTTAACTTGCATTTTTATTAATGAAGTTGAATATTTTTCAGTATTTGTAGTAGTATTTTAGTAACTATTAAGATCTTTAGTATTGGAGTTAAAGGTGAGATATTTCTCACTGTTTTCCAGTTTACAGGGTTTTTCCTCAGAGGCCACTTACTGTAGATACCACTTGATTTTTTTTTTTTTTTACTGTAGTTTAAGAAGTACTGCTCTTTGGAGCTGGCATTTATGACATGTGTATGACAAGTTCTTGAACTTGTACATTAAAATCACCAGGGAGCCTGTTGAAATGTGGCTTCTGGCTTTGTTGCAGAGTGATTTAGTGTGGAGTGAGGTATAGGAATCTATTCACAGCAAGCATCAGGTGATTACCATACTGTGGATCATTCTGAGAAGTGGTCGAAGGTTGAGGTGTAGTTATAGCTACAGATTGTCTGAGAACCTCTTTGATGCTACTGGCTGATGGTTAGAAAACCTAAGCTGCTTTTAATGTTAAGAAGTGAGGAATTTCAGTTTTTAAATGTGGGGGGTCCAGAATGTTTAGGTTTTTGAGAAGAATTACATGATAAATCAGGATACTTGAGTGTTACATGTAATTCCATCTTCTGTAACAGTGTGAAAAAAGAAAAATCCAGATTAAGACAATTACTTTATATTGGTAATTGCTTCATCTCAAGATTTTATCAGTACCTCTGATGTCTGGAGTAAACAGGTTAGGCTAAAACAAGGTTTGATTACTTTGGCAGAGTGTTAAGTTCCATGAAGGAAATGGTGTTTTTTTGGTGTTCATTTTTATAGTTGTAGACTTTAAAACATGGTATGAGGTAGGCATTCAGAATACTTGTTGAATGTATAAATATGCAGAACAGTTTGCATATCAAATACTCTTCAGGGAGTAGGAGTTTGCTTTGAATCACTTAAACTTGCCTGCAGAAGTTGTTTCAATGGATCTTACATAGACTTTTTGTTAATCCTGCTATGGATTTTTAATTAAGGTTCTTTTATTGTTGAGGTTGTGGGAATAATCATTATATCATTTAGATTCTTCTATGTAAATTACATTTAAGATTTATGATTGGTATTATGAAGATTATAGAGATTTTGAATTAAAAAGCATTATTATTTTTGTTTTAGGAGTTAACGGAGCAGTTTCATCAAGTTGAATCTCAGCTAAATAAACTAAATCATCTTCTTACTGATATTTTTGCCGATGTGAAGACAAAAAGAAAACTTTTGGCATCTAATAAGCTGCATCAAGTGGAAAGAGAATTATATGTATATTTTTTAAAAGATGAAGATTATCTGAAAAATGTTGTGGAGAGCTTAGAAAACCAATCAAAGATTAAGACCATTGGTCTTGAAGACTGAAATTGCCAAAAATGAAATCTTCACTGCATGTGCTTTACATATTTAGGAGAAGAATTCAGATAATAAACATTATGAAAATTTTAAGTCTGAGGTCGATGAACCATTTCATTTAATGAATTTTGAGTATTATATCAATTTGGTTTATTTCTTATATGTTTGTTCAGAGTACCAGTGCTTTTTATACCTTGAGAATTTGCTTTGTGGCACTTATTCCTGGTAACCTTTTTTTAAAAAATTTTTATTTTTTAATAATTGCTTTACAGAATTTTGTTGTTTTCTGTCAGACCTTAACATGAATCAGCCATAGGTTTACATATATCCCCTCCCTTTTGAAACTGCCCCCCATCTCCCTCCCATCCCACCCCTCTCTGTTGATACAGCGCCCCTGTTTGAGTTTCCTGAGACATATAGCAAATTCCCATTGGCTATCTGTTTTACATATGGTAATTAAGTTTCCATGTTACTGTCTCCATACATCTCACCCTCTCCTCCCCTCTCCCCATGTCCAGAACTCTGTCCTCTATGTCTGTTTCTCCATTGCTGCCCTGCAAATAAATTTTTCAGTACCATTTTTCTAGATTCTGTATATATGCATTGCTGCTGCTGCTGCTCCTAAGTCACCTCAGTCATGTCCAACTCTGTGCGACCCCATAGACGGCAGCCCACCAGGCTCCGCCATCCTTGGAATTTTCCAGGCAAGAACACTGGAGTGGGTTGCCATTTCCTTCTCTAATGCATGAAAGTGAAAAGTGAAAGTGAAGTCGCTCAGTTGTGTCTGACTCTTAGCGATCCCATGGACTGCAGCCCACAGGCTCCTCCATCCATGGGATTTTCCAGCTAAGAGTACTGGAGTGGGGTGCCATTGCCTTCTCCATCTATGCATTAGTATATGATATTTATCTTTCTGACTTAATTTACTCTGTATAATAGACTCTAGGTTCATCCACCTCAGTAGAACTGGCTCAAATGTGTTCCTTTTTATGGCTGAGTACTATTCCATTGACTTCCCTGGTGGCTCAGATGGTAAAGCATCTGCCTACAATGCGGGAGACCTGGGTTTGATCCCTGGGTCAGGAAGATCCCCTGAAGAAGGAAATGGCTACCCACTCCAGGACTCTTGCCTGGAGAATCCCATGGATGGAGGAGCCTGGTGGACTAAAGTCCATGGGGTCTCGAAGAATCGACCGAGTGACTTCATGTTGACTATTGCATTGTGTATATGTACTGCAGCTTCTTTATCCATTCATCTGTCGGTGGATATCTAGGTTGCCTCCGTGTTCTGGCTGTTGTAAATAGTGCTGCAGTGAACAATGGAATACATGTGTCTTTTCAATTTTGGTTTCCTAGGGTATATGCCTAGGAGTGGGATTGCTGGAACATATGGTGGTTTTATTTCTGTTTTTTTATGGACCGTCCACACCGTCTTCCTTAGTGGCTGTATCAATTTCCATACCCACCAGCAGTGCAAGAGTGTTCCTTTTCTCCACACCCTCTCCAGCATTTATTGTTTGTACACTTTTTGATGATGGCCATTCTGACTGGTGTGAGGTTCTCATTGTGCTTTTGATTTGCATTTCTTTAATAATGAGAGATGTTGAGCTCTTTTCATGTGTGTGTGAGCCATGTGTATGTCTTCTTTGGAGAAAAGTGTTTTTAGGTCTTTTCCCACTTTTTGGTTGGTTGGTTGTTTTTCTTGTATTGAGTTGTATGAGCTACTTGTATATTTTGGAAATTAATCCTTTGTCAGTTGTTTCATTGGCTAGTTTCTCCCATTCTGAGGGTTGTCTTTTCACCTTGCTTATAGTTTCCTTTGCTGTGCAAAAGGCTTTTAAGTTTAATCAGGTCCCACTTGTTTGCTTTAGTTTTTATTTCCATTACTCTAGGAGGTGGGTCATAGAGGATCTTGCTTTGATTTATGTCATCGAGTGTTCTGCCTACATTTTCATCTAAGAGTTTTATACTGTCTGGTCTTACATTTAGGTCTTTAATCCATTTTGAGTTGATCTTTGTGTATGCTGTTAAGAAGTGTTCTAATTTCATTCTTTCACATGTAACTGTCCAGTTTTCCCAGCACCATTTATTGAAGACGCTGTCTTTGCCCCATTGTATATTCTTGCCTCCTTTGTCAAAAATAAGGTATCCGTAGGTGCATGGGTTTATTTCTGGGCTTTCTGTCTTGTTCCATTGGTCTATATGTCTGTTGGTGTCCCAGTACCATACTGTCTTGATCACTGTAGCTTTGTAGTAAAATCTGAAGTCAGGAAGGTTGCTTCCTCCAGCTCCATTCTTCTTTTTCAAGACTGCTTTGGCTGTTTGGGGTCTTTTGTGTTTCCATGTGAATTGTGAAATTTTTTGTTCTAGGTCTGTGAAAAATGCCATTGGTAATTTGATAGGGATCGCATTGAATCTGTAGATTGCGTTTAGTAGTATAGTCATTTTCACAATATTGATTCTTCCTACCCAGGAACATGGAATATCTCTCCATCTGTTTATGTCATCTTGGATTTCTTTCATCAGTGTCTTATAATTTTCTGTGTACAGTTCTTTTGTCTTCTTAGGTAAGTTTATTCCTAGGTATTTTATTCTTTTTGTTGTAATGGTGAATGGGATTGATTCCTTAATTTCTCTTTCTGAGTTTTCATTGTTAGTGTATAGAAATGCGAGTGATTTCTGTGTATTGATTTTGTATCCTGTGACTGCTAAATTCACTGATTAGCTCTAGGAAATTTCTGATAGTATCCTTAGGGTTTTCTATGTACAGTATCATGTCATCTACAAACAGAGCTTTACTTCTTTTTTGATCTGGATTCCTTTTATTTCTTTTTCTTCTCTGATTGCTGTAGCTAGGACTTCCAGAACTATGTTGAATAATAGTGGTGAGAGTGGACACCCTCGTCTTCCTCCTGATCTTAGGGGGAATACTTTCAGCTTTTCACCATTGAGAAGAATGTTTGCTATAGGCTTATCATATATGGCCTTTACTATGTTGAGGTAGGTTCCTTCTGTGCCCATTTTTTGAAGAGTTTTAATCATAAATGGGTGCTGAGTTTTGTCAAAGGCTTTTTGTGCATCTATTAAGATTATCATATGGTTTTCATCTTTCAGTTTGTTAATATGGTGTATCACATTGATTGATTTGCACATATTGAAGAATCCTTGCATCCCTGGAGTAAATCCAACTTGATCATGGTGTATGAGCTTTTTAATGTGTTGTTGAATTCTGTTTGCTAAAGTTTTATTGAGGATTTTTGCATCTATGTCCATCAGTGATATTGGCCTGTAGATTTTTTTGTGTTGTCTATGTCTGATTTTGGTAACAGGGTGATGGTGGTCTTGTAGAATGTGTTTGGAAGTACTCCTTCTGCTGCAAATTTTTGGAAGAGTTTTAGAAGGATAGGCATCAGCTCTTCTCTAAATGTTTGACAGAATTCTCCTGTGAAGCCATCTGCTCCTGGGCTTTTGTTTTTTGGGGGGGAGATTTTTGATCACAGCTTCGATTTCAGTGCTTGTAATTGGGTTGTTCATAATTTCTATTTCTTCCTGGTTCAGTCTTGGAAGATTGAACTTTTCTAAGAGTCTGTCCATTTTGTCCATTTTATTGCCATGTAGTTGTTCATAATAGTCTCTTATAATCCTTTGTATTTTTCCATTGTCTATTGTAACCTCTCCTTTATCATTTCTAATTTTGTTGACTTGATTCTTTTTTTTCCTTGACGAGTCTGGCTAAAGGTTTGTCAATTTTATCTTTTCAAAGAAGCAGCTTTTAGTTTTATTAATCTTTACTATTGTTTCTTTCATTTCATTTATTTCTGCTCTCATCTTCATGATTTCTTTCTTTCTGCTAATTTTGGAGTTTTTTGTTGTTGTTGTTGTTCTTTTCCCAATTGTTTTAGGTGTAAATTTACGTTGTCTGTTTGAGGTTTTTCTTGTTTCTTGAGGGAGGATTGTATTGCTATAAACTTCCTTCTTGGAACTGCTTTTGCTGCGTCCCATAGGTTTTGATTTGTCGTGTTTTCATTGTCATTTCTTTCTAGAAATTTTTTGATTTCCCTTTTGATTCCTTCAGTAACCTGTTGGTTACTTGGAAATCTATTGTTTCATCTGCATGTGTTTGTTTTTTTTACAGTTTTTTCTTGTAATTGATACCTAGTCTCATAGCGTTGTGGCTGGAAAAGATGCCTGATACGATTTCAGTTTTCTTAAATTTACTGAGGTTTGATTTGTGACTCCAGATGTGGTCTGTCTTGGAGAATGTTCCATGTGCACTTGAGAAGAAGGTGTATTCTTCTGCGTTTGGATGGAACGTCCTGAAGATTTCGGTGAGATCCATCTCATCTAATATATATCATTTAGGACTTGTGTTTCCTTATTAACTTTCTGTTTTGATGATCTGTCCATTGGTGTGAGTGGGGTGTTAGAGTCTCCTACCATTATTCGGGTTACTGTCAACTTCTCCTTTTATGTCTTATTAGTGTTTGTCTTATGTATTGAGGTGCTTCTATGTTGGGTGCATAGATATTTACAATTGTTATGTCTTCCTCTTGAATTGATCCTTTGATCATTATGTAGTGTCCTTGTCTCTTGTAATATTTTTATTTTAAGGTCTGTTTTGCCTGATAGGAGGATTGCTTCTCCAGCTTTCTTTTGCTTTCCATTTGCATGGTGTTTTTCTCCTTGCGTTTATCCTGTATGGGACTCTTTGCACCTCTTGGACTTGATTGACTATTTCCTTTTCCCTACTGGGAAAATTTTCTACTATAATCTCTTCAAAATTTTTCTCATACCCTTTCTTTTTCTCTTCTTCTTCCGGGATCCCTATAATTCAAATGTTGGCACATTTAATTTTGTTCCAGAGGTCTCTGAGACTAGCCTCAGTTCTTTTCATTCTTTTTACTGGATTCTGCTCTTCAGCAGTTATTTCCACCATTTTATTTTCCAGCTCACTGATCTGTTCTTTGCTTCAGATATCCTGCTACGGATTCCTTCTAGAGTATGTTTAATTTCAGTAATTGTATGTTTGTCTCTGTACGCTTATTCTTTAATTCTTCTAGGTCTTTGTTAATCAGTTCTTGTGTTTTCTTCATTCTGTTTGCAAAGTTTTTGATCATCTTTACTATCATGCTTGTGAATTCTTTTCCAGGTGGTTCACCTATTTCCCCTTCATTTATTTGGACTTCTGTGTTTCTTTTTTTTTCCTTCATTTGTTCAGTATTTCTCTGCCTGTTCATTATTATTATTTTTAAAACTTATTGTGTTTGAAGTCTCCTTTTCCCAGGCTTTAAGGTTGAAATCTTCCTTCTGGTTTCTGCCCTCATAAGGTTGGTCCAGTGGCTTGTGTAAGCTTCGCACAGGGTGAGATTTGTGCTGAGTTTCTTTGCTTTTCCTCTGATGGGCAGGGCTGAGTGAGGTGGTAATCCCGCCTGCTGATGATCGGGTGTGTATTTTTGTCTTATTTGTTGTTTGGATGAGGTGTCCTGCACAGGGTACTACTGGTAGCTGTGTGATGCCGGGTCTTGTATTGAAGTGGTTTGCTTGGTGGGAGTGCTCACTATTTAATATTCCCTAGAGTTAGGAGTTCTCTGGTAGTCTCGGGTCCTGGAGTCAGTGTTCCCAGTCCAAAGGCTCACGGCTTGATCTCTGGTCTCCTGTTGCTAGCGGCTCCACATTTCATCTGGAAAGAACATAAATCTGGCAGCCTCACTTCAGGCCTAGGCCATCCACCCAGTGTCCAGCATTCCGATGTGCTTCTCTGTAAAAGCAGTGGAATCAGTCTTCTCCTGGGGTCCCTTTGAAGAGCCATGGTTCCGGCCAAGATTAAGGCCGTAATCCTGGAAGACCGTCCTGGTGCTGGAATAGGGAACCCGCAGCCACGGGGCTTGTGGACAGCCAGCCAGAGCCAGGGGGTGAGCACAGGGTGAGGATGGAGAGCCAGCAGGTGGAGTAAGGGGCCACACAACTGTCGTTTTTCCCTTGGTGTCAGACACATCTGTCTGAGAAGCTGATGCTTTTGAACTGTGGTGTTAGAGAAGACTCTTGGGAGTCCCCTGGACTGCAAACCACTCAATCCTAAAGGAAATCAGTCCTGAATATTCACTGGAAGGACTGATGCTGAAGCTCAAACTCCAAAACTTTGGCCACCTGATGTGAAGAACTGACTCATTAGAAAAGACCCTGAAGCTGGGAAAGATTGAAGGCAGGATGAGGTGATTGGATGGCATCACCGACTCAGTGGACATGACTTCGAGCAAGCTCCGGGAGTTGGTGATGGACAAGGAAGCATGGCGTGCTGCAGTCCATGGGGTTGCAAAGAGTCGGACAAGACTGAACAACTGAACTGAACTATAAGGATCCCTGTGTCCATTTAGCAGGCACTCCACATTTCCCCCTCCTCTCAGACCCTGACAACTTCAGATTAATCTGCAGGTTAATATCTCCATGAATTTGCCTATATTAATGATGTTGTTCACTCAATTGTGTCTGACCCCATGGGCCCCATGGACTTTGTGACCCCCATGGACTGCAGCACACCAGGCTTCCGGTCCTTCACCATCTCCCAGAACTTGTTTAAACTCATGTCCATTGAGTTGGTGATGCCATCCAACCATCGCATCCTCTGTCGTCCCCTTCTCCTCCTGCCTTCGATCTTTCCCAGCATCACGGTCTTTTCTAATGAGTCAACTCTTCACATTAGGTGGCCAAAGTACTGGAGTTACAGCTTTAGCATCATTCCTTCCAAAGAAATCCCAGGGCTGATCTCCTTCAGAATGGACGGGTTGGATCTCCTTGCAGTCCAAGGGGCTCTCAAAAGTCTTCTCCAACACCACAGTTCAAAAGCATCAATTCTTCGGCGCTCAGCTTTCTTCACAGTCCAACTCTCATATTCATACATGACCACTGGAAAAACCATAGCCTTGACTAGACGAACTTTCGTTGGCAAAATAATATCTCTGCTTTTTAATATGCTGTCTAGGTTGGTCATAACTTTCCTTCCAAGGAATAAGTGTCTTTTAATTTCATGGCTGCAATCACCATCTGCAGTGATTTTGGAGCCCAAAAAAATAAAGTCTGACACTGTTTCCACTGTTTCCCCATCTATTTCCCATGAAGTGATGGGACCAGATGCCATGATCTTTGTTTTCTGAATGTTGAGCTTTAAGCCAACTTTTTCACTCTCCTCTTTCACTCTCATCAAGAGGCTTTTTAGTTCCTCTTCACTTTCTGCCATAAAGGTGGTGTCATCTGCATATCTGAGGTTATTGATATTTCTCCTGGCAATCTTTTTTTTTTCCAAATTTTTATTTTATTTTATTTTATTTTAAAACTTTACATAATTGTATTGGTTTTGCCAAATATCAAAATGAATCCGCCACAGGTATACATGTGTTCCCCATCCTGAACCCTCCTCCCTCCTCCCTCCCCATACCATCCCTCTGGGTCGTCCCAGTGCACCAGCCCCAAGCATCCAGTATCGTGCATCGAACCTGGACTGGCAACTCGTTTCATACATGATATTTTACATGTTTCAATGCCATTCTCCTAAATCTTCCCACCCTCTCCCTCTGCCACAGAGTCCATAAGACTATTCTATACATCAGTGTCTCTTTTGCTGTCTCGTACACAGGGTTATTGTTACCATCTTTCTAAATTCCATATATATGTGTTGATTCCAGCTTGTGCTTCTTCCAGCCCAGCATTTCTCATGATGTACTCTGCATAGAAGTTAAATAAGCAGGGTGACAATATACAGCCTTGATGTACTCCTTTCCCAGTTTGGAACCAGTCTGTTGTTCCATGTCCAGTTCTAACTGTTGCTTCCTGACCTGCATATAGGTTTCTCAAGAGGCAGATCAGGTGGTCTGGTATTCCCATCTCTTTCAGAATTTTCCACAGTTTATTGTGATCCACACAGTCAAAGGCTTTGGCATAGTCAATAAAGCAGAAATAGATGTTTTTCTGGAACGCTCTTGCTTTTTCGATGATCCAGTGGATGTTGGCAATTTGATCTCTGGTTCCTCTGCCTTTTCTAAAACTAGCTTGAACATCAGGAAGTTCATGGTTCACATATTGCTGAAGCCTGGCTTGGAGAATTTTGAGCATTACTTTACTAGCGTGTGAGATGAGTGCAATTGTGAGGTAGTTTGAGCATTCTTTGGCATTGCCTTTCTTTGGGATTGGAATGAAAACTGACCTTTTCCAGTCCTGTGGCCACTGCTGAGTTTTCCAAATTTGCTGGCATATTGAGTGCAACACTTTCACAGCATCATCTTTCAGGATTTGGAATAGCTCAACTGGAATTCCACCATTTCCACTAGCTTTGTTCGTAGTGATGCTTTCTAAGGCCCACTTGACTTCACATTCCAGGATGTCTGGCTCTAGGTCAGTGATCACACCATCGTGATTATCTGGGTCGTGAAGATCTTTTTTGTACAGTTCTTCTGTGTATTCTTGCCATCTCTTCTTAATATCTTCTGCTTCTGTTAGGTCCATACCATTTCTGTCCTTTATCGAGCTCATCTTTGCATGAAATGTTCCTTTGGTATCTCTGATTTTCTTGAAGAGATCCCTAGTCTTTCCCATTCTGTTGTTTTCCTCTATTTCTTTGCATTGATCGCTGAGGAAGGCTTTCTTATCTCTTCTTGCTATTCTTTGGAACTCTGCATTCAGATGTTTATATCTTTCCTTTTCTCCTTTGCTTTTCGCTTCTCTTCTTTTCACAGCTATTTGTAAAGCCTCCCCAGACAGCCATTTTGCTTTTTTGCATTTCTTTTCTATGGGGATGGTCTTGATCCCTGTCTCCTGTACAATGTCACGAACCTCATTCCATAGTTCATCAGGAACTCTATCTATCAGATCTAGCCCCTTAAATCTATTTCTCACTTCCACTATATCATCATAAGGGATTTGATTTAGGTCATACCTGAATGGTCTAGTGGTTTTCCCTACTTTCTTCAATTTAAGTCTGAATTTGGCAATAAGGAGTTCATGATCTGAGCCACAGTCAGTTCCTGGTCTTGTTTTTGCTGACTGTATAGAGCTTCTCCATCTTTGGCTGCAAAGAATATAATCAATCTGATTTCGTTGTTGACCATCTGGTGATGTCCATGTATAGAGTCTTCTCTTGTGTTGTTGGAAGAGGGTGTTTGTTATGACCAGTGCATTTTCTTGGCAAAACTCTATTAGCCTTTGCCCTGCTTCATTCCGTATTCCAAGGCCAAACTTGCCTGTTACTCCAGGTGTTTCTTGACTTCCTACTTTTGCATGCCAGTCCCCTATAATGAAAAGGACATCTTTTTTGGGTGTTAGTTCTAAAAGGTCTTGTAGGTCTTCATGAACCATTCAACTTCAGCTTCTTCAGCATTACTGGTTGGGGCATAGACTTGGATTACTGTGATATTGAATGGTTTGCCTTGGAAACAGACAGAGATCATTCTGTCATTTTTGAGATTGCATCCAAGTACTGCATTTCGGACTCTTTTGTTGACCATGATATGCTGCCACAGTTCACTCATTCAAAAATATTAATTGAGAACTTCCTATATGCTGGGGCCGCTCCAGTGGCTGGGAACGTGGCCAGAAACAAGAAAGACAAAGCCTGGCTTGTGGAACTGCCAGGCCACGGGGTACAGAGAGCAGATCCCATAATGCCAGGCACTGACAAGGGCCAGGAAGAAAGCCAGGCAAGAGCAGTTCCGGGAGGACATGGGGCATGCAGGGCGTCCCTCTGCGGAGGGCCTCGATGGAGCGGGCCGCAGAGCCTGAAGCAGGCAAGGGCGAGGGCTGCCCCGTCCCTCCTGCTCTGTTGTAGTGTGTCCCCTGCTCAGCCAGTGGCCCCTCCAGCCTGCTGGTCGAGGCTTAGAATTCCGGAGGATCCAGCTCCTCTGGGTCCTGCTGCTCGCGCAGCCCAGCCCCTGCAGCGCTCCTGGAGCGTGGATGCTGCTGCTCTGTGATTTGTCCTTCTTGCTTTCTTAGCTCTTTATCCCCAAGGCTGGATTCCAGAAAAACTTCTCTGTGTGCGTGTGCTGCTAGCTCCTTGGCCCCTCAGCTACGCTTTCCAATCAACCCAGCTTAACCTAAAAGAGAGTAACCTCTGCAGGTAATGGATTCTTCCCCACGCCAAGCTGCTCTTGTTTTGCAGACAGAAACTCCTCCTGCTGACACAGTGTTTAGGGCGTGGGGGTCCAGTCGGGTGCAGAATAGCACCTAGAATGCCAGCCCTTGTGGCGTGGGCATGCCTGCAACCCCAAGGGTCCCCAGCTGCTGTGTTCTGACCGTCTCTCCAAACATGCTCCCCTCAGCCCACCTGAAGGAAGACCCCTCATGCTGGGGGAAGGTGCACCGAGACCAGCTGACCTGGCTCTCCTCAGGCCCTTCCTGCTCCAGGCTCCGCTTTCCCTCACCCCCCACACCTGGCACAGACACCCTCTGAGCCACCCCACCATCCGTCTTGGCCACTCACTCGCCCACCCAGGGATCTGCCCGCCTGCAGAGCCCTCTGCGCAGCTCCTGTCGCCTTCCCGGCCTTCCTCAGGGCTGGCCCTCCCAGAAAGTGGCCTCCTGTTTCCGCTACAGTCCATCCAGAGGAGCCCAGGTAGCCTGAGGACACAGGGCCTCTGACCAGGGACCCAGATGGCAGGTCAGGGTTTGGCCAAAAGGGAGGAGGGTGGAAGAGGCCTCCAGCAGCTCTGGGTGCCATTGCAGTTGGTCTGCTGGGGGGTTAAGGGGCGAGGAAGCTTTCTCACTGCACAGAAATAGCTTCTCCTCCTCCAACAGGAAGCGTGGGGTGGCGGTGCCTGGGGATGGCTGTGGAGACCCTGGGTTCCCCCGCCCCTACCCTGTCAGGCACAGAAGCGCCCCCACAGGCTCGGGAGAGCTGCTGTCTCCCCCACAAACCCTTGCTGGGAGGGTCGATGAAGATTCCCCGGCCCTTAGACCCTCACTTCCCCAATTCAAGCTTAGATTGTTCAGTGAGATGAGAGCTGAGCCTTCTGTGTGGCGCTGAGCACCCGAGGAACCAAGGCCACCGAAGATGCTGACCACGCAGGAGCTGGGGACTCCGCCGTCTCCCCTGCGCTGGGTGGGGGGTGGGCACCAGTGGGCATTGGGGCTTGGGAAAGGGTCTCCTCCTCGAGTGGGCAGACGGGGATGGAGCACGGATGAGCCAGGGTCTGCCGGCCGCTCCCAGCAGAGCTCACATCCAGATGAAGTCCCTGGAAAGTGCTGTCCTCCACGTCCCTGCTCCGCCAGGAGGCCTTTCACGCTGTCACCGCCGATCTCTGCTCCCGTTCTCAGCTCCTAGGTTCTGCTCAGATACACTTCCGCTTTCCTTTCCAGATGGTTATCCGGCATTTCTGACACATACATGTCCATTTTCCTGAGTCCTGTGGAAAGCTGCTGTTGTCAGGAGTGGAACACGGACCCCAGGGCTTAGGGCCGGTTTGGTTGTAGGGCCTCCGCTAGGCGGCAGGTGTGGCCGGGGGCTCGTGCTCTCTGGGCCTGCGTCTCCGTTTGTGGCAGTGGAGGCTGCAGTCACACCTTCCTTGTGGGCAGCTGGGAGCTCACGGATCTTAGTTCCCTGACCAGCGATCAAACCCATGCCCCCTGCAGTGGTAGTATGGAGTCTTAACCACCGGACTGCCTGGGACATCCCCTCTTTGAGGGCTGTTGGGAGGATAAAGAGGGCTGAGAGAAGATGGGTGTTTGACAAGACTTTCTTTTGGTCAGCTGGAAGGTTAAAGTAGGTTGATGGGAAATTCGTCCCCACAAATTCGTTCCCACAGTGGGGCGTTGCTGTTGTTCAGTCGCTCAGTCGTGTCCGTCTGCGACCCCATGGACAGCAGCACACCAGGCTTCCCTGTCCATCACCAGCTCCCGGAGCTTGCTCAAACTCCTGTCCATTGAATCGGTGATGCTATCCAACCATCTCATCCTGTCATCCCCTTCTCCTCCCACCTTCAATCTTTCCCAGCATCAGGGTCTTTTCCAATGAGCTGGCTCTTCTGGCCAAAGTATTGGAGCTTCAGCATCAATCTTTCCAATGAATATTCAGGACTGATTTCCTTTAGGACTGACTGGCTCGATCTGCTTGCAGTCCAAGGGACTCTCAACAGTCTTCTTCAACACCGCAGTTCAAAAGGATCAGTTCTTCGGCACTCAGCCTTCTTTATGGTCCAACTCTCACATTCGTACATGACTACTGGAAAAACCATAGTTTTGACTACATGGACTTTTGTCGGCAAAGTGATGTCTCTGCTTTTTAATATGCTGTCTAGGTTTGTCATAGCTTTTCTTCCAAGGAACGAGCATCTTTTAATTTCATGACTGCAGTCACTGTCCATAGTGATTTTGGAGCCCAAGAAAATAAAATCTGCCACTGTTTCCATTTTTTCCCATCTATTTGCCACGAAGTGATGGGACTGGATGCCATGATCTTAGTTTTTTGAATGGAGCCAGGGGGAGGGGAACAGGAGGGGGTGAAATGGCGATGGAAAATGGAGGCTATGAACCCTTGCCTCTTCCTAGCCAGAGATCAGCAATGGTGGGCAGAATGTGGTCATCTGACCCCTGCTAGACCCTATGTCAGAGAAGGCAATGGCACCCCACTCCAGTACTTTTGCCTAGAAAATCCCATGGAAGGAGGAGCCTGGTAGGCTGCAGTCCATGGGGTCTCTAGAGTCAGACATGACTGAGCGACTTCACTTTCACTTTTCACTTTCATGCATTGGAGAAGGAAATGGCAACCCGCTCTAGTGTTCTTGCCTGGAGAATCCCAGAGATGGGGAAGCCTGGTGGGCTGCCGTCTATGGGGTCGCATAGAGTCGGACACGACTGAAGCGACTTAGCAGCAGCAGCAGCAGCAGACCCTATGTGGCGTCTACAGAGGACCAGGCTGATATGCCTGGAGGGCATAGTGTTGGGAGGGCAGGGAGGAGCGCTCCTGCATTGGTTTGAAATACCAGCAGGAGTGTTTACAGGGCGAACTTGGAAAGGGCTTATTACCAAGGAGAACCTCACCTGTGCCCTGAAGGGTCGGCCCTGAGGCTGCCCCTCTTCTGCCTTTGGGCCGGTCTCCAGGGCCACCTGGTGACCCTCCCCAGTCTCTCTCCCAGGGTGCATCACCCCAGCACCACCTCCAGGCCGCCTAGCAATCCCCAATGTCTCTCCCACCCGCTAGCAAGTTGTGGACAAGCCCACTGGGGTGGACTGCAGGGCGGTGGTGGCGCCCCAGGTCTGCGTGTCCTCAGGCTCTGTCTACAGTCTGTCCACTCCGGGACCTCTTCCTTGCGCCTTCATCCTCTCCACTGGCCCTCATCATCTCTGTGCATGTCAGATTTTGCTGATTAGAAAGTGGACTCAGCACAAGAAATATTTAATAAGATACTTAATTATTCTGAATTAATGAATGAAATGGATCCCATAACAGAACTTCTGGCCCAACATGGCTTCAGTGCAGGCGGTGATGATCTTGCCAACAAGAGCCCAGAGTCCGGAGGCTATGGGGTTGATTAGTTTATTTGGTCAGCAAGGGCAGGTCTTTGATCCAGCTCCTCTGGGATTCTCCTTAGCTCTTACCTCACGGCCTCACTTTGACTGCTACATCTCCTCCCATCACATTCCCCCTACCAGGTCGAAGGAAAACAGTGATGATTGATTTCCACCACCCACCTTCCTTTAAAGAGATGAAACTTTCTCCAACACCACCTGCCTCCTAAACAGGGCTCCTCTCAGCTCTATTGGGCAGAACTGGGTCATGTGTTCTCCCCACCCCACCATTCCAGCAGAGGAAAGAGAGGGCCATGGCTGCTTTCCTCCAGTCAAGATTCATCCCCTGGGGATGGGCCTACTTTCTGTGAGCCCATTTCATCAGGAGACCAGGACAGCTGACATTTTATGTATTCATATTTATTGTATTCGGCATAGAAGAAACAGCTGCTGGGGAAAAGAGCAGCAGTGTTTGCAATGGGAGGCAAGAAGTTCAAGCACCAGAAGCCGAAGGACAAAACAGACTGTCCTGTGGAAAATACAGACAGGAGGGTCGCGGTGCCAGCAAGTGGGGCTGACGTCTCCAGGGATGAGTGCGTGACAGAGAAAGGACAAGTGCGTGGTGGGGACAGGCATGGGTGCAGCGGCCAGTCCAGCTACCGTTACCAGGCAGCAGTCACCAGGCAGCCACTACTGAGAAACTGCCAGGGTGGTGATTAAAGGCCTGTTAGGCCAGCGGTCAGGGGAGTGGTGGTGGTCAGGCAGAGAGGGAGGTAAGAGGCGAACCCCAGCCTTCACCCTGGAGCCCTCCTGCTCACCCGGCCTCAGGCCAGTGGATGGGGGTGGGGGGACAGGCTAGGGGCTCTGATCTGCTGGGCTCCACAGCCCTTGCCAATGCTGCCCGCTGGCCGGGCCCAGGCCGAGAGGCCACAGTGAAGGTCTCCCCAGTCCCCACACTGGGACCTAAGGGCAGCAGCGGTTTGCCTGGCTGCCGTGCGAGGGACCTGACCCCCTACTGTTTGGAGGGCCTGAGGAAACTGAAAACCGTCTGGGTCCTGGGCGCCTAGCTGCCTCAGAGATAACAGCTGGACAGGGTCTGGGGACCTGGCTCCAAGGGCGCCACCAGCTGAGATCTGCCTCCTCAGCCTGGCCTGGGTGCTAGTGGGAGGACCCAGACTGGGTGCTGGACGAAGACTCCTGGGCAGGCTGACTGGCCCTAGCAGGGAGCGCCAACCCCCCACCCCTGCCTTAGCCAGGACATGGACCTTGGAGGGTGAAAGTTGAGCCTTGAGACCTTGTCTTTTCTTGTCAGAACAGAGAATGGCATTCATTTAGAGACATTTACAGGAACACTGTTACCTGACCATGACCTGACCTCAAGAACAAAGAATCTGACACCAGGAAGTTTGCAACGACTTACCACGCCTCACCTCACTTTTCCCAGGAAAGGGCTTTGCTGAAACCTTTGGGGAGTTTGGGGTTTTTAAGGTGGGAGCCACGCGTCTCCTCGCATCGTGCAGCAATAAACCTTTCTCTGCTCCAGATTCCGAGGATCCAGTATCGTTTGGCCTCGCTGTGCCAGTGGCACGCAGACTCACCCGCACAGGAGTGCTGGGATCCGTCTAGGGAGCACACACCCGCCTGACCAGATGGGCCGCCCGTTTCCTCTGATGCCCGGACCCTCTGGTGGGAGCCCCCGCCCCCTTCCCAGCATCTCACCTCCTCTATCCTTCTCCACATCTCCTGCAGCCCATCTCCCTGCACACCACCTCTCTTTCGCAGACCGCCTGTCCTCCATCCGCTATCAGAGGCAATCCGAAGCTGAGACACCGAAGGGAGCCTTTGGAGCCTTAGGATCCAGGCAGGTTTAACGTCACCATGGCAACCCCTGCAGCGCCCTCCCCCGACCGGCTCTCAGATGCACCGCCCTGCCCCCCAGGGCCTCAGGGACCCCGCGGGGAGCGGGGCGGGGCCAGATTGGCGGAGCCGCGTATAAAGGCCGGGCGCTGCCGCGGTCTCGCAGAAGAGAGCGGAGAGGCGAGATGGCGGTTTTGCCGCGGCTGCTGCGGCTTCTGCTTCTCCTCCTCGCCGCCTCTTCGGCCGCCCTTCTGGCGACCAGCGCCCATTCTTCCTGCCCCGGGCCTCTGGCCCATACCATGCACTCCACGTTCATGTTCGCGGCCACTTCCGCTCCGCTAGGTGGGCTTGCGAGTCCGCGCACCCGCACGCGGCGCCTGGCGCACCCTCTTCAGCGGAGGGAGCTGGCCCGACTCCTCGCCTTGGTGTTCCCCTCCCGCAGCGGGAGATCGGGCGCCGGGAACCGGAGCGCAGGGGACCCTCAGGTCTCCGGGGCCGCACACCGGTTCCGCACACGCCAGCTTAGCGCCCCGAAACGCGCCTGGCCTCCAGCTCAGCGCTGAGCAGAGGGCGGCCTCCAACCCGGACTTGGACACTTGTAAACCTTGGAGCAGCATCGTACGTCCTGTTCCACGAACGACTGTCGCTGACTCATAGGGAGAGTTCCCGGGACTCCTGCCCACGGCCAGCAAACCTCTCAGTGGGCTCCCTGCAGAGCCGAGGGCAGCCACAGACCACGGGTCACAGGCTCTTGTGTGGTCACCCACCTAGGGACCTTAAAACCAAGGTCCCCTTGGACTCCAGCCCCTTGGAGCTGGCCCGACTCCTCGCCTTGGTGTTCCCCTCCAGCAGCGGGAGATCAGGCGGCGAGAACCGGAGCGCAGGGGACCCTCAGTCCTTTGGGGCCGCACACCGGCTCCACACACTCCAGAGGAGCGCCCCCAAAACGCGCCTGGCCTCCAGCTCAGCGCTGAGCAGAGGGCGGCCTCCAACCCCGACTCGGACGCTCGTCGACCTTGGAGCAGCCCCGTACAACAGGTCCAGGTGTTGTAGCCACGCGTTCCGGGAAACAACTCACTCAGAAGGACAGTGTAGATGGTGGAGGGCAGATTATTACACCGGCAGGCCCAAGGCAGAGTCTCCTCTTAGCCAAGGACCCCGACCAGTGTTTGTGAAAACCTTAGGTACCCTAAGTGTACGTGCCCAAACGCACCTGCCCAAATTCCTTGAAACTAGTCTGGACAAGGTAAAAGAGAGATACCATCGAAGTTAAGCCATGATTCATGTGTCATAAGTCTAGATAGTTGAACAGTGGACATTTATCCATAGACCTGTGGTCATATCCCGCTAAAGCATAATGGGGTTTATGACTTTGTTCTGTTAGTGATAATTAGCATATTCGTTTAGGCGAGGAACAGTCTAGGTACAAGTCCCGAGGCTCCTTCATCCAGGGGTCTGGATTTCCATTGGTATGCTGTTTCCATAGATACTGGGCATATAGCTCAAAGTCCATAGTCCAACCCACGATGGAGTTCCTGCTTTCAAGATAGAGCCCCTTATGTTTCCTCCTTCACAAGGTCCCCACCTGGGGCGTCCTGCTCCACTAACAACTGTTGCTGACTCATAAGGAGAGTTCCCGGGACTCCTGCCCACGGCCAGCAAACCTCTCAGTGGGCTCCCCGAAGAGCTGAGGGCAGCCACAGACCAGGGGTCACAGGCTCTTGTGTGGTCACCCACCTAGGGACCTTAAAACCAAGGTCCCCTTGGACTCCAGCCCCTTGGAGCTGGCCCGTCTCCTCGCTTTGGTGTTCCCCTCCCACAGGAGGAGATCGGGCGCCAAGAAACTGAGCGCAGGGGACCCTCAGGCCTCCGGGACCGCACACCGCTCCGCACACGCCAGCGTAGCACCCCCAAAACGCACCTGGACTCCAGCTAGGCCCTAAGTGTACGTGCCCATCTCCACAGCCCTGCAGACCCTCCAGGCCTTCCAACACTGACCCTTTACCCGCTCAAGGGCAGCGGCCATCCCCCGCACCCCCTCATTCAGGACCCTACCCACGTGCGGGCTGGAAACCCAGCCTGGAGCTTTCCCATGATGACACCTGAGTCCTTGTCTGCCTGTGGCCTCGATGCCTTTGTTCAGCCCAGGGGAGCTGGCTGGAAGGGGCTGCTACCTGGTGGAAGAGAACTCCTTCATGCCTTTCAGTGTGCGCCCCACCTCTGCACACTCCTCCCAGAAGCAGCGCCCAGAGCCTGCAGAGGGTAAGGAGGCCGGCCTCGGAACCCTCCCAAAGCCGCCAGGCAACCTTGGCCCCAACTGGCTCCCTGATGCCCCGGTGGCGCCCCGACCCCCAGAAAGGGAAGGGCCGGCTCCAGCAGCCCCTCACCCCCAGCAGCAGTTCAATCACTCGGTGAGGCTGGCGGGAGACCGGGAAATGGGGGCGGGAGAGCCACCTGCATCCAAAGAAGCAAGGCGTCCTCACCCAGTGGGGACCAACCCGAGACCCCTGGCCCTGGCGGGCCTCGGCCTTCCACCGCGGGGGCCGGGTAGGGGGCTGTCTCTGCAGGCTTTGGTGGTGGCTGCGTTCCTGGGAGACAGGCTCGGAAACGCCAGTGTCTCGTGGCTGGTGCTTGGAGCCATGCAGGGTATGGTCCCCCTGGTGGGTCTCAGTGCTGAGGTACTGATGGGCCGTGGCCTGGAGACCGCTGGCCTGAGACCAGGTTCAGCTGGCTCTTCCAGTGCTGGGGTGTCTTGGTCTTCTGGAGAGTTCTCTCCAGAGGGCGAGAGGGATGCCCTGCCTTCGGACAGGAGAGGCTGAAAGAGCTGCTGAATGGAATGGCTGACACTGAGCAGGGCCCCCGTGGCCATGTCCCAGGAGAGCCCCAGGCCCCACGCACAGAGGACTTGTTGGCTGAGCTGGGGCTGCTCGGGGACAGGTTGTCCCACCTGGAGGGGGAGGTGGAGGCACCACAAGAAAACGCCGAGCACCTGGGGCGGCAGGAGGCGCGGGTTCGAGAGCTGGAGGGCTTCTTCCTCAACTTCAGGGGCTTCCTGGAAGCCTGTGCCCCGGGACAGGTTCACAGCACAAAGGCCGGTCATCTGTGCACCCCCCAACCCTGGGAAGGAGCTGGCCTGACCAGCATGTGTATGAGTTGTGAATAAACAGCTGTGTTGGAAGACAGTGTCCCGTGATGGTTGTGCTGGGATCGAGGGCTGCTCCAGCCCACATGTGTCCTCACCCTTGAGCCAGCCGGGCCTGAACTGCAGATCCCCCAGGCTCACGGCCAGCGCCGGGTGCCACTCTGATGGAAGAGAAACCAGCAGAGGGGAGCCGCACCCAGGGATTCCAACAGAGACCCTTTCTGGTGGAGGCATCCCAGCCAGTTGGTGGCAGAACTTGGGTTTGGACCTCAACGCTGTGGCAGCAGGTGCCAGGCTAACGCAGACCTCCAGGGAGCAAATGTGGTGGGGGGGTGGGCGAGGCCAGGCTGGAGACAGGTTGGGGCGCCGGCTGCCCTGGGTTCGTGGGGACAGAACACGGGGGCGCCGCGGCTCGGATGGCCCGTGCTCAGCGCACCCGGGGGCGGGGCCCAAGGCAGTCCCAGGACAAAGGATGTGGAGATGCACAGTGGGGGCCGCCACTGGGCTGTCCACTCAGCCCAGCCTCCAGGCCTGGGATGGAAGGTGCTTGGAGCCCAGGGGAGCCGCAGCCTGGCCAGGCGTCTGCGTGGGGACTGAGCGTGGTGGGCCCGCGGCTTGAGGCCTCTCCCCCGACCAGGGTTCTCTGTCACGGGCACAGAGCCTGTGGGCATGTGGCTTCCATTCATTCTCCAGAACTTATGAGGTATGGCTGTGGACGATCTCAGCAGCAACAGCCCAACGTCCTGACACGCTGACTGTGGTCCGCCAGCTGTGCACCAGGACCCGTCTCCGAGAGGGACTGGGTGGTCGGGTAGCCCCCAGGCCCAGCTCCCGGCCACCCTCCAGGACTCCCCTCCCACGGCAGAGCAGAAGGGACCGCACTGAGTCAGGTTCTCTGGGAGGCTCTTTGGGGTTTCCCCCGGGAGCGATTGCTGGGTCTGGCGTAACTTGCTGAGCGGCCGCCAGTCTGGCTTCCATAGCAGCGGCCCGTCCCGCTTGCAAGTGGGAGGGCTCCATCTTGTCCACGCCTTCACCGACGCTGACACATGTTACTTTCTTTTTGGATGATTTTGTTTTTTCTGGCTTTGGATTTTTGTTTGGCAACTGGAGGTCAGGCTTCTCCTCTATCTCCTCATCCGTCAGCTACATGGATGTAGGACGTGTCCGCAGGAGAAAAACAGGCACGTTTTATTTATTAATAACAAAATTCTACATGGGCGTGGGGGTCCTCACAGAACCACGCCCTGAAAGGTGACGAGGTGTTACTAAGAAGATTGAACAGAAGAGTGGCACTCTGGGGAAAGAAGCCAAAAGATCCGCGGAGGGGGGATTCCACGTGTCCGCGCGGGTCTGCTTGCTGAGCCCTCGCCCAGTCACCCCTCTCTGGTGTCCTCTCGCTGCAGGAGGGTGTCCTCCACACGGGCCCTCACCTCTGCTTTCAGAAAGACAAGGGCTGTGAGACCGCCCTTCCTGCGCCCGCTGTGTCTCGAGTGCCTTTAACACCGAAGAGCCGGGTGTCGCCAGCGCTGCATGCAGCGTACGTCTGAGCCCCTGCCCCGGGGATGCTGAGCATTCTTCGCTGTGCTTTTTGCTGTTCCTATATCTTTGTCACCGAGTCGAGCTCTTTTGTATTCTAGACACTAAGTCCACGATTTGCAGGTATTTCCCCCATTCTGAAAATCCCATGGATGGAGGAGCCTGGTAGGGTGCAGTCCATGGGGTCGCTGAGGGTCGGACACGACTGAGCGACTTCACTTTCACTTTTCACTTTCCTGCATTGGAGAAGGAAATGGCAGCCCACTCCAGTGTTCTTGCCTGGAGAATCCCAGGGACGGGAGAGCCTGGTGGGCTGCCGTCTGTGGGGTCGCACAGAGTCGGACACGACTGAAGCGACTTAGCAGCAGCAGCAGCAGCAGCAGCCCCCATTCTGAAGGTTGCCTTCTCCCTTTCTTGATGGTGTCCTTTGATGCACAAGTTTTAAATTCTGATGAAGTGTAATCTTTGTATTTTCAAACTTTGCCGCTTGGCATCATGTCTAGGCATCATGACCGAGCTGAGTCCTAGGCCTCTTGAGGGAGGCTTTGCCCCGGCCTCTGTCCCATGCTCCCTGCTCCAGGGCTGTACCCTGGTTTCCATGCATCCTGCCACAGGGCAGCAGGCACACTTCTATGGCCACCCTGCCCTCCTCCTCTTTCAGCAGCCCCCAGCCAACCCCCGGCTTGTGGGGAACAGGTGCCGGGACAGCTCCAGGGTGGGTGATGGGGCTCCGAGGCTGTGAGCATCTGCAGTGGGGTCTGGGGGGCAAGGCAGGCGTGGCTTGAGATGGACACCAAGGACCATGGTGTCTGGTGTGCCTCCATTCGGCAGCGAGAGTGCAAACCACGCTGGGCACAGGGTCACTTTCCCAGTAGGAAAGGGCTGTATAAACTGAATTAACCATCAGTACGGCAGGGCTTGGGATTCCCAGGTAGATCAGCTGGTAAAGAATCTGACTGAAATGCAGGAGACCCTGGTTTGTTTCCTTGGTCAGGGAAATCCCCTGGAGAAGGGATAGCCTACCCACTCCAGTACTCCTGGGCTTCTCTGGTGGCTCAGATGGTAAAGAATATACCTGCAATGCGGGAGACTTGGGTTTGATCCCTGGCTTGAGAAGATCCCCCGGGGGAAGGCATGGCAACCCACTCCAGAGTTCTTGCCTGGAGAATCCCATGGGCAGAGGAGCCTGGTGGGCTGCAGTCCATGGGTCGCAGAGAGTCCATGACTGAGCGACCGGACTCAACTGAACTAACATCTTAAAGATACTGAGCCTCTGTGCACACGTATGGGGGCTTACACGTAGACAGGAAAGGGGACCTGGGAGACTGACTTTGTCAGCTCAACTCTTTCCTTGTCTCATTATATTTTCTATAAAGGAATTTAAAATTACTATTAGTGCTTTAAAGAGATTTTCTCAGTAAAATCCTGCCTGTGAGCTTAAGTGAGGAAAATAAACAGACCTGTCAGCGTGCAGTGGTGGTTTAGCATGAAAATACCAGAAAGCAAGGAGTTACTGGGCCTCCCTGGCGGCTCACTGGTTAACAATCTGCCTGTCGACGCAGGAGACACGAGTTGGATCCCGCGTCCCTCAGGATCCTACATGCTGCAGAGCAGCTAAGCCCGTGTGTTACAACTTCCGAGCCTGCGCGCTCTAGGGCCTTCAGGCTGCAAGTTCTGAGCCCACACGCCCGGAGCCTGTGCTCTGCAACAAGAGAATCCACTACCGTGAGAAGGCTGAGCACCTCGGTGACGAGTAGCTGGCAATTGCCCTTAAACACTAATGAAGACCCAGCACAGCCTAAAAAAAAAAAACAAAAACAAGGAGTTACAGTGTGAAATGTAGAAAACCTAGAATGAATAATTACCCCCAGAAAGCAAAAGGAGCATCCAACTGCAGATGATAATAAATTTAGTTTTATTGTACTTTAGAAAACCATTTTTTAAAGGACTTTTCCAGGTGGTTCTATGGCTAAGACTTCAGGCTCCCAATAGAGGGAACCTGGGTTTGATCCCTGAGCTCACACGCTGCAACCAAGAACTGATGCAGCCAAATAAATATTAAATGAAAACGAAAAAATTGTTCAAGCCAAATCCTTCCTAAATGTGCTGGACGAGGCAGGGCTCCGACATCACAGCTCCCAGTGGAGGGATCCCAGGGGGTAGGGGGAGGGCAATGCTGATGTGGCCGCGGGGGCGGGGCATGTTGATGACAGTATGTGGGGGATATTCATGGTGGGGGTTGGGGGGCGACGGGGTGCATGGGAATCTCTATATCTTCCTCTCAATTTTGCTTTGAACCTAACCGCTGCTCTTAAATATTTTTTTAAAAGTAAAAGTGATTTTAGGTTGAACTCCCAAAGAAATTGTTGATATTTTGCAATTTCTGATCTATAAAAGCAGTAGATCCATGTGTTTGCCAATTAAAATAGAGTTTGGTCTTTAAAAAATACACGAGCATCTGGAAGGCATGTCCTTCTGTTCAAATGGAAAACAAGAGAACAAGAACTCTTCGGAATGAGAAGCGAGTTAACAGCAGCTATGGATCACGGGCTCTATGAGCGCTCGTGTCCATCGGCGTTCCGCGTGCGTGCTCGGCCACTGCAGGCGTGTCTGACTCTTTGCCACCCTGTGGACTGTAGCCCGCCGGGCTCCTCCATCCGTGGGGATTGTGGGCACTTGTGTTCTAGCAGCAGATGGAGTGAGTGACCGTCCAGGAAAGCGAGCCTCTGGGCGGAATGTTTACAAGGGGCTCTGAGTGCGCACCTGTGCTGGAGGCCGTAAGGCCCTCCTCCCCGGGCGCAGTGAGACACTGGCAGATCACCCAAAGGGCAAGGACAACATGCTGTGGCCCAAAGACAGACTGGCCTGAGGCAGGAGCAGGAACCCAGGAGATTTCTGCAGACCACCGAACTCAGCCCCCTCCTCATCCCCGCCCCCACTGCCAGCCCAGGACACACACGTTCAGACTGCAGCACCCATGGAGGCCATGGTCATGGTTTAGAGGACTCAGTATCTTTAAGATGTTAGTTCAGTTCAGTTCAGTCGCTCAGTCATCTCCGACTCTCTGCGACCCCATGGACTGCAGCACTTGACGTGGCCTCCCTGTCCATCACCAACTCCCGGAGCTTGCTCAAACTCCTGTCCATTGACTCGGTGATGCCATCCAACCATCTCATCCTCTGTCGGCTCCTTCTCCTCCTGCCTTCAATTTTTCCCAGCATCAGGACGTTTTCCAGTGACTCAGTTCTTCACTTCATGTGGCCAGATTATTGGAGTTTCAGCATCAGCATCAGTCCTTCCGATGAACATTCAGGACTGATTTCCTTTAGGATTAACTGGTTTGATCTTCTTGCAGTCCAAGGGACTCTCAAGAAGTCTTCTCCAGCACCACAGTTTAAAAGCATCAATTCTTTGGTGCTCAGCTTTCTTTATAGTCCAACTCTCACATTCATACATGACTATTGGGAAAACCACAGCTTTGACTAGATGGACCTGTGTCAGCAAAGTACTCTCTCTGCTTTTTAATATGCTGTCTAGATTGGTCATAGCTTTTCTTCCAAGGAGCAAGCATATTTTAATTTCATGGCTGCAGTCACCATCTGCAGTGATTTTGGAGCCCAAGAAAAGAAAATCTGTCACTCTTTCCATTGTTTCCCCATCTATTTGCCAGGATGTGATGGGACTGGATGCCATGATCTTAGTTTTTTGAATATTGAGTTTTAAGCCAGCTTTTTCACTCTCCTCTTTCATCAACAGGCTCTTTAGTTCCTCTTCACTTTCTGCCATAAGGGTGGTGTCATCTCCATATCTGAGGTTATTGATGTTTCTCCCAGCAATCTTGATTCCAGCTTGTGCTTCATCCAGCCTGGCATTTCACATGATGTACTCTGCATAGAAGGTAAATAAGCAGGGTGACAATACACAGCCTTGACGTACTCCTTTCCAATTTGGAACCAATCCATTGTTCCATGTCCAGTTCTAACTGTTGCTTCTTGACCTGCATACAGATTTCTTAGGAGGCAGGTAAGGTGATCTGGTATTCCTGTATCTTTAAGAATTTTCCACAGTTTGTAGTGATTCACACAAAGGCTTTGGCGTAGTCTATAAAGCAGAAGTAGATGTTTTTCTGGAACTCTCCTGCTTTTTCTATGACCCAACTGATATTAGCAATTTGATCTCTGGTTCCTCTGCCATTTGTAAATCCAACTTGAACACCTGAAAGTTCTCGGTTCGTGTA
The DNA here is from genome assembly GCF_029407905.1 of Bubalus kerabau. NCBI lineage: Eukaryota > Metazoa > Chordata > Mammalia > Artiodactyla > Bovidae > Bubalus > Bubalus kerabau. Next base: position 120,468,426 of record NC_073630.1, read on the forward strand.
CTGTTGAAGCCTGGCTTGGAGAACTTTGAGTGTTACTTTGCCAGTGTGTGCTGCTGCTGCTAAGTCACTTCAGTCGTGTCCAACTCTGTGTGACCCCATAGACAGCAGCCACCAGGCTCCCCTGTCCCTGGGATTCTCCAGGCAAGAACACTGGAGTGGGTTGCCATTTCCTTCTCCAATGCAAGAAAGCAAAAAGTGAAAGTGAAGTCGCTTAGTCATGTCTGACTTAGTGACCCCATGGACTGCAGCCTACCAGGCTCCTCTGTCCCTGGGATTTTCCAGGCAAGAGTACTGGAGTGGGTTGCCATTGCCTTTGCCAGTGTGTAGATGAGTACAATTGTGCGGTAGTTTGAACATTCTTTGGCATTGCCTTTCTTTGGGATTAGAATGAAAACTGACCTTTTCTAGTCCTGTGGCCACTGCTGAGTGGTCCAAATTTGCTGGCATATTGAGTGCAGCACTTTCACAGTATTATGTTTTAGGATTTGAAGTAGCTCAACTGGAATTCTATCACCTCCACTAGCTTTGTTCATAGTGATGATTCCTAAGGCCCGCTTGACTTTGCATTCCAGGATGACTGGCTGTAGGTGAGTGATCACATTATCGTGGTTATCTGGGCCATGAAGATCTTTTTTTGTATAAGATGTCAGTTGTCCCCCAAACTCATGTATAAATTCAACGCACTGTTAATCAAAGCCCCAACGAGACTACTTTTTTTTAGAAATTGACAAACTTATTCTAAAATTTAAATGGAACCAGAAAGGGTCTAAAATAGCCAAGACAATCTCTTCAAAAAATAATTGCCTTGATTCATTTATGCATCTGCCGCGCGGGTCTTTGCTGCTGCTCGGGCTTGTCTCCAGTTGTGCTGAGCGGGGGCTACGCTCTGGTTCGGTGCACCGGCTTCTCATCGCTTCTCTTGTTGAGCAGCTCGGGCTCTAGGGCACTCGGGCTTCAGGAGTCGTGACTTCCAAGCTCTAGAGCACAGGCTCAGTAGTTGCGGTGCAGAGACTTAGTTGCTCAACGGCATGTGTAATCTTCCCTGATCAGGGATCAACCAGGTCTCCTGCTTTGGTAGGTGAATTCTTTACCTCTGAGCCACCAGGAAAACCCTAAAGTAGCCAAGAGCATCTTGATGAAAAAAGGAAAGTTGGAGGGCCTGCACTCTGTGGTTTCAGGACTTATTTATTACAAAGCTGCAGAAATCTGGACAGCGTGGTTTGCTGTAGGGATAGACCAAGCAGCCAGTGGAACTCAATAAAGAGTCCAGGAATAGGCCAGCACAAAAGCAATCAATTGACTTTACATGAAGCTGCCAATGCAATTCCATGGGGAAAGGGAAACGCTTTAAATGCACAGGGCGGAACATCTCTTCCTCCACCCTGTGTCTGTACGGAATGAGCCCTGGCTGCTGCCTCACAGATTGCAAATTAATTCAAGGTGGAACATAAGCCTTGATGTGAAAACTAAAGTTATCCAGCTTCCAGAGTTAGGATATTTCATCTCTCAGATAGTCAAATGTTTCTAGATAAGAAACAAAAACCATGCTCCATAAAAAAAAAAATAGATTACATTAAACTTCATTAAAATTAACATTATCTGCTGGCTGAAAGGCAATTTCAGTAAATAGTAAAGCCAAGCAGATTGGGAGGAAAATATCACAAAACATGTTTCTGGGAAAAGGTTTGTGTCCAGAGTATACGAAGAACTTAAAAGAACTTGGGCAAGTCAACGATGAAAAGATGAACGGCAATTTAAACAGAAGCAAGCCATTTAAACAGCCAATTTACGTTGTGCATGAGTCCTGAAGGAGGGCATGGCAACCCACTCCAGTAGTCTTGCCTGGAGAATCTCACGGACAGAGGAGCCTGGAGGGCCACAGTCCATAGGGTTGTACAGAGTCAGACATGAGGGAAGTGGCCTAGCGAGCTCGCACAGCGTGTTTGCCTATGGGTAGCCAGTCGTCACGTGCAGAGACGCTCAGTGTCACGAGTCAGGTGAAGAGCACACTTAAAGCACATACGTGACAACGGCTAAGACTGGAAGGCGCGATGCTGGGGCTGGAGCTCTCTCCTGCTGCTGGGCTTAGGTGTTGGGACAGTCACTTTGAAGAGCAGTTGAGCAGTTTCTGATAAAGTTACCCCTCCTCTCCCAACATCTCACATGTACGGATGTGAGAACCGGACAATAAAGAAAGCTGAGCGCTGAAGAATGGATGCTTCTGAGCTGTGGTGCTGGAGAAGCCTCTTGAGAGTTCCCTGGACTGCAAGGAGATCCAACCAGTCCATCCTAAAGGAGATCAGTCCTGGGTGTTCACTGGAAGGGCTGATGCTGAAGCTGAAACTCCAATACTTTGGCCACTTGATGAGAAGAGCCGACTCATTGGAAAAGGCCCTGATGCTGGGAGGGATTGGGGGCAGGAGGAGAAGGGGACGACAGAGGATGAGATGGCTGGACGGCGTCACCGACTCAGTGGAAGTGAGTTTGAACAAACTCTGGGAGATGGTGAGGGACCGGGAGGCCAGGTGTGCTATAGTTCATGGGGTCGCAAAGAGTCAGGCATGACCGAGCGACTGAACAACCCAACGTCCCAGCCTTGACCCAGCACCTCTGTCCCAGACACACTCCCAGAGGACTGAGCGCTGGGGCACAGCAGTGCTCGGCGGGGGCGTCCTACTGGAAAGAGCCCCAACACCCGCCTCAGCAGGACGGACGGACAAGCCATGTGCTGGCAACACGAGGGAAGGCGTGCTGACTGACGGGCTGTGTGGACCTCGCCTGCTTGTCTGACGGTAGAAGCCAGGTGAGAACGTCCACGTGTCGTGTGGGTCCACCTGATGGACAGAGCGGGTGGAAGGCAGGGCTCCCTCATTTCCAGAAGCGTCTGCTCTTCTATGGTTCCTGTACTTTTATTTCTTAGCCGTTTCCCTGTTGTAATTTCTTACTTTCCATATTTCTGTCATTTTGCTTTTTTCTTTAAAAAGAAAGTAGTCAGCTAGTAGAATTATCTATTTTATTTTGTGAACAACCATATTCTGCATTTATATATTGGTTCTACTGTTGTAAAGATTTCTAACTTTTTAATTCTTCCTTTATTATTTCTTCTTTCTGCTTTCTTTTACTGTTATCTTGTCTAAAAAATACAGCTTGTAGATTATTCTTTCTTTCTTTTGTAATTAATACAACTTTTTCATTGAATGAAAGAGTCTTTGATGCTTCACTCTTTCTCTTCCCCACTTCCCTCTCCCCACTGGTAACCACTGACTGGTTCTCTTTATCTGTGAGTCTGTCTCTCATGTACATTTGCTTGTTTTCTTCTTTAGACTCCACACATACGTGATATCATACAGTGTTTGTCTTTCTCTGATATTTCACTTAGCATATTGTTGCCAATGGCAAAACTGTCCTTCTTTCTTATGGCCAATATTCCATTGTGGGCTTCCCAGGCGGTGCTAGTGGCGAAGGCCCCGCCTGCCAAACGCAGGAGATGTGTGCGACATGGGCTCGATCCTTGGATCGCGAAGATCCCCTGGAGGAGGGCATCGCAACCCACTCTGGTATTCTTGCCTGGAGAATCCCATGGACGGGGAGCCTGGCGGGCTACAGTCCAGAGAGTCCGCAAAGAGTCGGACACGACTGAGCGAGTGAGCATGCACATCACAGGTGCAATGTCCCGCTGTGTATATAAACCGGATCTTTTTTATCCGTTCACCTGTCGACGGACACTTGCGTTGCTCCCATGCGTTGGCTGTTGTCAACAGAGCTGCTGTGAATGTCGGGGCGCATGTATCTTTTTTTAAAATGCATCTCACACTTGCTTCTTCCTGAACCTATCATGCTTCATGTAAATGCAGAGAACTTCAATTTTTATTTTACTTTAAAAATATTTATTTGTTTGGCTGTGCCAGGCCTCAGTTGCGTTATTCAGGACCTTTAGTTGCGACATTTGGGATCTTGCTCCCCAACCAGGGATTAAACAGCGGCCCCCTGCATCTGGAAAGGGGAGTCTTAGCTGCTAGACCACCAGGGAAGTCCTGGGCTACATGTATGTTTTTGAGTTAGGGTTTTTGTTTTTCTCAGATAGATACCCAGGAGTGGAATTACCGGATCATATGTCATTCTACTTCTAGTTTTTAAGGCCAAACTCTTGCGCACAGCGACTGGAGCAGTTTACATTCCCAGCAAGAGCCCACCAAGATCCCCTTTTCTGCACGTCCTCCTAAGTGTCCGTTACCTGCGCTGTTTTTCTAACAGCCGTTCTGACAGGTGTGAGCTGATATCTCACTGTGGCTTTTAATTTTAATGAGACTTTTTGAAGCTGTGAATTCACTGTGCTCTTTTTTTTTTTTTTTTTTTTAACTGTTCTCTAGAAATTCTGTGCTCTTCTCCTAGCTCCTCCTTGGCTCCAGAGACAGGCTTTGCTGTTTCGGGGGTAAACACACTTTTTTTCTCCTAGTTTGGGTGCAACATGATCAAGAAAGCTGAGGGTCCTGGTCTCCTTAGCAACCTGCTGGAGTGGGCGGCAGTCGTCCGGCCTCTGCTGTGAGCGCAGGGATTATCTGCGGGCTTAGCTGGTGAGAGTTAGGGGCAGGGTGCCGCTGTTCCACTACTGTGACCCCAGGAAGAAGAAAACTCTGCCCATGGTGACGTCACGCCCAGAGCACCTGCTCTCCACCCTGGGCGCCGGTTCCTCCCTCCCAACACCCACTTCCCAAATTAAACCCGGGGGGTGTCTCCAGGCAGACCTCCCGAGACACCGCTTGCATCCTTTCAGGGAGGCTTCACACTGGGGAGCAGGGGCCGCACACACAACACACACACACACGTACGCACACACGCATGCATGCAGCTGCCTGATTTCTTTAGCTGGAGCTGCTCGGACACCTGGACAGCAGTGCCCATCTGCTCGCAATTGCGAGCAGCGTCGGCCACACTAGCGAGGTCTCAACTCTGCTCTGAGTCCCAGGCTTCTTACTTTCAGGCTCATAGCATCTTTCAGAGGGAAGGCTCTCAAGCACCCACCTCAGGACCCGGGGGCCCCCTCTGCCTGGCAGTGCCCTGGCCTCCAGCCTCACGACCCTGGACGCTGCTCCCCTGGAGAGTTTATCAAAATAACGATTACGTGGTTTGGGTGGATTCAGCCTCTACAGTTGTCAAAGAAACTAACTATAGGTTGTATCACTAAACAATTTCAGGGGAAACCGAGTGATGTTATTTTCTTACCAGTAAGCAGCCAACTATGTGTAAAGTCCATCATTCTGGGTGGGGCACATGTTTAATTGAAGAGTCAGTTTTTGAAACAGAATTAACAGGTGTTGACTGCCCCCGAGGAGGTCAAAATGCAGCTCAAAATCATCAGAGGTCAGTTCCAGTTGGACTGGGCAGTGTTCCTGAGCCCTGTGGGTGGTTGATACTCCACTGTTCTCTGGGCTGCTGAGATGAAAGAAGGCCCTTGGGTCCAGACAGGGTGGCTGGCCCCCGCCCTGTGACAGACAGTCCGCACCCTCATCTCCAAAGCCCGTGGCCTGGGGTCAAGTTCCCAGTGACCCTGAGCCACCAGCTTTTCTTCTCTAGGTCCCCTGACCTGCCAAGAAGGGGGTCTCAGAACCCTCACGTGACCCACCCCTGCTCCGACACAGCTCATGAGTGTGGACTTTGGCTACTAAGATTCTGGGTTTGCTGGAGAGGACCCAGCAGCTGGTGGGCACTGAGGAATAACAAAATCAGCTTTGGCCTTTGCTCCTTGAATCCCTGATTGTTCCTGGGTGACAAGAGAGTTTTGTTACTCACAACTGAGTCTGTGCCAGTGAGGTGACTCTGCTGGGGCCCCGAATAGCATCAGGACAGTCACCAGAAGGGCAAAGTGACCAGGGGTGAGAACCCCCAGCCCCCATCCTCAGACCTGGGGGAGGAGGGCAGGACTGGAGACAGGGTCAGAGCTCTCACATGGTGGGGTGGTGGTAGGAGGCGAGGCTGGGAGGCTCACGGCCCACCTCAACCCCACCCGCACCCCCGCTGGCATCAGCGTCTCTGTTACATGGGCACCTCACAGTCCACTAAAGCAAAAGGGGTAAGAGCATCCCTCGTACCCTGCAGGTCACAGAACAGAGGGTAACTGAAAGGTGTTTAAATGAGGTGGCAACTTGTTTCCTTCAGAGAATGGGGTCGTGCAGTCCCCGGGCCCTCAGAATTGAAGGGGTGACCATTTCCATGGGGCTGACAGGCCAGAGCACCAGCCACAAAGCCTGGCCCATCATCCAACATGGTTCAAGAAGCTTGGGTTGGGGCATGATTCATCTTTATGCAAGGGACACAAAGTAAGTAACTTTTTTTTTTATACTAATAAAGGTTATTCAAAAAGGGCCAAGTAATTAAAATGCAGTTTTGTCTTCAAATACAAGAATTCTGAGAATGAATTCCCCCAGACAGATTGTGGGGGGATTTACACAACGTCTATGACATGCAAATCTCTGGGCTTTCATGTTCCTGGAGTCTTATACTGATATCCCACCTGCTGTATTTGGAGGCGGAGGCCCCAGAGATGGGACGTCATAAGAAGCGGGGGTGAGCTGGCACTTCCCCGATGGTCTAGTGGTTAAGACTCCAAAGGAGGCCTGGGTTTCATCCCTGGTGGGGGAGCTAAGATCCTACAAAGTGAAGTGAGTGAAATTCGCTCAGTCGTGCCCGACTCTTTGCGACCCCATGGACTATACAGTCCATGGAGTTCTCCAGGCCAGAATACTGGAGTGGGCAGCCTTTCCCACGAGCCACTGGCAAACCGCTAGGTGGGAAGACTCTGACTCTTGATCAGTGATGCTTTCAAGGAAAGATCTTGATCAAAAGGGGAAAATGTGGAATTCGTTAAGGAAGAGTCAGCTAACCTTTGCGTTAAGGCAGGCCCGTAGGAGGCGCTCTCACACCCTCCTCGCAGGTCGATTTCCCTAACCGGAAGAGGCTTCCACCTACCGGAAGAAGAGAACTTTCCTCGGCCGCCCCCAGCAGCCCAGCCAATCAGAGACGGAAGCAGCTCAGCTAATCGAAGAGTCCATGCTTTGCTCCTCCAGTGGACTCTGGCTATCAGAGCCCCGCCCAGATTTTTTCCCTATAAAAGCGAGTTCCCAGCGCTTGGTCTCTGGATTTGCCTGTGGTCGGCCACTCTGTGCGTTCCCATTTATAGTCCCTCCACTATTTTTATTATAGCTAATCTGGTGCTTGAAGTGGTATGTGTTTGTGGCTAATGGTATTGAGGATCTTTTCATTTGTTCTTTAGCTATTCGTGTACCTTCTTTGGTGAAATGTGTTGCCCACGTAAAAAATTACGTTATTATTAAATTACAGATCTTGTTATTCTGCACTTGCCTGGTGGCTCAGTTGGTAAAGCATCTGCCTGCAATGCGGGAGACCTGGGTTCAATCCCTGGGTTGGGAAGATCCCCTGGAGAAGGGAAAGGCTGCCCACTCCGGTATTCTGGCCTAGAGAATTCCATGGACTGTGTAGTCCATGGGGTCGCAAAGCGTCGGACACGACTGAGCGACTTTCATTTCCTCACTTATTCCTCGTTTTCTGGTGAAAACAACAGGCTGTCATACTATACAGCTGACAGAGGCTTCGTTAGCCTTGAGCTGCGCAGACTTGGATTGCCCTGATGCATTTACTCAGGTTGACATGGTCAGGTTCCAGGAACTCGGTTTATCCAGGACAGGAGGCTTCTCATCCTCGTGGGGTTGTTATCTCCAGGATTTTGCTAGAATGCTGCAGGGCATGGTCGGGGCGGGGTGGGGCGGTGGTGAGGCTGGAGAAGATGGGTGTAGAGGTCCAGGCGGCTCCCCCTGCAACAGTGGATTTCTTGTGTCGCCTCAGGTGTATGGGTTTTAACGCTAATGTTTCTTTTAAAAAATCATTTCAAAAAAGAGTGTGAAATTTGGCTTAATTTGAAAGTCTTCTAACTAGTGAAACCCAATTTAATTTCTATTTTTGAAAGGACTAAAAGGGGATAAGTATATGGAGTGGTTTGAAAGGCAACTTGAGTCGGGGTGGAAGCCAGGGACGCCGGAGGCTCTGCCCGCACCGGGCCTTTGTACACTGTGGCGGCCTCTTTCCTTACCGAGCTCAGAACCGCCACCTCCCCTCCCCAACGGCGGTGCCTGGGCCCCGCTTCGGGCTGCAGCCGCACCCCTCTGCGGAGAGCAGCCCACGGACAGGCGATGGTGGCCTGCAGACGTCCTGGCACAGCGGGCTCACTAGCTGGAGGCCGGCCCGCGAGAGCCCAGTGACCGCCACGGCGGGGGCCCGCTCCGCACCCCGCGGGAGCCCCAGAGCGCCAGCGCCGGGACCGGAGCCGCAGGGAACCGGGAGCTTCCCGCACTGATCAGCCGTCCCACCCCGCCTCGGGTTCAAGGAGGGACCCCGCCCAGCCGGGCTTCCCGTTGATTGGCTGAGCGGGAGAAAGGCGGGCGCTGATTGGGTGGGCCGGACGCCTCTCGCCGCGCGCCCGGTGGCCGCGCCTTCTTCCTCAGCCGCAGAACGGGGAGCGGAGGCGATTGGTGCGGACGCCGGCCCGCCGCGCCCCTCGACGTCACTCCCGGCGTGCCGCGCGCCGCACTTCCCCTCCGCCCGCTCATGTTTTGGCCGATCCAAGATGGCGGTGCAGGAGTCCGCCGCTCAGCTTTCCATGACGCTGAAGGTGCAGGAGTACCCGACCCTCAAGGTGGGGTCTGCGGCCGCGGCGCGCCCGCGCCTGTCAGGGGCCGCGGGCTGGGCGGCGACCGGGCGCGGGGGTGGGGCGGCGGAGCGGGGCCGAGGCCGGGGTCACGACAGAAACTTCCTTTCCCAGCCCGTCTCGTGAAAAGGGGCGTGAGAATCCTGACACGGGCGTGCTGGCCGCCCCTGGACGGAGGCCTCCTGCCCGGGTCCCCGGGGGGTTCTGCAGGAGGGCGAGTGCGCTGCCCGAGGCCCGGGCCTCCTGAGGGACAGTGCCGCCAGCCTGCACCTGCCCGAGGGGAGCTGGCGCGGGGCCCACACGCGGAGAGCCGTGTGGACGCCAGCCCCCAGGCCCCAGGCCCCCTCCGCGCGGGGAACCGAAAGCAGCGAGGCCATGCCCGGGACAGCAGGCGGGGCTGCGGGGGAGGGTCCCGAACGGCCTACCCAGGTCCCCGGCCGACTTGATGTCGATGTTGTGGAAGCCGCTGCCGATGCGCACGATTATCCGCAGAGCCTTGAACTTCTCCGGATCCTCCCTGGTCAGCGTGATGGTGTGGTACCTCAGCGCGCCCACGACCTCGTTCAGGACCTGCAGCGAGAGCAGCGTGGTGACCGGCGCTGCCCCGAGCAGCCCGCGCCCTGTGGGCACAATAGGCTGTCTGGGTGGGAGGTCACCCGGTCCCCGCGTGAGCACCTGCCATGACCCGAGGGTAGCGGCGACCCAGCAGACCCGCCAAGGACACCTGCCGGGTCGACAGAGGGGACGGGGCTCGCCTGACTGACACAGGGAGGTGGGAAGGGGGCTGCCCTCTTCCTGGGCACTGGACGCCACAACAGATGGAAAACAAGGGCACTGGGAGGACCCGAGACCCCCAGAACCACCGATGGGGAGGGGAGCCATGCCGCCATGCATGACCCACTCCCCGAAGACGAGCCGCCGCAGGGCAGTGCACACCGGTCCCCAGGCAGTAAACACACAGCAGTGAGCACGGCAGCCTTTCACACCGGGAGGGGCACACGTGGTCACCCCACACCGTCACCGTGTGGGCTGCTCCCCCCGGAAGGGTCGGGGGGCGGCTGCAGCCCGAGGCCTCTGTCCTGCGCACCGCGGACCTTGGGGGTGGCCTCCCTCGGCCCCGCACTGGGAGGGGCATCAAGGCCGGGCACAGGTTTTATGTGCGCTCGGCCAAGAGGCTGGCCTGGCCAGTGCAGACCCCACGAGGGGCCTGACAGCTCAGTCTCTGACCCGCGGAGCGTGGCCGGGGCATCACCCGCCCCTCCTCCCCGCCCCCGCCACGGGGGGTCAGGATGCTTTCAGGGACGGGGTGTGCATAAGCGGGGCTGCCCCAGGTGAAACCCATGTGAGCAGGTAGCTGCCAGGGTCTCCTAAGAGCCTGGCGCACAGACCTCCCCACCCGCAGGGTCTGCTCGCGCTGCGCCCCATGCAAAGCCCCTACTTGCGCACGTGCACGGCCCCACCCACCCCACCAATGGCTGAACCCGCGTTCTGTCAGCACCCGTCCACCAGCGAGACGTGCCTGGCTAGCGGGGGGGGCGGGGGGGGGGGTGGGCCACAGCCCACGACTAGGAACGAGGGTCTGCTCCGGATGTGCTTGGAACAGCCAGAGACCTACCAGCTCTACCTCTGGACCCAAGGGCGGGGCCCCGGAGCTGAGCCACCTGGACCCAACGCATCAGACTTCCAGGACCTGCTGCAGCTGGGGACCCAGTTCATCCCTCCCTAATGGGCCGGTACAATCTGCGACATCTCAGAGGCCATGGGGAGCCTGCGGGAGCCTGGCCGCAGCTGGGACCCGGTTTATCCCTCCCTAACGGGCCGGTACAATTCGTGACGTCTCGGAGGCCGCGGGACCTGTCGGCCACCCTCCCCTGTCTGCACAGAGCATCCAGCGCTGACTCGGGGTCCCCGGGGGGCGGAGGCTGCTGGACTCGCGGGGCTGCACGGCCGAGGCAGCGGCTGGCCTGCAGTGGACACAGCGAGTGCGGGGTGCGGGCGCTGAGGGGGACCCTGGGCAGGAGCCAGCAGCCTCTCAGACGGCCAACGGCCCCGGGCTCATCTCTCCTACGATCACGGGGTGTCCAATGGAGCCAGATGCAGGGCCCCCCAGAATGCAGTTCCTCGAGGGTGGCGTGGCCTTCCTTCTCGTCCTACTGGCCGAGGGGGCCCGGAGAACACAGCACAGGGGGAGAAAGGTCCAAGGCAGAGACAGCCGTCAGCAGGGCAGAGGGCCCAGGGCCTGGTCCTACACGTGCGGACAGGTGCCGCCGGCCTAGCTCGGGCCCTCCCTGCTCAGAGGACCCAGGGATCCCAGCCCCAGGCACACGAACGGGCCAGCGGGACCACACTGAGTCCTGACAGCCGCCCGGCCTCCTAGGAGGGGGTCAGACGCAGGCCTGGTGAGGACGGTGTGAGGCAGTGGGCCGGCATCAGAGGCAGAGGGATTACGGGGGCACGCGGGGTGGGCAGGGCACAGGGCAGGGCACGCGGCCGGGGCGGGGTGGGTGGCGAGGCGGGAGGCTCAGCCGGCAGGTCCCTGGGAAGGCCCCTCCTGCCGCCCCGCGCTGTGTGGGCGCGGCTGTGAGGATGCCCCCAAGGCTGTGGGCGGGCTGCGTGTGGACAGAGGTCAGCGCCCACTGTGGGTGGGCGGGCAGGTGGCTGCCGGCGTCGGGAGGGGAGGCCCCGTGTGAAGCCTGGTCGGGCCTGGACAGCGGACGCGTGTGGCCCTCGACTGAGACGGGGGTGTGTGTCGGGGGGCCGGCTGAGGCAGGTGGGATGGGAAGGGGTCCTCGAGCGTCCTGGGCCGTGAGGCAGCGCATGGCCCAAGGCCATCTGGAAGGTTCTAAAGTTGGGAGACCATGCGGCTCCCAGTGTGTCCGCTGGTCTCCCTGAGGTGCGTGGGTGGCTCCCCACAAACCTCTTCAGGCTCTGGTCCCGCTGCTACCAGCCCTGGCACTTCCGCCCACCAACACCACCCACCCGGCACCTGGCAATCCCACCTCATGTGAGGCGCATGCCAGTGGGCACCATGATTTTAGCTTTACCTTTAGACAGCATATTAAAAAGCAGAGAGATTACTTTGCCAACAAAGGTCGGTCTAGTCAAGGCTATGGTTTTCCCAGTGGTCGTGTATGGATGTGAGAGTTGGACTGTGAAGAAAACTGAGCGCTGAAGAATTGATGCTTTTGAACTGTGGTGTTGGAGAACAAACACTCTTTGAGAGTCCCTTGAACTGCAAGGACATCAAAGCAGTCCATTCTGAAGGAGATCAGCCCTGGGATTTCTTTGGAAGGAGTGATGCTGAAGCTGAAACTCCAGTACTTTGGCCACCTCATGTGAAGAGTTGACTCATTGGAAAAGACTCTGATGCTGGGAGGGATTGGGGGCAGGAGGAGAAGGGACGGCAGAGGATGAGATGGCTGGATGGCATCACTGACTCGATGGACGTGAGTCTGAGTGAACTCCGGGAGTTGGACAGGGAGGCCTGGCGTGCTGCGATTCATGGGGTCGCAAAGAGTCGGACACGACTGAGCTGAACTGAATGTGCTTGAAAAATCTGTAGCAATAAATTTCATCTAAGACTTTGCTATTCACTCCTCTCAAGTGACCTTTTTTTGTTCCTTTTTTTCCCCCTCTGCCCTACCTTGGAATCAAGAATTTACTTGAAATTTTTCTTCTCCAGTAATGCAGAAAAATGTCACCTGCTTTTCGATTCATGGAACAGCAAATTCTGTTTAGATTAGTGCCAGATACATTAGATGTGTGAACAGCTACTTGATGAATTGGACTGCCCCTGCTAGACCTTCACCAAATGAGCCCAGGGGCCAGTATAATTGAGCAGGGGGAGTGGAAGGATGTCAGGTTATGTGTCTGTCATAATAGCTCAAGTCAGTTAAAAGTAATTTTTATGTTACTAGATTTGTATGTTTGAAGACTGTAACAGAGGTTTGTTTCAAACCTCAGGAAGTAGGAAACGTTTGAGTAGATTGCTTGCTTCAAAATTGGTTAACTAGGAAATACTGATACATTCCCACCATATGGTATTAGCATAATACCCAGTGGAGCCTGTGAATGTCTTGTTCCCATCTTCACTACCCTATCTGTGTTATGAGGACAGGTGATACCTATTTGTTATAATGGTGAATATAGTAATTTTTATGAATGTACATAAAAGTTTTTACATGACTTATTTTGAAGTCTCAAAATTAATATATGGGTATTATATTTATCTTACGTTTAGGATTTTATGAAAATGGAAAATTATGAGGCATTTGTAGGCTCTGACCTCTGTAAGATTCCACTCTCCAGTGTTGCACAGAAGATTATGTCTGCTATGCATTCAGGTGATTTAGTGGAATCTGAGACCTGGAGAAAGAGTGAAAAGAGTGAGTAATTTTTATGAACCTTCATGTTTTTTGTTACCTTGAATTATTCTTAAGACTAAGTTTTGAAAATCATTGACCTTAAAAATGAAAGTTATTTTACTAGCAAAAATAAGTTTGCTCGAGAACAGCAGTTTTGGACAAAGATACAATACAAAGGCCAGAGGCGGGTCTAACAAAGGAGAAGCACGTCGTTTTATAGAGAAAAAAGTGGGTGTTGGGAGGAGTTGTTCTGAACCAAAGTCCACTGGAGAAAAGTGAGAGTTCAGAGTGGGGATGGTTTCTGTCTGAGTTGCTGGGGTGGTGACTGCTTGTAGGAGATGCTAGGCACATGTTTTCCTGTGGGGACCTGTGATTGATTCTTCCTGTGACTGATTTTTAGTGGTACTGCGCGAGAGCTCCCCCTTCTGTCCTCCCAACTCCATTTTAGTGAAAGTGAAAGTCGCTCAGTTGTGTCGGACTCTGCGACCCCATGAAACAATACAGTCCATGGGATTCTGCAGGCCAGAATACTGGAGTGGGTAGCCTTTCCTTTCTTTAGGGGACCTTCCCAACCCAGGGATCGAACCCAGGTCTCCCACGTTGCAGGCGGATTCTTTACCAGCTGAGCCACAAGGGAAGCCCAAGAATACTGGAGTGGGTAGCCTATCCCTTCTCCAGCGGATCTTCCCGACCCAGGAATCGAAATGGGGTCTCCTGCATTGCAGGTGGATTCTTTATCAACTCAGCTATGAGGGAAGCGCCCATTTTAGTGAGGTTTCTTATTAATTTTCAGAAAATGAAATGTAGCAGAGTGTTTTCTAGAACTTCGTGTTGCGTAGGGAAGTTTCTGCTGCAAATGAGGGGGCCCAGCTCCCCTGCTCTACTCTCATTCAGTGATGGCTGAGCTTCTGCTCACTGAATTTTACATTTTCTTAGCCCTTACTGCTTTTAAAATGTAACACAGTCTTCCTTGTTTCATTCCCTTAAAATCTGGACCAGATGTTCAAGTAACCTCAAAAGAGAGGGGCTCTTTCATAGTGCCCATCCGAGTGTTGCTTTGCCTTTAGCTCTTGGGTCACTGAACCTGTATTTGCTTGTAGTTTGTGGTGGAGAAGAGAAGTGTTCTTGACAGTATGTATATTATACCACTGGGTATGTGTATGTACACTCTTAACATGGCAAAGATCAGCGGGTCTGTGTATGTGTGTTCCTGACGTGACACAGAAGTGAAGGTGGTGACATAGCCTCACAAGTGTGACTGAAGTGGGTGAAACACCAGGGTTTGTAATAACAAAGCAGTTTTTATTTAAAATTGTAAATATGGGCCAGTAATTTGTTTTTTTCTTCTACGGTGTAGGTAATAAGTGAGTGAGATATAATTAATTTCATGGAGATGAAATAATTGAGAAATATTGACAAACAGTGCAAAAGCTGTTATAAATGTAGTTTGTTGATTATATTAAGATACTCTTAACATTTCCACCTGTTGATAGCCATGCATCTGTTGCCCCTCTTACAGAAGTCACTAATGGACTGGTAAGAATCTGGGGGTGTGGACTACGTACCTAGCCACTGATAGTGTTTTAGGGGGAATGTTGGTGCTTGGGAAGTAGATAAGGTTAACATCACACGTCAGAGAGACAGCATTGTCCTTTACTCGGATACTTGCTTTCCAAAGTGAAAGAGCAGTGTGCACTCGACAGAACTTGGAATACCCCTTCCTTCAAAACCTGGTGAGAATAATAAAACGCCCCTGGAAGCTGTGATGTGAGTCTCTGTTGGGAAAAATTTATCAGTCAGCCCATTTCATGAACTGCCTTGCCATGCTCTTAAAATACCTTGCTAAATCCTAGTTTTCATGAACTTATTGAGATGATAAGGCGTTACTTTTCTGTCAAGTGTTCTTGGGTTTGGAAAAAGAGTAGAATTTTTACAAAGATTTTGTGTCTGTTGCTGTGTAGCACTTACTATGAACTCAGTGACTTAACACACACGTGTTATCTCATAGTTTCTGTGGGTCAGGAGCCTGAGCACAGCTTAGCTGGGTCCTCTGCAGGGCTGCTGTGCAGGTATCAGTCAGGGCTAGAGGCTCATCTGAGGCCTGAAATGGGGAAGCATTTGCTTGTAAGTTCACACGGTTGTGGACTCTTAGATGAGGGTCTCAGTTTCTTGGTGACTGTTGGCTAGAAGCCACCCTCAGTTCATTTCCACATGGTTCTCTCCTCAGGCAGCTTTACATTATGGCAGCTTACTTTTTCAGAGTGCAAGAGAGTGACATTACAGTCTTATGTAAGGTAATCACAAACATTCTGTCACTGTTGCTGTATTCTTTTGGTTAGAAGTAATCCACCCACCCTCAAGAGGTTCCACAAGGGCGTGAGTACTGGACAGTGAGGGTCATGGGACCACCTTGGAGTCTGTCTGCCACAGGGTCCCACCGGTTTTACTCTTATTTCATATAAATCTGAAAGTTGGATTGCTAATGGGTTATTGATGATTGATGCTGAACCTGAGTTGATTCTTGAACTCTTGCCACATGCTAAGCTGTTATCTCAAATCCTTCTCCTTTATAAGTAAAATATTGTAAATCAGCATTTCATTTCTGAATGCCCATCTCATACCAAATAAATACCAAAATTGAACTCAGAAATCATTGGAGAGGGGGAGGAGCCAAGATGGCGGAGGAGTAGGACGGGGAGAACACTTTCTCCCCCACAAATTCATCAAAAGAGCATTTAAACGTCGAGTAAATTCCACAAAACAACTTCTGAATGCTGGCAGAGGACATCAGGCACCCAGAAAAGCAGCCCAACTCTTCAAAAGGAGGTAGGAAAAAATATAAAAGACAAAAAAAGAGACAAAAGAGGGAGGGACGGAGCTCCGTCCCGGGAAGGGAGTCTTAAAAAGAGAGAAGTTTCCAAACACCAGGAAACCTTCTCACAGCCGAATCTGTGCCGAGCTTTGGAAGCACAGAGGGCAACATAAAAGGGAGGGGAAAAAAAAAAAAAACAATTAAAAATCGCGGATTGTGAGCCCTACGGTAACTCCCCCAGCGGAGAAGCAGCGCAGACGCCTGCACACGGCATTAGCAAGCGGGGGCTGGGCAGGGAAGTGCGGCGCGGGCTGTGTCCCTTAGAGTAAGAATCGGGCCGAATGTCCTGAGCGCTATCTGAGCGAAATAATTTGGGCTAGCAAACCAGACTGTGGGATATCTACCACGCGAAAAGCCAGCCCTAACCTAAGACACCGCCAGGCCCGCGCACAGAACAAAGGACTGAACAGAGATAGCCGGCTGCAGACCTCCCCCTCCGGTGACAGGCAACCAGAGCCGGAAGGGGGCAATCGCAGCCCCAGAGAGACACTATCTATAAAACTGTAAGCAGGCTTCTTTGCTAACTAAAACTTCTTGGGGGTCTGGACGGTCAACATCTGCCTGAGAAGGTGCGCCGGTTTTACACCCAGATAACCGAGCGGCGGGGAGGCGATAAGTCGCAGCATTGGCACCCGCCAAACACCTCATCACCTGAGCTGCTCGGATCTGGGAAGAACACAAAACGCAGGCCCAACCGAGTCTGCGCCTCTGAGGACTACCCGAGTGCCTGAACCTGAGCGGCTTGGACCTGGGAGCTCAGCCCAGGGCTGGCCTCTGATGGTTCCCGGCGCAACAACCTAGAGCCCGAGCAGTGTGGGCAGGGAGGCTACACGCGCCGTGAGCGGGGGCAGACCCAGTGTGGCTGAGGCACTGCGAGCGCACGCCAGTGTTATCTGTTTGCAGCATCCCTCCCTCCCTCCCCACAGCACGGCTGAACAAGTGAGCCTAAATTAAAAAAAAAAAAAAATAGTGTCCTCAACCATCCCCTTTGTGTCAGGGCGGGAACCAGACACTGAAGAGACCAGCAAACAGAAGAAGCTATAACAGAGGGAAACGCCTTGGAAGCTACAGGCCATAGATTAAAACCCTGTGGTTACTACGGATTACATAGGAAGGGGCCTATAGATCTTGAGAAATATAAGTCGGACCAAGGAACTAGCCAAAAATGAACTGAACCCACAATACTCACAACAAAACCAGAGAAAGACCTAGATATATTTTTACTATTTTTACGATCAATCTTTCTTTCTTTTTTTAAATTTTAAGTCCTCTATTGTCCTTTAATTTTCACTTTTATAACTATTACTTTGCAAAAAAAAAAAAAAAAAAGACCCTATTTTTTTTTTCTTCTTCAGCAAACTACATATATATATTTTATAATTTTTTGACCGTGTTTTTTTTTTTTTTTCTTCTTTTCTTTAACATTGTATTTTTGAAATTCCAAACTCTACTCTAGATTTTTAATTTTAGCCTTTTGGTATATGTTATCAATTTTGTACCTATAGTTTTTTTCATAATTTCTGTGACTTTTTTTTCCCTCTGTTTCTTTCTCTTCTTCTTTTATATAACATCGTATATCTGCAATTCCAAACTCTACTCAAGATTTTTAATTTATGCTTTTTGGTATTTGATATCAATTTTGTACCTGTATTTTCTTTATAATTTTTGCGACATTGTTTTTGTTGGTTTGTTTGTTTTCTCTCTTTATTTTTCTTCTTCTTCTTTTTTTTTTTAACGTTGTATTTTTGAAATTCCAAACTCTACTCTAGATTTTTAATTTTTGCTTTTTGGTATTAGTTATCAATTTTGTACCTGTAGTTTCTTTATAATTTTTGCGACCTTGTTTGTTTTTCATTGTTCGTTTTTTCTCTCTTTCTTTTCCTTCTTCTTTTCATTAACATCGCATTTTTGAAATTCCAAACTCTACTCTAGATTTTTAATTTTTGCTTTTATGTATTTGTTACCAATTTTGTACCTTTAAGAACCCAATCTTCAGGACCCATTTTTCAATAGGGTATGAGATTACTGGCTTGACTGCTCCCTCTCCCTTTGGACTCTCCATTTTCTCCACCAGGTCACCTGTATCTCCTCCCTAACCCCTCTCTACTCTACCCAACTCTGTGAATTTCTGTGTGTTCCAGACGGTGGAGAACACTTAGGGAACTGATTACTGGCTGGATCTGTCTCCCTCCTTTTCATTTCCCCCTTTTATCCTTCTGGCCACCTCTGTCTCCTGCCTCCTTCTTCTCTTCTCTGTATAACTCCGTGAACATCTCTGAGTGGTCCAGTTGTGGACTGCACATAAGGAAGTGACTACTGGCTAGCCCACTCTCTCCACTATTGATTCCACCTCATCTCATTTGGGTCACCTCTAACTCCCTCCTCCCTCTTCTCGTCTCCATGTAACGCTGTGAACCTCTCTGAGTGACCCTCACAGTAGAGAAACTTTTCATCTTTAACGTAGATGTTTTATCAATGGTGCTATATAGAAGGAGAAGTTTTGAAACTACTGTAAAAATAAGACCGATAACTGGAAGTAGGAGGCTTAAGTCCAAACCCTGACTCCAGGGAACTCCTGACTCCAAGGAACATTAATTGACAGGAGCTCATCAAACGCCTCCATACCGACACTGAAACCAAGCACCACACAAGGGCCAACAAGTTCCAGGGCAAGACATACCAAGCAAATTCTCCAGCAACAAAGGAACACAGCCCTGAGCTTCAAGATACAGGCTGCCCAAAGTCACCCCAAAACAGACATCTCATAACTCATTACTGGACATTTCATTACACTCCAGAGAGAAGAAATACAGCTCCGCCCACCAGAACATCGACACAAACTTCCCTAACCAGGAAACCGTGACAAGCCACCTGTACAAACCCACACACAGCGAGGAAACGCCACAATAAAGAGAACTCCACAAACTGCCAGAATACAGAAAGGACACCCCAAACTCAGCAATTTAAACAAGATGAAGAGACAGAGGAATAGCCAGCAGATAAAGGAACAGGATAAATGCCCACCAAACCAAACAAAAGAGGAAGAGATAGGGAATCTACCTGATAAAGAATTCCGAATAATGATAGTGAAATTGATCCAAAATCTTGAAATTAAAATGGAATCACAGATAAATAGCCTGGAGGCAAGGATTGAGAAGATGCAAGAAAGGTTTAACAAGGACTTAGAAGAAATAAAAAATAGTCAATATATAATGAATAATGCAATAAGTGAAATTAAAAACACTCTGGAGGCAACAAATAGTAGAATAACAGAGGCAGAAGATAGGATTAGTGAATTAGAAGATAGAATGGTAGAAATAAATGAATCAGAGAGGACAAAAGAAAAACGAAGTAAAAGAAATGAGGACAATCTCAGAGACCTCCAGGACAATATTAAACGCTACAACATTCGAATCATAGGGGTCCCAGAAGAAGAAGACAAAAAGAAAGACCATGAGAAAATACTTGAGGAGATAATAGTTGAAAACTTCCCTAAAATGGGGAAGGAAATAATCACCCAAGTCCAAGAAACCCAGAGAGTCCCAAACAGGATAAACCCAAGGCGAAACACCCCAAGACACATATTAATCAAATTAACAAAGATCAAACACAAAGAACAAATATTAAAAGCAGCAAGGGAAAAACAACAAATAACACACAAGGGAATACCCATAAGGATAACAGCTGATCTTTCAACAGAAACTCTTCAAGCCAGGAGGGAATGGCAAGACATACTTAAAATGATGAAAGAAAATAACCTACAGCCCAGATTATTGTACCCAGCAAGGATCTCATTCAAGTATGAAGGAGAAATCAAAAGCTTTTCAGACAAGCAAAAGCTGAGAGAATTCTGCACCACCAAACCAGCTCTCCAACAAATACTTAAGGATATTCTCTAGACAGGAAACACAAAAATGGTGTATAAATTCGAACCCAAAACAATAAAGTAAATGGCAACGGGATCATACTTATCAGTAATTACCTTAAACGTAAATGGGTTGAATGCCCCAACCAAAAGACAAAGACTGGCTGAATGGATACAAAAACAAGACCCCTACATATGTTGTCTACAAGAGACCCACCTCAAAACAGGGGACGCATACAGACTGAAAGTGAAGGGCTGGAAAAAGATTTTCCATGCAAATAGGGACCAAAAGAAAGCAGGAGTAGCAATACTCATATCAGATAAAATAGACTTTAAAACAAAGACTGTGAAAAGAGACAAAGATGGTCACTACATAATGATCAAAGGATCAATCCAAGAAGAAGATATAACAATTATAAATATATATGCACCCAACACGGGAGCACCACAGTATGTAAGACAAATGCTAACAAGTATGAAAGAAGAAATTAACAATAACACAATAATAGTGGGAGACTTTAATACCCCACTCACACCTATGGATAGATCAACTAAACAGAAAATTAACAAGGAAACACAAACTTTAAATGATACAATAGACCAGTTAGACTTAATTGATATCTATAGGACATTTCATCCCAAAACAATGAATTTCACCTTCTTCTCAAGCGCACATGGAACCTTCTCCAGGATAGATCACATCCTGGGCCATAAAGCTAGCCTTGGTAAATTCAAAAAAATAGAAATCATTCCAAGCATCTTTTCTGACCACAGTGCAGTAAGACTAGATCTCAATTACAGGAGAAAAACTATTAAAAAATCCAACATATGGAGGCTGAACAACACGCTGCTGAATAACCAACAAATCACAGAAGAAATCAAAAAAGAAATCAAAATTTGCATAGAAACGAATGAAAATGAAAACACAACAACCCAAAACCTGTGGGACACTGTAAAAGCAGTCCTAAGGGGAAAGTTCATAGCAATACAGGCACACCTCAAGAAACAAGAAAAAAGTCAAATAAATAACCTAACCCTACACCTAAAGCAACTAGAAAAGGAAGAAATGAAGAACCCCAGGGTTAGTAGAAGGAAAGAAATCTTAAAAATTAGAGCAGAAATAAATGCAAAAGAAACAAAAGAGACCATAGCAAAAATCAACAAAGCCAAAAGCTGGTTCTTTGATAGGATAAATAAAATTGACAAACCATTAGCCAGACTCATCAAGAAACAAAGGGAGAAAAATCAAATCAATAAAATTAGAAATGAAAATGGAGAGATCACAACAGACAACACAGAAATACAAAGGATCATAAGAGACTACTATCAACAATTATATGCCAATAAAATGGACAACGAGGAAGAAATGGACAAATTCTTAGAAAAGTACAACTTTCCAAAACTCGACCAGGAAGAAATAGAAAATCTTAACAGACCCATCACAAGCACAGAAATTGAAACTGTAATCAAAAATCTTCCAGCAAACAAAAGCCCAGGTCCAGACGGCTTCACAGCTGAATTCTACCAAAAATTTAGAGAAGAGCTAACACCTATCCTGCTCAAACTCTTCCAGAAAATTGCAGAGGATGGTAAACTTCCAAACTCATTCTATGAGGCCACCATCACCCTAATACCAAAACCTGACAAAGATCCCACAAAAAAAGAAAACTACAGGCCAATATCACTGATGAACATAGATGCAAAAATCCTTAACAAAATTCTAGCAATCAGAATCCAACAACACATTAAAAAGATCATACACCATGACCAAGTGGGCTTTATCCCAGGGATGCAAGGATTCTTCAATATCCGCAAATCAATCAATGTAATACACCACATTAACAAATTGAAAAATAAAAACCATATGATTATCTCAATAGATGCAGAGAAAGCCTTTGACAAAATTCAACATCCATTTATGATTAAAAACTCTCCAGAAAGCAGGAATAGAAGGAACATACCTCAACATAATAAAAGCTATATATGACAAACCCACAGCAAACATTATCCTCAATGGTGAAAAATTGAAAGCATTTCCTCTAAAGTCAGGAACAAGACAAGGGTGCCCACTTTCATCATTACTATTCAACATAGTTTTGGAAGTTTTGGCCACAGCAATCAGAACAGAAAAAGAAATAAAAGGAATCCAAATTGGAAAAGAAGAAGTAAAGCTCTCACTGTTTGCAGATGACATGATCCTCTACATAGAACACCCTAAAGACTCCACCATAAAATTACTAGAACTAATCAATGACTATAGTAAAGTTGCAGGATATAAAATCAACACCCAGAAATCCCTTGCATTCCTATACACTAATAATGAGAAAACAGAAAGAGAAATTAAGGAAACAATTCCATTCACCATTGCAACGGAAAGAATAAAATACTTAGGAATATATCTACCTAAAGAAACTAAAGACCTATATATAGAAAACTATAAAACACTGGTGAAAGAAATCAAAGAGGACACTAACAGACGGAGAAATATACCATGTTCATGGATTGGAAGAATCAATATAGTGAAAATGAGTATACTACCCAAAGCAATCTATAGATTCAATGCAATCCCTATCAAGCTACCAACAGCATTCTTCACAGAGCTAGAACAAATAATTTCACAATTTGTATGGAAATACAAAAAACCTCGAATAGCCAAAGCGATCTTGAGAAAGAAGAATGGAACTGGAGGAATCAACCTACCTGACTTTAGGCTCTACTACAAAGCCACAGTTATCAAAACAGTATGGTACTGGCACAAAGACAGAAATATAGATCAATGGAACAAAATAGAAAGCCCAGAGATAAATCCATGCACATATGGACACCTTATCTTTGACAAAGGAGGCAAGAATTTACAATGGATTAAAGACAATCTCTTTAACAAGTGGTGCTGGGAAATCTGGTCAACCACTTGTAAAAGAATGAAACTAGAACACTTTCTAACACCATACACAAAAATAAACTCAAAATGGATTAAAGATCTCAACATAAGACCAGAAACTATAAAACTCCTAGAGGAGAACATAGGCAAAACACTCTCTGACATACATCACAGCAGGATCCTCTATGACCCACCTCCCAGAATATTGGAAATAAAAGCAAAAATAAACAAATGGGACCTAATTAACCTTAAAAGCTTCTGCACATCAAAGGAAACTATTAGCAAGGTGAAAAGACAGCCTTCAGAATGGGAGAAGATAATAGCAAATGAAGCAACTGACAAACAACTAATCTCGAGAATATACAAGCAACTCCTACAGCTCAACTCCAGAAAAATAAATGACCCAATCAAAAAATGGGCCAAAGAACTAAATAGACATTTCTCCAAAGAAGACATACAGATGGCTAACAAACACATGAAAAGATGCTCAACATCACTCATTATCAGAGAAATGCAAATCAAAACCACTATGAGATACCATTTCACACCAGTCAGAATGGCTGCGATCCAAAAGTCTACAAGTAATAAATGCTGGAGAGGGTGTGGAGAAAAGGGAACCCTCTTACACTGTTGGTGGGAATGCAAACTAGTACAGCCACTATGGAGAACAGTGTGGAGATTCCTTACAAAACTGGAAATAGAACTGCCTTATGATCCAGCAATCCCACTGCTGGGCATACACACTGAGGAAACCAGAAGGGAAAGACACGTGTACCCCACTGTTCATCGCAGCACTGTTTATAATAGCCAGGACATGGAAGCAACCTAGATGTCCATCAGCAGATGAATGGATAAGAAAGCTATGGTACATATACACAATGGAGTATTATTCAGCCATTAAAAAGAATACATTTGAATCAGTTCTAATGAGGTGGATGAAACTGGAGCCTATTATACAGAGTGAAGTAAGCCAGAAAGAAAAACACCAATACAGTATACTAACGCATATATATGGAATTTAGAAAGATGGTAACAATAACCCTGTGTACGAGACAGCAAAAGAGACACTGATGTATAGAACAGTCTTATGGACTCTGTGAGAGAGGGAGAGGGTGGGAAGATTTGGGAGAATGGCATTGAAACATGTAAAATATCATGTATGAAACGAGTCACCAGTCCAGGTTCGATGCACGATACTGGATGCTTGGGGCTGGTGCACTGGGACGACCCAGAGGGATGGAATGGGGAGGGAGGAGGGAGGGAGGTTTGGGATGGGGAACACATGTATACCTGTGGCGGATTCATTTTGATATTTGGCAAAACTAATACAGTTATGTAAAGTTTAAAAATAAAATTAAAAAAAATGCCAAAAAAAAAAAAATCATTTCTGCCGGAAAAAAAAAAAAAAATCAGCTGTACTTCAACTAAAAAATTAAAATATTTTATTTCTTTGTAAAAATAAACTCCGCTTGAGATTGAAAAAAAAAAAAGAAATCAATGGAGATAAACTATTAATATTTGCTTTTACAAAATTATATTAAGTAAAACCAAACAGTGTTCTATGTCACTTTGGGATCTGCTGGACCAACTGAGGTATACACGTCCAGTAAAGATTGGACTGTGTGTATCCTCTTGCAGCAAAGTTAGTCTTTATTTTAAAACCTTTTGTGGTTAAAAAAAAAAAAGATGCAAAGACTTAAAATACAGCTTAATGAATTAATATAAAGAGAACATCATATAACTACTACTTACTTTGCCAATATCTCAAAATTTCCTTCTGAATTAAAATTCTCTTCCTGCTCAAAGGTAACCATTCTCGTGGTAATCATTACTCATCATCCACCACACCAGAGTCCATCCTTCTCTTCGGAAGCACACCATCAGCTGACGTACATGGCTCAGTGTCCTTGCAGTCAGGTGTGGCCAAGTAGCAGCTTCCTATCTGTAGGGTGTGCCACTGCCAGGGTAGGCCTGAAGACATCTGACTTGCTTCCTAGCTGGTCTCTTCCCTTTCCTCCAGTTGGAACCTCAAACGACTCCATTCCATCCTGCAAATGACAAGCGTCCTAGAGGACTATGGATCAGCATGCTGGAGGGACCCCAAGTCCAGAGTGTCTTCATGAGACAACTACTCCACCAACTGAGACCGCTCACCTCAGAGCAGCAGAGAGAAATAAACTTGTTGTTAGGCCATTGTATTGGTGGGTCTTTTGTGACTGCAGCTTAGCTGCTTACTGCGACTCCTTTACCTTTAAACTAGATGCAAAACTGAGATCACCTGAGTTAAATTTGGCTTCCCTGGTGGCTCAGACAGCAAAGAACCGACCTATGGAGTCCTTGGTTCAATCCCTGGGTCGGGAAGAATCCCCTAGGGAAGGAAATAGTAACCCATTCCAGTATCCTTGCCTGGAGAATTCCATGGACAGAGAGGAGCCTGGTGGGCTACAGATCACAAAGAATCAGACACGACTGAGCAAGACTTAAATTTACATCGTCACTTCAGTGTTCAGTAATGCCACTGAAAGGATTTGAGGAACACTGGAGGAGAAAGATTTTTCACGGTAATTTCAAGGTTGTCAGCTGGCCTGGTGCTATGGATAGTAGTCGGACACGACTGAGCGACTGAACTGAACTGAACTGATGCATTTGATTAAACATGTATTTATTAGAGTACATCTGTATTTTGTCTAAATACCTATAGAAATCAAATAATGTTTTCTAATCCATACTCATCCAAAATCTTTTTTAACTTAATAGAGCTTAGAGGTGAATATGTTTTTTTTCCTAGTAAAATAAGAATAGTTTCATAGACATTACAAATCAATACTGACTATGCCAAAGGCTTTGACTTTGTGGATCACAACAAACTGTGGAAAACACTTAAAGAGATGGGAATACCAGACCACCTTACCTGCCTCCTGAGAAATCTGTATGCAGGTCAAGAAGTAACCATTAGAACCGGACATGAAACAACGGACTGGTTCCAAATTGGGAAAAGCTGTATATTGTCACCCTGCTTATTTAACTTTATATACACAGTACATCATGCGAAATGCCAGTCTGGATGAAGCACAAGCTGGAATCAAGATTGCTGGAAGAAATATCAATAACCTCAGATATGCAGATGACACCATCCTTATGGCAGAAAGCAAAGAAGAACTAAAGAGCCTCTTGATGAAAGTGAAAGTGGAGAGTGAAAAAGTTGGCTTAAAGCTCAATATTCAGAAAACGAAGATCATGACATCTGGTCCCATCACTTCATGGCAAATAGATGGGGAAACAATGGAAACAATGACAGACTTTATTTTCTTGGGCTCCCAAATCACTGCATATGGTGACTGCAGCCATGAAATTAAAAGACTCTTGCTCCTTGGAGGAAAAGCTATGAGCAACCTAGACAATGTATTAAAAAGCAGAGACATTACTTTGCCAACAAAGGTCCGTCTAGTCAAAGCTATGGTTTCCCAGTAGTCATGTATGGATGTGAGAGTTGGCCCATAAAGAAAGCTGAGCGCCGAAGAATTGATGTTTTTGAACTGTGGTGTTGGAGAAGACTCTTGAGAGTCCCTTGGACTGCAAGGAGATCCAGCCAGTCAATCCTAAAGGAAATCAGTCTGAAATATTCGTTGGAAGGACTGATGCTGAAGCTGAAGCTCCAATAGTTTGGCCACTTGATGCTAAGAACTGACTCATTGGTCAGACCCTGATGGTGGGAAAGATTGAAGGAAGGCAGGAGGAGAAGGGGTCGACAGAGGATGAGATGGTTGGATGGCATCACCAACTTGATGGACATGAGTTTGAGTAAACTCCGAGAGTTGGTGATGGACAGGGAGGCCTGGCGTGCTGCAGTCCATGGAGTTGCAGAGTCAGACATGACCAAGCAACTGAACTAAACTGAACAAATTAATACAAGTTTAAAACTCCTCAAGGCAATTATTTGTCAAAATCCAATTCATTAATGTGAAGTGTGTCTTTATTTCTACTAACTAGTGGAAACCTTTGCAATTTCAAGCACAGAGAACATAAAGCTAAATGACAAAATAGATATTTTTATTATTATTTTACTCTGGTCAAGATTATATGGATAAACTTTTTTTTATTTCTATCAGGTAAATATAAAATCCTTATGTCCAGTCACTTAGTATACCTGCCAGGTGTTGGGTTCCAGTTTCCACTGCCCTAATTCAAGCCTTCACTCCTTCTTATTTGAAAATTTTCAGTACTTCCTTAATTGATGTTAGGTGTCAATTTATTGCCACGTTTGACCTGCCTTTGTGCTGTTGCTGGGATTAGCTCAGATCTTGTCTTTGTTTTCTGCGGAATTTGTCTGTAGAAAAATACCCCTGCAGGGCAGCCTGGCCCTTGCCAGCCCTTTAAGTCTTAAGTCTCATCACTTCCCCTCTCTTTATGCCCTATTCATATTTTTTAAATTGATTTATTTTATAGTACGTCCTTGTTGATTGTCTGTTTTAAATATAGCAGTGTGTACATGTTGTCCCCAAATGCCCAGTCTATCCCTCCACCCCCTACCATTCCCCCACCCCTGACACAAGGCAGTCTACAGGCTCAGTGCAATCCCTATCAATTACCCTTTTTCACAGAACTAGGTGAAAAAAATCTTTATATGGAGACACAAAAGACCCTGAATAGCCAAAGCAATCTTTCTTGCCAAAGCAAAGAAAAATAGCTGGAGGAGTCAGGCCCCCTGACTTCAGACTCTACTACAAAGCTACAGTAATCAAAACAGTATGGTGTGGGCTCAAGAACAGAAATACAGATCAAAGGAACATGATAGAAAGCTAAGAAACAAACCCACACACCTGTGGTCAATTAATCTGTGATAAAGAAGACAATGCCATGCAATAGAAGGACAGTGTCTTCAACAAATGGGAGAACTGGATGGCTACAAGTTAAAAAAAAAAAAAAAGAAACTAGAACATTCTTTAACACCATACACAAAAATAAACTCAGATGGGAGTAAAGACCTAAATGTAAGCCTGGATCCTATAAAATTTAAAGGAAAACAGGCAGGACACTGACATAAATTGCAGCAATATCTTTACGAATCCATCTGCTAATGTTACGGAAATAAAAACAAGAATAAACAAATGTGACCTAATTAAATGCAAAAGCTTTTGCACAGCGAAGGAACCATAAACAGAAACAGCTGGGGCTTCCCCGTGGGTCGTGGTTAAGACACTGCGCTGCCAATACAGGGGCGCAGGCTCCATCCCTGGGTGGGTTGGGGAACCAAGGTCCCGCATGTCGTAAGGCATGGCCAAAAGAGAAAACACACATGAAAAGACATCCCACAAAATGGGAGAAAATAATTCGGAAGTGATGCGACTGACAAGGGATTAGTCTGCATTCAGATTTAACTCCAGTTTCCAGAAACAGTGTTTCCCAGCTTCATCCTCTACTTAAGCTTTTCTTTCACTCCTTTGTATACATCTCTTTAGTAGTGTGATGATTGCATTTACAAGGGTCTGCTCGTTACCAGAATACCTTATTAGAAGTAAACTGCATCGATTCATCTGCAACTCAGAGAATTTTCTGTGCCGTAGTTTTTGTTTATTTGCATAACACTTTAACTCTTGATATATTTTGCACTCTTTCAGTTCAGTTCGTCTCTCAGTCATGTCCGACTCTTTGCGACCCCGTGAACTGCAGCACACCAGGCCTCCCTGTTCGTCACCAACTCCTGGAGTTTACCCAAACTCATGTCCATTGGTCGGTTATGCCATCCAACCATCTCATCCACTGTCATCCACTTCTCCTCCTGCCTTCAATCTTCCCCAGCATCAGGGTCTTTTCAAATGAGTCAGCTGTTTGCATCAGGTGGCCAAAGTACTGGAGTTTCACCTTCAACATCAGTCCTTCCAATGAACACCAGGGCTGATCTCCTTCAGAATGGATTGGTTGGATCTCCTTGCAGTCCAAGGGACTCTCAAGAGTCTTCTCCAACACCACAGTTCAAAAGCACCAATTCTTTGGCGCTCAGCTTTCTTTATAGTCCAACTCTCACATCCATACATGACCACTGGAAAACTGCACTCTTTGGAGGCAGGCAAATGTAGTCTCATCTTTGAGGCTACGACGGTGGTCTGATCTGTAAATTTCAACTCTTACTGATTTGTAAGAGCTTTCTACAAACATAATACATGTATGAAAGACTTAACTATTTCTATTTACGTTGTATTTTCCTCAGTGTTTTGGGGGTCTTTTTTGTTGTTGTTTGTAATAGTTTAGAAATGTTTGGTTTTTTTTAAACAGAAAAACTGAAAACAAAGTCCGTAACCCCACATTAAAAAATTTTTTTTTACATATTTACACACATTCAGAGTGAAAGGATTTTTATGTACATTGTTTTCTTAATTTAGGCTTTTTCTTTGTTTGGTAAACCAATCTCCCCTTATCGCCACCCCGTGTTAATAACTTAGCTTATGCCTTTTATGTTTTTGTTCATCTGTTTCTATGACTCTAAACTCCCAATGCAGGGGCCTGGGTTCGAGCCCTGGTCAGAGAACTGCATCTCACATGCTGCAACCAAGAATTCACTTGCCACAGCTAAAGATTCCGCAGGCTGCAGTGAAGATCAGACTCTGAGTGCTGCAACCAAGGCCCGACGCAGCGAAATAAGTGACACGCGCGCGCGCGCACACACACACACACACATGGGACGCTGTAGGTGAGATACGGATGGCAGCAGTGTGGTGAAGCTTTTCCTCAGGTGACTGCTTGGGCTGATCCGTGGAAGCAGCTGTGCAGGCTGCTGGGCAGTCTGTGTATTTGAGAAGTGGAAGAGAATGGCCTAATGGCTGTGGCTGTGTGCCCTGGGAAAAGACAGAGGCTGAGGGTGATTCACCAGCAACTAAAGGTTAAATGTGACAGACAGCTCACCTGCTGGCCTGTAAAGAGGCTCCCTGCGGTCCCAGGCCCGTGCCTAGTCAGGCTGCTAGAGCTCCAGAGTGGGCTGGACTCTCACCCCAGGCAGGTGTTCTGCCTTAAGGTCAGGGCCTTGATCAGGAAGAGGGACCTGACCCTGAGAGGCAGGGTGGGGACATCTGGATTGGTGCCTTCAAATCTTGAGTCCCAGGTGCTTCTGGCACCTGCTGAAGTAGCTACTCCTCTGTCAAAGGCCAGCCCCCTCCTCCCTACCCCCACTGCAAGATGCAAGAGGGCTCTGCCTTTAGAAGTTACACGTTCCCCCTCAGGAACTGCCACCTCCTTGTCTTTTGGCCGTCGAGTCATGATATAACCTGGCCAAGGAGGTACCAGAGCCTGTCAAGGAAGTGGATGAGACTTGGGCTGGCCAGGGCACAGAAACCATGTAGGCATTGGAACAGAGGAAGTTTAAAGCGTTACTGACCAGTAATGGGATTAGTTGCCGAGAAGTAAAGAACTCTGAAGATGACAGTAAGAGCAGACTCGGGAGCAGCCACCTGAAAGAGTGTAGAAGGAAGGAATGTACCTGGAATGGCTTGGCCAAATGATGTCCACCATCTGGCCGTCTGCTGTCCCGGAACAGGCCACTTGGGCTTCTAATGGAGCGACCATGGGGCTGGGGTGGAGGCTGCGCGTGGCCTAGTGCTCGCCCCAGGGCCTGCCTTGCTGTCACCTCTGCTGTCCAGCTTTCCAATTTCAGACTGAACACGGTCCCCAGTAGCACCAAACTTTGAGCACAGTCACTTGGGGGCTCGCTTGCAACACTGAGCCCCTTGTGCCCTCAAAGGTGCTGAGCTTTGTTTTGATGAGAATCCACACATGTTCTGGGCATGGGTTTGCCTTTCCCACACACAGGGCCTCAGTGAGCTCTGTTCTCCAAGGTTCACAGAGCATTTGATCCGCTGACCTACAGTCCTGCATAGCAGTGCCCTGGACATAAGGACCCGCTCTACAGCACAGGAGCTGCAGCTGGTATGTGATCCTGGGACCCACGGGCTCTGTCGTGGGCACACAGGTGGTGCAGTGATGGTGTGGTGGGTAGCAGGTCAGCTCTGGTGACCTCCAGGCCGCAGTATTCCCTGGACATCAGTGACCATTGCAGGATGCAGTGTCCCCATTGGACATAGTTAAGGACACTGGGACCTAGAAGGTGGCAGTGGGAGCAACCCTGCCCAGCATCACTCCCAGAACCCCCTCCATAAATGTGTTTTTCTCTCCCTATGTTTCTGGGTTCTGGAGGTTTAGTCTTGACTCCCCAAGGGAAATCTGCCAAGGGCACAGGAAGAATGGCTTTCTTCAGGCTATAGTTGCTGCCCAGTCATTTCAAGTTTCTTATACCAAGGGACTGGAAGGCCAAAGACGTACTCTCCATCCTACTAGGGGTGACAGGGCTGCCATCATGTAAAGGGAACAGGAAAGCATCTGCTTGAGACCCAGGTGATGTGATTGGACACCCCTTGGTCCACTGTCCACATCTGACAGTAAACACAGTGGCCGTGCCTGAAAAGGGCATGACAACCAGGGACTTCACCTCTCAGGGATGAGGGTTTAGGTCACGATCAGACAAGCAACCAAGACCAGCAGAGGTGCCCAGCCAGGGTGAGGGGTCCTCAGGACATGGTAGAGGGGAGCGAAGATCTTCTGCAGCTTTGAGACCAGCTGCAGGACAAGGACAGGCTAACCTTGCCCTGAAGTTCCCCCAGGAGGAGGCCCAGCAGAGTCCCGAAGGAGCTGCTCCCAGACACGTCTGAACTGCACATCTGGTGATCGTAGTGAGGACTGCAGTGAGCAGGGGTACCCAGAGCCCCCTGCTTATCCCAGCTGTGGCAGCACAGCCCCTCCTGACGGTTGCCTCAACTGCAAAGAGCTTTTCCCAAGGGCATACCCCTTCCCCAGGAACAGCCAGGTAGTGACTGGGGTGCGGAGGTTGGCCCTCCCGAGGAAAGTTCTGTAGGAACGTGCCAGGTCCAGAGCAGGCCTTCATAGCAATTGCATTAGTCCTTTACTCCCCTACAGACATTGATCCTGAGAGTGCCCCCCAATAACCTTTCTGAATGCAAGCCGTCATCTCAAGCTCGGCCTCCCAGGGACCAGACCTCTGCCAGTGTATGGGTACATGTACAATAAAGTCATTTTTTAAAAAATCAGGTCACACTTTCACAGATCTCTGCACCTGCAGGTCAACTAACACAGCTTATTCTGTTCGGTGGCTCTGTGCTCCATGGTGTGGCTGCTACATAATTTCTTCCTCCACTGCCCTCTTGGTTGGTATTTGCTTTGTTTTCAGTCCTTTGCCGTAATGTAGTACTGTCATAAATGTTTTGGCTTAAACCTACTTGCTGTTGCATCTATTTCTGTGAATAGATAGCCAGCAGTGAGGTGGTTTCATTACGTGACTTATGTATTTTATACCTCTCTGTTTTTATTGAGGTCACAACACACAAACACACAGTACATCTGTCCTAAGATTACAGCTCAAGGTTTCACAAACCGAACACCCCATAACCTTCACTGCATCAGGAAACAGTATGGGTGGCATCCCCGAGGCCCGTCTTTGGACCCTTTGGGTTTGTCCTTTTCTGTCCAACTCTGAGACGTATGTGTGTGTTTTTAATGTGTTGACACTTTGTTTTCCACAAAGATCCTAGGCCACGCTCACCCTCTGCAATGGCCCACACTCTGTGGAGTGTGCTTCTCTCTAAATCTGAATAAATCCACTTCTTACCTATCACCTTGTCCCTCACTGAATTCTTTCTGTGATGAGACATCGAGAACCTGAGCTTCATTAGGTCCTGAAACCAGAAACCTGCTGTATGAACTGTCAGAAGGCATCAGCTCAGAGAACTTAAAGAGCATGATCTTCCTTCTGAGGGAGCCAATTCCAAAAGTCCAGATGACCTCTAGAAGTTTCCTGGAATATCTGGAGAAACAAGCTAAAATACATGAAGATAATGTGACTTTACTGTAGGATCTCTGCCAAAAAATTGTGCTGAACCTTATGGAAGAGATAGATAAATATAAAAGAGAGAAAAGGAATTTAAAAACAGATGCCTCAGGTTGCTTTCATGCTACGTAAAAAAGCAGTGTTCCTTGTACCACAGGAAGAACTGTGACCATGGAAGATAGTTTTGATCCGCTCTTAGACTTGAAAGACCCTTTGGTCATTGCTTCCAGCCTCCCACCCATCATGGAAATCAGTGGCAGTTCATTCTAGTAATGAGCTGTTTTCTCTCACACACACACACACAGAAAGATCCGAACCATTCACATTTTTACCAGTAACGAGTGAGACCACCTCTTACTTCTCCATCTCCAAGTATATTTAGTTTGCATTTCCCTGACTAGTACAGAGTTTGAGTATTACATCATATTTGTTTGCTTTTTGGATTTGCTATTTTGTATGTTGCCTCTCCGTATCTTTTGCTCATTTTCCACTGAATTTTTCATTTTTGGTCAGTGTAATTTGTTGTATAATATAAATATTAACTCTTTGTCTTTTTTGTCCCATTACTTTTTCCAATGTATTATTTTCTTTCAGAAGTGGTGCTAATTGTCCTTCCCCTATTTATTAATTTATCCTCCTCTACTGAACTGAAATATGATTTTCACTATATATTAAATTCTCATAAGTCTTGGGGTCAGCTTCTGGATTTTCTACCCTGTTCTAGAGATCTTCTTGTCTACTCCTACTCAAATACCTTGTATATTTGATTACAGTGGCTTTATAGTATGTTCTGTTAATCTGGCAAAGCAAGTCTTCAATTTTTTTTTTTAAACTTAACTAATCAAACTGATCACATGGACCACAGCCTTGTCTAACTCAATAAAACTATGAGCCATGCTGTGTAGGGTCACCCAGAATAGGTGGAGAGTTCTGACAAATGTGGTCCACTGGAGAAGGGCCATCCAGCCATCTCATCTTCTGTCATGCCCTTCTCCTCTGCCCTCCATCTTTCCCAGCATCAGGGTCTTTTCAGCTCTTCACATCAGGTGGCCAAAGTATTGGAGCTGACTCCTTAGAAAAGACCCCAATGACGGGAAAGATTGAAGGCAGGAGGAGAAGGGAATGGCAGAGGATAAGATGGTTGGATGGCATCACTGACTTGATAGACATGAGTTTGAGCGAGCTCTGGGAGTTGGTGATGGACAGGGAAGCCTGACATGCTGCAGTCCATGGGGTCGCAAAGAGTCAGACACAACTGAGCGATTCAACTGAACTTCTGGGACTTCCCTGATGGTCCAGTGATTAAGTGTCTGCCTTCCAGTGCAGGGGACATGGGTTCAATCCCTGGTCAGAGAAGTAAGATCTCATATGCTGCACAGCATGGCCAACCCCCCCTCAAAAAACAAACAAACAAAGCAACTTACCTTTCTTCTCTGTTTTCAGACATTTAAATTTCCTATGCACTTTGAAGTGTTTTTTTTTTGTTTTTTTTTTTTTTCAATTAAAAGAGCCCTGTAGGGCCTCTGATGGGAATTGCATTAAATTTGTATTTGGGAGAATTAAATATTTTGTTCCTATCTCAATGCTGTGTTTTTCCACTTGTATAGACCATGCTTTATGCCATTTTATAAGATTTTAAGTTTTCATCATTGAGTGTCTTGTGCCTTTCTTATTAAATTAATTGTAAGTATAACTTTTCTCTATTGTAAATGAAAGATTTCCCCCATTTGCATTTCTTGGTTATTATTATTGTTATAGATACTTGAGTTATGTTGTCTGGGATTGAACCCAGTTCCATCACTTCCTGTCCAGCCCAAGCTTGTTAAACTCTAAATGAGAAGTTTATATATTTTACTGAATCTCTAATGTTCTGTTACAAAATTATTCCATCTAAGAATTTCTTCAAACTTTTAATACTTGCAAGCTTTCTGTAAAATACTTAACTTGGCTTTTCAAAATCAAGTATTCAAATGCTAATACCAAGTAATACTTTTTAGTAAACATTTCATGATTACATAGATCTGTCTCCAGTTAACTTGAAGATATTTTGCATAAATGTTTACTGCAATGGTAGTATGCATTTTGTTTGTAAATTTTATTACATTGTTTTAGTTAAGTAAATGATGAGTAAATGATTATAGAGGCTATTTTCAATGTTTAATTAATTATATGACTTAGATTTTAATGTTTCCTTACTCTTTCACGTTTCCTTTCTGTGTCTTTCAAAGCTGCAGATGTGGTAGACAAATCCAGTGTTAAATATTCAGTACTACTTGAAGATGGAAAGAATCAATCACTGGAAAAAAAGGTGAATCTTTGCAGATAACGAGTAATTCTAAACAGATAGCTTTCACTTTTTCAACAAATATTTATCAAGTGTCAACCATATGCTGGGCACTGTGGATACAGTGGTTAAAAGACAAAAGAAGTTCTCCTCCAGGAGCTCACAGTTTACTTGTATGAGGGGACGAGAAAGAGCAGCACAGTATCCCCTATGACTCGGTGGATCAGCATCACAACAGGAGTCAGGGCTGAGTGCTCTGGGGTTCGCAGGGGAGACGGCTAACGCAGTGCTTGTGCTGGCTCGTGCTGCTTTTCTCTGGTGCTGGGAGAGGAATCTGGGACACCTTTCTGAAGTGTGAACACTCCGAGTTGAGGCCTAGGAAATGGTCTGTCTCAATATCCTCACTTTTAGAGAGTGGGGAAGGACTTTGGGATAATTTTTTAGGTTAAGGGAAGAAGAGTTGGAGCTTTGGGGTAGTGAAAATAAAGAGAAGTTTGGAAAAGAAGGATATAAATTTTACAGTGGGGCTTCTCAGGTGGTTCAGTGGTAAAGAATCCACCTGCCAAGCAGGAGACACAGGTTTGATCCTTGGGTTGGCAAGATCCCCTGGAGAAAGAAATGGCAACCCACTCCAGTATTCTTGCCTGGGACACCCCACAGACTGGGGAGCCTGGTGGGCCACAGTTCACAGAGTCACAAAGAGTTTGACTAAAGAACAACAACAGCAGTTCACAGTGGGTGAGGGATGTGGTTGAGCTTGGAGGAGAGATGAGAAGAGGTCATGTTACCAAAGGCCTTAACTATGACTTAGTGGAGGCGGTGGCACAACAGTTTAGACTGTAGTGGTTGGTACTGCTCGGTCCCTAAGTCAAGTTCAACTCTTTGCCACCCCGTGGACTGCAGCAAGCCAGACTCCCGTTCCCCTCACTGTCTCCTGGAGTTTGCTCACATTCGTGTGCGCCGAGTCTGTGAATCGACGAATGAGTATTCCATGTCACAAGATTGAAACTGGAAGAATGTTGCTGCTGAGCTGTAATTTTTTTTAAAGTTGAGTAGGTAGAGCTGTGGTGACTGTATTTTCTCTATAAGTGGCCTTTGCTTGGAAACAGTGGTTCATCCTCAGTCTTGTACACGTGTGCAGCACATCCCCCTCCACAGCATCTCCTGTTGCACGAGGCCCAGCGCGGGGCTGAGGTGGGAGGCTTTCTCCACTGCTGCTGCTGCTGCTAAGTCTCTTCTCCACTAGCTCCTGTCCTTTCCAGCCCAGGGTGCAGCCAGGCACTCCTGCCTGGGTTGAGAAGAACCACTGCACAGGGAGACTCTCCACAGTTCATTAGGAAGTTGGATCACAGTTGATGTGAAGCCATGTCCCCGCTTTACCTTAGATGGGTTTTATCAGATTTTACTTTGGTTTATAGACTTGTCTTACAAGTCCATATTCTGTGAAATATTTTCCATTTTTCTATAGAATCTTAATTTGCTTACGTGCCAGCCGTCAGGAGTTTCCATCAAGTTCTGTCCTCAGTCCTCTGGTATCAGAGTCACAGATCAGCTGTCTGCTGACCAAAGCCAGAAGGGTATCAGCTCATTGGCTCCTTCAAGGTGTTCAGTTCCACAGTGTGACCAACAGGCTTCAGTTCTACAGAAAATGGAACGTAAAAGAAAACACCTCCCAAAGGAAAACAACAGAGAAAGCATGAATCTTACAGGAAACCACGTCTCATGTAATAATTCATCAGCAAAAACAAGTAAACTTGTGATATTGGAAGAAGATGCTGGTGAGGTTGAAACCTACCTCAATTCCAGGCACGCAAAGGCATTCAAAATGGATTTTTGTGACATTAGACATTTGGATGCTTTGGAGCAAAGCCAGCTGATGGAAATGCTCAAACAGGCAGCCACCGTGGTGGTAACTCTGATGTATAAGGACGGCTCCACCCAGCTGAGAGCTGACCAGGTTAGTAAAGGTGTTGGTTCGTGTTTGTTTCTGTTTTGTAGGCACTGTGAAACAAACCCGTTTTCTTAGTGTCGGATTCTGACGGGAGAGCTAGAAATAAGGTTGTAAGCCTCCCCTCCCCCAGTGGTGGGTGGCAGTGCGTAGTTCTCTCTAGGTGTGTAAGCAACTGCCCAGCGTTTTCCAGACTCCTTGTACCACTTACACCCCACCAGCAGCGCGTAGGGTCCACACCGTCCGCCGCCTTGTCAGTGCTTGTCTGTCTGTCCACAGTTTAGCCGTGTTCCTGTGTGTGAAGCGGTGCTTCGCTGTGTTTCATTCACGCACGTACGTACTCAGCTGCACCGAGTCTTAGTCGCGGCCCATGGGGTCTTTCTTTGTTGCGTCATTCGGGATCTCTTGTTGCGACGCATGGGCTCCGTAGTCGAGTGCAGGCTTCGTTGCTCTGCGGCGGCATGTGGGACCTTAGTTCCTGGACCAAGGACCGAACTGAGTCTCCTGCATTGCAAGACAGATTCTTAACCACTAGCCCACCAGGGAAGTCCCTCACTGTGGTTTTAAACTGCATTTCCCTAATGACTGGTGACATTAAGCAACTTCTCATATGCTGACTGTCCATTTGCATATCTTCTTTGGTGAAATGACAGTTCAGGTCTATTGCTCATTTTTTAAATTGGGTTATTTGTGTTTTATTTTGGACCCGTAAGATTTCTTTATATATTCTGATACAAGTCTCTTGTCAGATATATGATTTGTAATTCTCCAAATCTGTGGCTTGTTTTTAGCAATTTCTTGATGACTTTTTTGTGGTGTGTTTTTTTTTTAACTTTATTTATTATTTTTGGCTGTGTTGGCTCTTCATCACTGCACTAGGCTTTCTCCCGTCACAGTGATCAGGGGCTCCTCTTCTTTGAGGTCTGAGGGCTTCTTGTGGTGGTGGCTTTTCTTGTTGTGGAGCACAGACTCTAGACTCACGGGCTTTGGTAGCTGTGGCTCAAGGACTTAGTTGCTTCTCGGAATGTGGGATCTTCCTGGACCAGGGATCAAACCCGTGTCCCCTGCATTGGCCAGCAGATTCTTAACCACTGGACCCACAGGGAAGTCCCTTGATGGTGTTTTTAAAACACAAAAGGTTTTTTAATTTCATTAATTCCAGTTTATCAAGTATTTCTTATATTGCTTGTGCTTTTGTTGGTATATTTAAGAATGCTTTGCCTATCCCAGGTCATGAATGCTTTACCCTATTTTCTTCTAAGAATTTAATTTGAGCTCTTACATTTAAACCTGTGATCCAGTTTGAGTTAATTTTTGTGTGTGCTGTGAGATACGGGCATAAATCCACCCTCTTGCATGTTGATACCTAGTTTTCCCAGCACTATTTGCTGAATTTTGGGGGCACTTTAATAGAAACTCAATAGATTGCAAATGTTAGGGTTTACTTCTGGACATTCAGTTCTTTAAAAGTTGATCTATATGTCTATTTGTATGCCAGTCCAACACTGTCTTGATTGTTTTAGATTTATAATAAGTTTTGAAATTAGGAAGTGTTTCTTCTTACTTTATCTTTTTCAAGATTGTTTTGAGTATTCCGGGTCCTTTGCATTTCCATATGAATTTTAGGGTCAACTTGTCACTTTATTCAAACATCCAGGTGGAACTGTGATATCCACTGTTTTGAATCTGTGGGTTAATTCTGACAGTTTTGTTGCCAACCCAGGGCCTTGGACTCTTCCATCAGTAGATGCTGATAAGAGGCCAGACGAGCGTCTCAGGCTGTACTGGGCTTGTGCTGTAGTGCACGGGGGCAAGAACAAGAGACAGGTCCCCTGACTCACCCTCTGAGAGAAGCTGCCTGGGCCCTTCAACGTGGTAACAATGGGGCAGATCCTGTGGGTTGGGCAGGAGATGTTGCTTAGGGGGTCTGTCCACCCCCTTGCTGGGGCCATGTGCAGGGATCACACACACTACCCTGCTTTTGCTCCCAGCACCTCAGAAATGGCAGTTTGATTCTGGCCCGTTTGTATCCAATTGCTCGCAATTGTCCCAACTTGACCGCGCGCGCAGTTATTTTTAGTCGCTTATAATTTCTTCATGTCCTGTTGCTCGAGGAGACTTTGTCTAGGGGCAGCACTCTTTCCCCTCTGAGGGATTACACACCCTTCTTCTTAAGGGTTAAAGGGCCAAAGGTCTCTTCTCCTGGAGGTAGTTCCTGCTGAACTGGGGCCGCGACCCTACCCCTCTCGAGAGGTGTAGAAGTCCCTCACTGAGTGTTCCAAGGACCAGCAGGGACCTGGGTCACCCTCCCTGGGAATGGATTGAAGCCCTTGAGCCATCAGGAGCCTTACCTGAAGATGTTAGAGCCTGGAAGACACACACTTGACCTAAAGGTTAAACAGGGCCCAAAAGGAGAAGAATGACGATAGCCACTAAAGGGCTTAGAAAGGGGAGGAACCAAGTCACCAAGTTAGCTCTTGACCAGACAGTGGAGGCAGAGTTGCCCCTACCCAGACTGAGAAGCCACTCTGCTTGGGTGTATGTCTCCTGAGTATTAACCTGTCCCTGTCCTCTTACACTGATCCAGGTGCATCAGGAAGTATTGGTTACGCACAAACTGCCTTGGTTTGCTGGAAGGTAACCAGGAGCTCCGTGGTTATCAAGAATGACATGAGCCAAAGAAGAAACAGAGGTCTTAGGGTCTGTTAAGTCTTGCCCCATCTGTTCCATTACATAAGCAGGCTGCTTGGTGAGATTCCTGAAGTTACTTCCTGAGAGGCAGAGCACCCCCGTACAGGGCTGCTGGTCGCCCGGTCGGCTGAGCCCATTCCTAGTGCACTCTGGGTTCGGTGATGACCTGGGCGAGTCCCACTGCGAGTGAAAATTCCTCTCATTCCTGTGATTCGTGTTGTGCGTTCCCCTATGAAGTGGACATTACCAGTGCACTTGTAGGCTATAGTTGTGTTGGAAAAGGATGGGATCTGGCCATAACTCTGCAGCGTGTGGTGGTTTGGGTGTCTGCGGAGGAAAACAGAGGGGCTCAGATGAGAGTGCCTGTCTGGCGGCTGTTGCGAGTGGGCTCAGATGAGAGTGCCTGTCTGGCGGCTGTTGCGAGTGGGCTCAGATGAGAGTGCCTGTCTGGCGGCTGTTGCGAGTGGGCTCAGATGAGAGTGCCTGTCTGGCGGCTGTTGCGAGTGGGCTCAGATGAGAGTGCCTGTCTGGAGGCTGTTGTGAGTGGGCTCAGATGAGAGTGCCTGTCTGGCGGCTGTTGCGAGTGGGCAGCCCCTGGAGGACACCGCTGTTGCTAGCGCGCGTGCTTAGGGGTCGGGGGACCGTTATGTTGGGCATTTAGATGCTCGTGTGTCACCTTGCTGGCCTGGTCAGTGGCCGCAGTGACAGGCCAGACCCCCGTTTGGTCCGTAGCCCACAGGCGGGTTGAGTCGATGGACGGGTGGATGGCACGTTTCCGTCCCACCATCACATTCCCCTTCCGTGCTGTTTAGGGAGCTGGGGCTACACTTTGAAACAGGCCCCCGTGGGCAAGGTTGCACGTGCAGCTCCTTCCTGGGTGAGAGGCAGGGTGTCTGGTGCAATCCTGCCTGGGGGCGGGGGTCCTCCCTGGGGGCAGGGCAGGGTTCCTGAGGCATGAGAAGCAAGTGCCGTTTATGCAGTTTAATCCAGTGTACCCCACATCTCCCGTCCAGTTGTGTGGGGGAGTCAGGTTACAGCAGTGGAGCAGGTCGCCAGAAGGCAGA
Organism: Bubalus kerabau; assembly: GCF_029407905.1. Lineage (NCBI taxonomy): Eukaryota > Metazoa > Chordata > Mammalia > Artiodactyla > Bovidae > Bubalus > Bubalus kerabau. The sequence continues at coordinate 120,509,003 of NC_073630.1, forward strand.
AGCAGACCAGGGCGTGGCAGTCGTCCCGACCCAGACTTGTTAATTCGTAGTGGAACTGACAGGTTCAGAGGGAGTGAGAGGGGCGGGGTGGCGGCCTGCTGGGGGTGTTGATGTGATGTCCAGCATTCTCCTCGGTGTTCCCCTCACGATATGGTTCTGGCGATATTGACAAGTGAGTTCTCCAGCCATTGTTCCTTAGTCACGGGGACTAGGTGGCAGATGGAATATCAGAAGCGTTCTTATGGTAGAGTATTTCCCTGACCCCTCCAAGACAGCAGAGCTGCCTCCCTGGCTGGGGTGGCTGAGCAAACTGGCAAAACGCAAGCAAGGATATGGCAAAAACATAGCCAGTGGGAGTCCGGCCCACCACGCCGCTCTCTACTTGTTTGTTGGTGGTGCTTGTCTTTGACCACGTGTCTCAGGTCCTCCACTGGCGTACAGGTGTGTTGCTCCTCCCTTGCGACCTGCGGGCTTTGGGGAGGTAAGAGCTTCGGTCTGGACAAATGTACCTGGCTAGGTACCCTTTGCAGTTTGACAGCAGCGGGGGCTAGCCTTACTCTGCTGGGACCCGTCCACTGCAGCACGGGTTAGTTTTGGGGGGATGCCTCCTTCTAGGTTGGGGTATTTTTTGTGTGTGTCAGTATCTTTTTAAAAACTATTTATTAAAAGGTTATTTATTTGGCTGTGCCGAGTCTTAGCTGCGGCCCACAGGACCTCTGGTCTTTGTTGCGGTGTGTGAGAGCTCCTAGCTGCAGCGTGTGGGTCTAGTTCCCTGACCGGGGACTGAACCTGGGCCCCCTGCACTGCAAGCACACAGCCCTGGTCACCAGGGTTCCTTTGTGGAGGGGCTGCCCCTTCTGCTGGGTTTTAGTGGGAGCTTCCAGTGTCTTGGCATAGTCCTGCAGTGCCTTCTGAACTTGGCCTAGACTAATAATGTATCGCAGGGACTGGCTCACTGCCTCATCTGGTAGAATGTCAGAAGTAAGAAAATGCCTTTCCTAGGTCATTTCACATGGGCTAAGCCTCAGATTACTCCTGGGGGCTACATGGACCCTGAGGAGTGCAGTAGGGAGCAGACTGGCCCAGGGTTCCCCCTTCAGAGCGTCATATAGGGGTTTGCTATAAAGTCACAATTTGGAGTCCAGTCGCAACAGAACCCAGCCATCCTGAGACAGCCTTGGAGTTCGCACTCTGTGGTTGGAGATGGTAATGCACTAATTGCTGTCTTTCAGTCCACACCCCGGGCTCGCGCTCCTGCTGAACCCGTGGTTGTGAAATCTGAGCCTTCATCGGGGAAATGTTGTCTCCTTTTTCTGCCAGAAGATTAGGACCTTAGCAGTATTCTGATCTGAGTCTTGCTTTATCTCACTGCTTACATATTTGTCTTCAATATATTGTGATGGAGTTCCATTTTTCAGACTTAGTTCCCTCAGTTCTTTTGCTAACTCGTTTCTTAAAAAATGGAGGCCATTCTGAAAACCCTGCAGAAGCACTGTTCAAGTATATTGAGTAGCCTCCAGGGGGTCAGGCCCCTCCGTTCAAAAGCAAAAGGGCATTGAGAGCCTGAATGTAGCGGATACAGAAGAATGCGTCTTTGGAGTCCAGAACAGAGAAATACTGAGCACTCCCGGGCACTTGGGTGAGGAGGGTGTGTGGGTTTGGTACTACTGGTTAAATAGGGATGGCTGTCTAGTCATGGCATCTGGTCCCATCACTTCATGGGAAATAGATGGGGAAACAGTAGAATCAGTGTCAGACTTTATTTTTTTGGGCTCCAAAATCACTGCAGATGGTGACTGCAGCCATGAAATTAAAAGACGCTTACTCCTTAGAAGAAAAGTTATGACCAACCTAGATACATATTGAAAGGCAGAGACATTACTTTGCCAACAAAGGTCCATCTAGTCAAGGCTATGGTCTTTCCTGTGGTCATGTATGGATGTGAGAGTCGGACTGTGAAGAAAGCTGAGTGCCAAAGAATTGATGCTTTTGAACTGTGGTGTTGGAGAATACTCTTGAGAGTCCCTTGGACTGCAAGGAGACCCAACCAGTCCATTCTGAAGGAGATCAGCCCTGGGATTTCTTTGGAAGGAATGATGCTAAAGCTGAAACTCCAGTACTTTGGCCACCTCATGTGAAGAGTTGACTCATTGGAAAAGACTCTGATGCTGGGAGGGATTGGGGGCAGGAGGAGAAGGGGACGACAGAGGATGAGATGGCTGGATGGCATCACTGACTCGATGGACATGAGTCTGAGTGAACTCTGGGAGTTGGTGATGGACAGGGAGGCCTGGTGTGCTGCGATTCATGGGGTCGCAAAGAGTCGGACACGACTGTGTGACTGAACTGAACTGACTGTCTAGTCCACTGCTCTTAAGTCTTTCACAAAGCAATGCTCCCTGTTAGGCCTCTGGACAGTGAGTATCAGAGTACTGCAAGGAGATTGGCAGGGCCTAATGAGTCTGTGTGTTAGGAATTTGGTGAGCAGCTGTTTTATCACCCTCAGGGGCTTAGGCTTCAAAGGATATTGTCTCTTCCTGGTATCTTTCCCTAGGATTTAATCTTACTTCTATCAGGGCTTACCCTTCCTGGCACTGAAGTGTCCCATACCACAGAGTTCTCCTGTTCCTTAATTTCCTGGGGAATATTTTGATGACCAGCAGGCAGGTCATGTGGGGCTACCAAGAGATGCATTCTGTTTGAATTCTCTATCTTCCTGGACTTCATTCTGTCCTAAAAATATACTAGTTCCTAGTTTATTTAGTGAGTCTCTTCCACGGAGTGGGGCAGGACATTTCTGCCTATACAAAAAGGAGTGAGTAACAATAGACCTGATTCTGACTCCAAGGGCAAGGGAAGACCTAAGCCACCTCACCTTTGGCCATCTGTCAGCTCCCATCACAGTACAGCCACAGCTGGAGCCCAGCCAGCTGGCCAAGTCAGAGCAGAGCAACCAGCTCCAGTGTCTGCCAGACGTTTAGTTCTCCTACATGCTGCATCCTGGATGACCCAAGGCTCCACTGGAGTAATGAGGATGGATCGAATAGGATCCTGAGACAGGCTGGCACCCAGTCCCCACCAGTAAGTGTATGTGAATCTCTAGAGCATCCAGGAGACTCCGAGTCACCGAGATCTGGGGCCAGCAGGGGTTGTCCTGTGGGCTTTCCACAGGAGGGCACCCAGGACATTCCCTTTTCCAGTGCCCCATTCCGGTGCTGGGGAAGGGCATGCACTGATTCCTGCCCAGGTGATTCCTGGGCTGCTGCTCTGGTCTCCACAGCTGTCTAGGGTCCTCTTGAGATGGTGGCGGATCGAGGCAGCTAGGAGCTGTGTTTCTTTATTAGTCTCCCGTCCTTGTTGGCTTCCTCTGCCATGTCCCAATTGTTATAGGCCTCCTCTGCCAAGGTTGACAGTAGGGTTCGGGGCCCAGCCTCAAGCTTTTGTAATTTCCTCCTGATATCCAGAGCACGCTGAGTGATAAAACACACGGCCAATAGCAACCTCCCTTCTGCAGACTCCAGGTCTGTGTTGGTGTACTTCCTGAACGCCTCTGTCACCCGGCTCAGGAAGATTGCTAAGCTTTTATCTTTTTCCTGTGTAACCTCTTGGACCTTATCATAATTTGCAGGCTTCACCATACACCTTTTCATTCCTTGTAATGAACAAGTAGTATAATGTCTTATCCTGGCCTGGCCTCCATGATCCTCACAATCTCAGTGGGAGCCCTGTTCTGGGGCTGTGTCACTGGTGGCCGCTAGGCTGTCTGTGTGTTCCCTGGCCTTTCTTAGTGTGCACTCCTTCTCGCCTGGGGTGCAAGAGTGGGCCAGAATAACTATGATTTCTGCCAGGTCAGGGAGAATGTTAACCCAGCATGGCAAATTCATCTCTAAACTCATCAGGGTTCTCTGAGAACGTGCCAAGCCTCTCCTTACAGATTCCTATGTCTCCCATCAGAAGGAGACATGCACTCTAGTAATTCTCCCTTCTGTCAGCTACTTCCTGGAGGGGGTAGAAGCCTTATGGTATGAAAGTGGGGCTAATTTTGAATCTGATCAGAGCCCCACTGGGGACAGCACTGGGGCTCTGGTTTCAGGGTCCCTGGGTCAAAGGGGTAAGGCAGAGGCCACGGGCTGAAGGTGGTACTGAAGGGGAAGAAGTGGGGACATGAGAAAGGACCCTCGTGCCAGTGACGAGTTGGCAGTTGAAAGATGGGATCTGTGAGAAAGTCTGTCTCTCAATCTTTTGGGGGCAAAACAGAAATAGAGGCTGAGCACACTGCAGGAATCCCTCCAACCATGGTCTGGATATAGTTTCACAAGGCCCTGCATGTGAGGGACCTCTCCCCTTTTTGGGCACTCCTTACAGTATTTTCGTTCAATTGTAAACTGGTGTTAAAGTTAAGGGGTCCATTCTGTGGCTTTTTCTTCTGATTAGCCAAGGCCTATTGCAACCAAGGCCTGTGTTGCAAAAGAAGATGATTTTTAAACCATCTAATTTCAACTGTCCCCAGTCTTTAAGAACGTAACCCAGAGAAGAATCTTTGGGGGGCATTTCCCATGTTTACATATAAATCTGATGGTTAATGCCTAGAGATCCTGAGGCTGGATGAAGTCCTCGAGACCTGGCATAACAAAACCAAAGGTGAGATGACAGAAGAGATCTCAGAACTCTTCTCCATGGTTGAAAACATAGAACAGAGAAATATTGAGAGGTTGTGTGAAGTTCACCCCAGCCGATGCCTTGGGGGTAGAGGTGTGGATGGATGATGTAAGGAGAAATAACTAGGAGAGCTGCTGTTCCAGCCCACCCCTCTGTGGGCATCTGTTGAGGCAGTTCCAGTCGGCCGTGCTCTTGCACAAGGGCCAGTGGAGGCAGGCACTCTGTCCACCACCCATCGGGCTGATTGTGCCAGTGGGTCTCGAACCCGCAACTGGGACCCTAACCCAGGATAAAGCAGCCGAGAAGTCTGCGACGGCCAGGCTTCCAGCCACTACGTCATGTGAGGCTTGAACCTCCATCACTCTCAGAAATCTCCTCTCAAGGAAACCCCACTGGACCAAGGTCTTCATGGTAGGAGGCCAGCCTCTCCCACCTCTTGTCACCTGTCAGGGCAAACCAGGGTCAGCCTGAGGGAGCATGGCCTCACTGGCTGAGAGGAGTTAGGCTGTATTTGCCTGATGTTCGCCTTCTCAGAAGGGTGTGACAGAGTGTGGGGGAGGACAGAGAAGGAAGAAGTAGAGAGTGGGAGATACCAGAAGAGGGAAAGGGGAGGGGAAGCTGCGTGAGTGAGCACAGTGAGGCCCCGGGCAATGAAGGCAGACTTGCCAAGCACTGTGGCCCTGAGCAGAGATTCAGGTGGCTGCTCGTCAGCTGCATCCAGCTCCGCCAAATGGACCATGATCCTCTCTCAGAGGGACAAGGAAAGAAGGAAGACCCGTGGGTCCCAGCAGAGTCGCCAAATCATGCTCCCAACCCGGGCCCTTGGACTCTTAACCAATAGAAATGATAAGAGGCCAGATGGGAATTTCAGGCAAGGCTTTGCTGGGGCTTGTGCTGCAGTACAAGAGAGCAAGAAAAAGACACAGGTTTCATTGCCTGCTCCCTAGAGGGCCTTCTTGGGCCCTTATGTGGAGCAACAGTGGGCGGTGGGTTTGTGGGCTGGGCACGAGGCATAGCTTCGGGGCCTGTCCACCCCCTTGGCGGTGCTGTGTATAGGATCGTGTGCAGTACCCTGCTTTTGCTCCCAGAACATCAGAAGTGGCCGTTTGTCTGTGGCATATCTGTATCCTGTTGCTCACAATTGTCCCCACTCGCCCATGCACGCAGGTATTTTAGTCACTTATAGCTGCAGTCCCAGCCTCTTTGGCACCAGGGGCCAGCTGCACAGACGACAGTTTCCATGACTGGGACAGGGCTATGGTTTCAGGATGACACAAGTGCATCACATTTATTGTGTGCGTTTATTTCTATTATTATTACATTGTGATATATAATGAGATAATTATACAGCTCAGCATGATGCAGAATGAGATCATCAGACATTAGATTTTCTTACGAACACACAGCCTAGACCCCTCAAACACTGTTCACAGTGCACTTCATGCCCCTCTGAGAGTCTCATGCCACTGCTGGTCTGGCAGGAGGTGGAGCTCAGGTGATGTGAGTAGTGGGGAGCAGCTGTAAATACATAAGAAGCTCGGCTCACCTGCCCGCTGCTCACCTACTGCCATGCGGCCCCGCTCCTAACAGGCCGTGGACCGGTACTGGCGGGTGGCACGGGGTTGGGGACCCCTGACATATAGTTTCTTTGTTTCCTGTTGCTCAGGGAGACATTTGTCCAGGCACCCAAGTCCCAGCCTAGCTTAGTTTTGCCATCTTGAAAGCAGTGTTGAATTTTCTGATTCATGAACGGGGGTGTCTTTCCATTTATTTAAAAGTTCAATTTCTTTTAGCAGTGTTTTGTAATTTTCAGTGTAGTATATAGATCTTGCTTTACCTCTCATTTTTGAAAGACATTTTTATGGGATAAAGAATTGTAAGTCAATAGTTTTTTTTCTTTCAATAGTTTAAAAATGTTATGCGACCGTCTCCTAACTTGCTTTGCTTCTCATAAGGAGTCTGCCGTCACCCTTATCTTTGTCTCTGTCTAGGCAATGTGTCCCCCTCCCCCTCCCCTTCCCTAGAAAACCTTCCCTTTTAAGGTTTTCTCTATATCACTGGTTTTAAACAGTTTGATTATGGTATGATTTGCTGTAGTTTTCTTGTACTTGGGGTTTATTGATCTTTTTGATTCTACAACTTAGCTTGAGAGAATTGACATTGAGTTTTATTGTCGTTAAGCATGGTATGTGTCTCTTTTTGTAGGTCTTCTCTGATTTCTTCAGTATTTTATAGTTTTTAGTGCACAGATCCTATACATGTTACATATATTGATTTCTAAGTATTTAATTTTGGGGACTAGTTATTATAAATGGTAATTACTTTTTTAAAATGTTTACTTTTACATGTTCATTGTTAGTGTATGGAAATATAACTGATTTTTGTGTTTTGACCTTGGATCCTGCAACCTTTCTTGGCTCACATATTCCTTCCAGGAGGTGTTTTGTTTTGTAGATTCTTTTGGGTTTTCTACACAAATATTTATGTTATCTGTAAATAGTGATGGTACAGCTCTTCCTTTCTAATTTATATGACTTTTATTTCTTTTTCCTGCTGTATTGCATTAGCTAAGACTTCCATTATGATGTTGAATAGGGAGGACACCAGATTTAGAGAATGAGATGGTTTGGGTTTTGTCCTTAGTTGTCATTAAAGGAGGTGTTCACTTACTAATTTTAATTTTAAGCATTTTCTTTCTGCTTAATTATAAAACATGACTGATCTTTCTTGAACAAATGCATCATTTATGCTTGATCTTGTAACTTTATTTTATTGTGTATTCACAGGCTCTGGTTTCCTCTGTTAAAGGCATTGTGATGTTACTGAGGAGCCATCCAGAGGAAGGCAGCGGTCCTCTGGCTGCCTCAGCCTCTGACAGTGTTCCGGAGGGCATGCCCAGTGATCAGTGTATCTACATAAAAACTGAGCACTCCTCTCTCTGGGGCCAAGAGCAAGAGGCACAGCATCAATTTGCCAAGTAAGAAGTCTTCACTAATCACCTTAAATCCGATTCACCTGCTTTACCCTAATTGAGAGTTTCCCAAGCTCCAATTTCAGTTATTTAAAGTTTCAGAAATTTTGTAGTGCACATGAAAGTGAAATGAATCTCAATGACAGAAACCTCTATAAACACTGGGCCTCTCTCCCTCAAAGAGCTCTGAAATGGTGGGACCATCCACAGGAGCCTGCTCCGGGATTTGAGTCAACATTGCAATGAGAGGTCGGCAAGAAGAGCGTCATGTTAAGGAGCAAAAACCCTCCATCACTGCTGGAGCCCTGGCTGACCTCCTCAAGATACTTGCTCACTCACTCACGGCATTGGAAAGCGATCTCTGCCTTCAAGCAGTAGATAGTCCTCAATGCTACCAACCTATTACTAATTTCAAAGTTTCACTTTGTGAAAATAGACAAGAAACGTCTCACTTGTATCTGCCTTCTTAGAGTCTCAGAATTTCAGAACAGGCAGGGATGCTCTGCTGCCCCTTCTCAACCGTGAAAAGCCCCCTCGTGGGCTGGAGTCTGTGCCCCTCATCACTGTTTCTTTCTCATATTGTCAGCCTGACTCACTTCTGCTCTCTGAGTCCAGGTCAGCTAGGTGCCCCAAGAGAGCTCCTTGAAGCCACTGCCCTGAAGAGGCATCCAAGGAGGCTCCGGGTGAGAAGGTGGGGGCCTGGTCCCGCCATCCCTGCCTGACTTGGGCTCACCGGGCTCGGGGTGAGTTTTAGGTCGTTGTGTGGGGTCCACCTGCCGATAGTGATGCTCTAGGCCCGGAGCGCCTGAGGTGCTGGTCCAGCCCGTATTCCTCGCACCAAGCCCCCACAGGCATGTCCTCTGCAGGGGCCAGTCCTGCACAGGGCACATGTCAGTAAAAACTGCTGGGGAATCTGAGGAACGGAACTTATCACTCACAAGTCCCGGAGGGTACACGGCATGCCCAGGGCCGCACAGAGGGGTTATAGGGAAAGAAAGAGAAAGGGCATGCATAGACCTGGGGCTCTGCCTTTTTAGGGTTTGAAGGTGGGGTGTCTAGGGTTTCGAGGAGTCACTCTTTATTGGCTAATTTAAAGCATCAGAGCAGGAAGTAGGGCACAGGAAGGTTGAGAAGCCGTGCCACTCATGAAGTCAGTTATCTGCTTACCCAGGGCTTTCTGGAAAGACCTGGCGGCTCAGCTGGGAAGGACTCTGCCTGCAGCGCAGGAGACCTGGGTCCCATCCCTGGATCAGGAAGATCCCCTGGAGAAGGCAATGGCAAACACGCCAGTATTCTTGCCTGGACAGTCTCATGGACAGAGGAGCCTGGCGGGCTACAGTCCATGGGGTTACAGCGTCAGACACGGCTGGGCGACTGACGCTCACCCACTCGCTCTGGAAGAGGGAGCTTGCCCTGGCTCCTTCTCTGGTGGTTTTGCCCAGCTGAGTGGCACAGCTGGCAACATGTCTATTCAGGATGGGCATCTTTTGAAACGGACGCCTCGGCAATAAAAGCTTAATGTCAGGCATGTACGCCACAGTGAAAATCAGACATCTGACAACACAGCACTCTGCTCCCAAGAACCCATAACCTTCTTTTTACATAACTTTCTTTTGAAAGAACAATCGGGCAGTCTATTTCTATGGAAGACCTCTGTGAGAGCAGGGCCCTAATGTTTAGACTTCCTTTTCTGAATTCTGGATTTTGTATCCTGTTACACATTCTCCACTTGAACATCTGGTGGTCACTTAAGCTCCGATCCTCCCTCTGCTTTTTGTTTTGCAGATGTGGCAAAATTGATGCAGAAAACACACTGTGTTTTAGCCACCTTGTCTCAGAAGATACTCTTTTTGCTGTCTGTCCTGTCTTAAGCTACAAATCGCAGCTAGGTTGTGCCTTTTAGTGGGAGAGATCATAGCTGTTAGGTGGCCTCATTGAGAACTTCCGAGTTTCCAGCTACAAGAGTGCCAAAGTGGGAGGGAACTCCAGGAGTCCCAGCTTCTCCCCCCTCACACCCCCTCCAGGCCCAGCAGAGCCAAGGCCCGACGCTCTGCTGTCCGCAGTGGCCCTCTTCAAGGGAAGTCTAAGGGAAAGGACACCAGAAAGCGCAAGAAGCCTAAAAATGCCTGCTTGCAGAGTAAGCAGAGCTCACTGGACTCCAGCTTTCCTTCTTCCTCAGCCTCATCCAAAGACCCTCGTTGATGTATTAATAAGCAGTTACCATCAGTTCAGTTCAGTCACTCAGTCATATCCGACTCTTTGCGACCCCATGAATCGCCACACGCCAGGCCTCCCTGTCCATCACCAACTCCCAGAGTTCACCCAAACTCACATCCATCGAGTCGGTGATGCCATCCAGCCATCTCATCCTCTGTTGTCCCCTTCTCCTCCTGCCCCCAATCCCTCCCAGCATCAGAGTCTTTTCCAATGAGTCAAATCTTTGCATGAGGTGGCCAAAGTATTGGAGTTTCAGCTTCAGCATCATTCCTTCCAATGAATACCCAGGACTTATCTCCTTTAGAATGGACTGGTTGGATCTCCTTGCAGTCCAAGGGACTCTCAAGAGTCCTCCAACACCACCTTGGGCCCTGGCAGCAGCAAGATTGGGTCTCAGACCACGGCGTTGCCACTTCTCAGTTGTGGAAAGCTGGGAAAATTGTCTCACCCTTCCAGGCCTCGGTTTCCTTATCTCTAAAATGGACCTCTGCTCTCTCGTGCTCAGTCGTGTCTGACTCTTTGCGACGCTGTGGGCTGTAGCCCTCCCCGCTTCTCTGTTCATGGTGGAATTTTCCAGGCAAGAATACCAGAGCAGATAGTCATTCCTACACCAAAATGGATCTAGTGCCTGCCTAATGGGATTATGATGAGGTTTCAGTGCAGCAATCCCTGTGAGTGTTTAGTGAGGTATTCACACATGGTAAGTACTTGATAAATGTCAGCTATCATGAATCCCATAATCAAGGAGCTCATGATTCAATGGGGGCAAGGTAAATTACGGTATCACAAACGTGGTCCTGGCTGCAGCAGGTATGTGGCCAGGAGTACTGGAGCAGGGGGGCCTGGAGTGTGAGAGGGCTTGGCGGAGTCTGGTGATGGAGGAAGGAGATTCCAGTGCGGGCAGAGCGCAGGCTGGTCGGGGAGGGTGGTGTGCTGGGAGCACAGGCTGGGAGATTCCAGTGCAGGCAGAGCGCAGGCTGGTGGGGGTGTGCTGGGAGCACAGGCTGGGACTGGCGGGGAGGGGTCCAGGGTGCGTCAGCTCCGCTCAGGGGCTGGGGGCTTAGTCTGCAGGTCGTTGTGCCACATCCAGGAATTGGATCTGAAGAGCTGTGTGAACTTGACTTCATGACTAATCTCTTTGTGTCTTGGCTTCATCATCCGTAAAATACAGATAATAAGTAACACCTACCTCTGTCAACCAAAAAATAACACAAGAGGCTGCAAATAAGTTTGTTTGGGGTCTTAAGAATTGCAATTCAAGAGACAAAGATTCAGGTAACCCCTAAAGAGTGTTCTGGGGAAGAGAGTCAGGGGTTTATGAAAACAAAAAGCCATAAAGTTGTTAAAAGTTGCCTGGCGAGGACTCTGCTGGTAGCCCAGTGGTTAGGAGTCTGTCTGCCTGTGCAGGGACACCAGTTCGAGCCATGGTCCAGGAAGATGCCACATGCCTCGGAGCAGCTAAGCCCGTGTGCCCCAACTACTGAACCCTAGCTCTAGAGCCCACACGTCGCAGCTGCTGTGGCCCACACGCCCAGTCCGTGCTCTGCAGCAAGAGAAGCCGCCGCCGTGAGGAGCCGGTGCATCACAGCTGAGACCCAGCAAAACCAAAAACAAATAATTTTTTTAAAGTTGGCTGGCAAGAACTGTGACAGCCTCTAATACAACCCAGAAGACGTTTGTCCTTAAGGAATCACAAATTGTTTCAGGGTAGAGGTCCGAAAGATAGATAGGGGGTCTCGGGTTCTGGCAGACATTCTGGATGTTGTCACCAGGTCGAAAGGTCAGATTCCATCCAGGCTGCGTCGCCCCTGAGTCCCACTTTCTCAGGGGCCTCCTGGCTCCGTTCTGGGGACTGAGCAAGACCATCCCATTTTGATATTCCCTGCACACCTCCTAGGATTTGAGTTAATCTGTGGAAAGCTTGCAGAAGAACGTCTGCCCGTAATACTTCACGCGTGACAGCTGTTAGTGGAGTGTCTTTGGAATTTTTCCAAGATGAGAAGTTTCAAATCGGTCTGTTAATCAGTGAATGTCTCTTCATCTTCTAGGAATGTGCTGCTTGAAGTGCTGAGACGTAAACGCCCCGTTATTTGTTTTAACGCAAAGGATTTTGTGAGAACAGCGCTGCAGTTGTTCGGTGATGATGGCAGTTGGAAGTGTGGTACGTTTCAGATTTATCATCTCCCACCGATGTAACTGTCCCACAGCGATTCCTCCTGGGGATGGGAGCGCGGCGAGGGCTGCCGTGTTGCACAACTCGGGGGCTGGGGGAGTCACAGCTGCTCGGCACTACCCACGCAGCCAGCCACATGCCCTGAGCGCAGAGGCACTTTCCCTCTGTGTTTTACATTATTAGAGTTTTTTCAAGTATGTATTACTTTTGTGTTTAAAATAGGGAAGAAGTAACATGCGGCTTGGTAGATGAATTTATTGCCACCACAAACAGCTGTAAACTCTCTAAGAATTAAACTAAAGCCAGAGTGATCAACATCAAAACAGTATAAAGCACACTTTTATCTTTTACTTAACATTATAAATAAGAATTTTAGAAACCTTTTTTTTTTTTACTAGATGGACAGATATGTAATGAAGCAAATACAGAAAGAATGTTCATTGTAGGGTCTGGGTAGTGGATACATTCACTGTGCGGTTCTTTTCAAACTGTTTGAATGTTTGAAAATATTTATAGTAAGATGGCACTAGTGATAAAGAGCCCGTCTGCCAACGCAGGAGACGTAAGAGATGCAGCTTTGATCCCTGGATCGGGAAGATCCCCTGGAGAAGGGACTGGCAACCCACTCCAGTATTCTTGCCTGGGAAATCCCATGGACAGAGGAGCCTGGCGGCTACAGTCCATGGGGTCACAAAGAGTTGGAAGCAACTTAGCATGCACGCAAGGCATTGGAAAGAAAAAATTTTTTATTGTACAAAATTCCCAACACAATATAAAGTACCTGTGATACAGTAACATATATTTGGTCTTTATCCCTGGTTCGTGGCTCTCAGCTCCCAAAACCCAAGCCATCTCCAGGGTGCTGAGTGTCCTCTGTGTGCTAATGAACACTGGGGACTGGAGGCAGCACGGCTTCAGGGCGGGAGTGGTCAGCAGAAAGAGGAGGCTCTACTGAGGACCGGAGCTTTCAGTCTGACCCGCCACCTCCAGGAAAGGGAGAGGGGCTGGAGACCAGTGACTTAGTCAGCCACATGAGGTAATGAAGCCGCCATAAAATGCCCTCATGGTAGGATTCCCAGGTGAGCAGCCCAGGCGCTGGGAGGGCAGCACAGCTGGATTGGGTGTGGAGGTTCTGTACCCACCCTCTGTGCCTTGCCCTGTGCACTCCCGCCTGGCTGTTCCTGGGCTGTAGGCTTTCTAATAAGGAGGTGTGAGTACACAGGGTGCTTACAGCAAAGGGTGGGCCCTGAGGAGGGCGCCTGGGAACCTCCCCTGGCTTACAGCTGCATCCATCACCAACTCCCGGAGCTTCCTCAAACCCACGTCCATCGAGTCAGTGATGCCATCCAGCCATCTCATCCTCTGTCGTCCCCTTCTCCTCCTGCCCCCAATCCCTCCCAGCATCAGAGTCTTTTCCAATGAGTCATCTCTTTGCATGAGGTGGCCAAAGTACTGGAGTTTCAGCTTCAGCATCATTCCTTCCAAAGAAATCCCAGGCCTGATCTCCTTCAGAATGGACTGGTTGGATCTCCTTGCAGTCCAAGGGACTCTCAAGAGTATTCTCCAACACCACAGTTCAAAAGCATCAATTCTTTGGCACTCAGCCTTCTTCACAGTCCAACTCTCACATCCATACATGACCACAGGAAAAACCATAGCCTTGACTAGACAGACCTTTGTTGGCAAAGTAATGTCTCTGCTTTTGAATCTAGGTTGGTCATAACTTTTCTTCCAAGGAGTAAGTGTCTTTTAATTTCATGGCTGCAATCACCATCTGCAGTGATTTTGGAGCCCCCAAAAATAAAGTCTGACACTGTTTCCACTGTTTCCCCATCTATTTCCCATGAAGTGATGGGACCAGATGCCATGATATTTGTTTTCTGAATGTTGAGCTTTAAGCCAACTTTTTCACTCTCCTCTTTCACTTTCATCAAGAGGCTTTTTAGTTCCTCTTCACTTTCTGCCATAAGACTGGTGTCATCTGCATATCTGAGGTTATTGATATTTCTCCCAGCAATCTTGATTCCAGCTTGTGTTCCTTCCAGTCCAGCATTTCTCATGATGTACTCTGCATAGAAGTTAAATAAGCAGGGTGACAATATACAGCCTTGACATACTCCTTTTCCTATTTGGAACCAGTCTGTTGTTCCATGTCCGGTTCTAACTGTTGTTTCCTCTAGCTATAGTATCTCTAAAATTCCTAACCTCTATAAGGTATAGTAAAATATGCTAACATTACAACATTCCTTAAATTTTCAACATCTAACTATTTTAATTATTTCTAAGCCCTAAATTCAGTAAACTCCTTTGCCATAAACATTTTCTTTACGAATAGGCTTCAGATAACAATCCCTCCCATGGCCTCAAGCTGCAGCCTATGTGCTCATCCTGGAACACTGTTTTGTAAAGGTCCTTGAACAAATGTCAATGACTAACTTTATCAATTATTTTGTGCCTTCTCATGCTCCTCTCAAGAACAATAAGCACCTTAATATTCCTTTTCAGTCAACTCAGCTGAGGAAAGGAAACAAGAAGTCAGAATCACAAAGCCTAACTCCTTCATCCCGGGTCCATGCCTGCGGGACAAAGAGAGGGGGCTGGGGCCGTGCCTCCATTTTGTCAGTAATGCCTAACGCGGCTCCCGACGTGTCATTGTTGACAGACCAGGGTTTCATCCTATGGGATTTCTCTTTCTTGTCTTTTAACATGTTCTCTCTCGTCTGTTTCTTCTGTACTGCGACCCAGGGGCCTGATCAGACTCGGGCTAGAGTTTGGGAGTGCAAGCCTGCTTCCTAGTCTCAATCCTGGCTCTGAGCGGTATCGTGTCCTTCTGTCAGGAAATACATGAGACCTGGTTGTAATGCTTGGCTGTTTACCTTTTTTGTGGTATTTGAATTGTTTTTGTGATTTCATAGGTAGAATCTTCTCTATCTTTCATACTTGTCACGTTAGAATCCATTTTCAATCTCTTCATTTTTTAGTTTAAAAGCATTTCCTTTTTTTATCTTATTTTTAAACAGACTTAGGGCATTATCTATTGCACTTATTTACTTTTGTATATTGCCAGTTTCTTGTTGACTATGAGGAGTAGCCCTCATAGACAACAAAAGAGTCTGAAATGCAGTACCTGGGTACAATCTCAAAAATGACAGAATGATCTTGGTTTGTTTCCAAGGCAAACCGTTTAATATCACAGTAATCCAAGTCTGTGCCCCATCCACTGATGCTGAAGATGCTGAAGTTGAACAGGTCTATGAGGACCTACAAGACCTTCTACAACTAACACCCAAAAAACATATCCTTTTCATCATAGGGGACTGGAATGCAAAAGTAGGAAGTTAAGAGATACCTGGAGTAACAGGCAAGTTTGGCCTTGGAGTATAAAATGAGGCAGGACTAACAGTTTTGCCAAGAGAACACACTGGTCATAGCGGTGTGTTCCAACAACATAAGAGACAACGCTACACATGGACATCACCAGATGGTCAATACTGACATCAGATTGATTATATTCTTTGCAGTCAAAGATGGAGAAGCTCTATAGTCAGCAAAAACAAGACCGGGAGCTGACTATGGCTCAGATCATGAATTCATTACTGCCAAATTCAGGCTTATATTTAAGAAAGTAGGAAATACCACTAGATCACTCAGGTATGATCTAAATCAAATCCCTTAGAATTATAAAGTGGAAGCGACAAATAGATTCAAGGGATTAGATCTGACAGAGTATCTGAAGAACTATGGATGGAGGTTTGTAACATTGTACAGGAGGCAGTGAACAAAACCAACCCCAAGAAAAAGAAACGCAACAAGGCAAAATGGTTGTCTGAAGAGGCCTTACAAACAGCTGAGAAAAGAAGTGAAAGGCAAAGGAGAAAAGAAAAGATATATCCATCTGAATGCAGAGTTCCAAAGAATAGCAAGGAGAGATAAGAAAGCCTTCCTCAGTGATCAATGCAAAGAAATAGAGGAAAGCAATAGAATGGGAAAGACTAGAGATCTCTTCAAGAAAATTAGAGATACCAAGGGAACATTTCATGCAAAGATGGGCACGATAAAGGACAGAAATAGTATGGACCTAACAGAAGCGGAAGATGTTAAGAAGAGGTGTCAAGAATACACAGAAGAACTATTCAAAAAAGATCTTCATGACCCAGATAACCACACTGGTGTGATCACTCACCTAGAACCAAACATCCTGGAGTGTGAAGTCAAGTGGGCCTTAGGAAGCATCACTATGAACAAAGCTAGTGGAGGTGATGGAATTCCAGTTGAGCTATTGCAAATCCTAAAAGATGATGCTGTGAAACTGCTGCACTCAATATGCCAGCAAATCTCGAAAATTCAGCAGTGGCCACGAGACTGGAAAAGGTCAGTTTTCATTTTAATCCCAAAGAAGGGCAATGCCAAAGAATGTTCAGACTACTGCGCAATTGCATTTATCTCACACACTAGCAAAGTAATGCTCAAAATTCTCCAAGCAAGGTTTCAACAGTACTTGAACCTAGAACTTCCAGATGTTTGAACTGGATTTAGAAAAGGCAGAGGAACCAGAGATCAAATTGCCAACATCTGTTGGATCATAGAAAAATCAAGAGAGTTCCATAAAAACATCTACTTCTGTTCTATTGACTATGCCAAAGCCTTTGACTGTGTGGATCACAACAAACCGTAGAAAATTCTGAAAGATGTGGGAATACCATACCACCTTCCTTACCTGCCTCCTGAGAAACCTGTGTGCAGGTCAAGAAGCAACAGTTGTTAGAACTGGACATGGAACAGCAGACTGGTTCCAGATTGGGAAAGGAGTATGTCAAGGCTGAATATAGTCACCCTGCTTGTTTAACTTATATGCAGAGTACATCATCCGAAATGCCAGACTGGATGAAGTTCAAGCTGGAATCAAGATTTCTGGAAGAAATATCAATAACCTCAGATATGCAGATAATGACACAACCCTTATGGCAGAAAGCAAAGAGGAACTAAAGAGCCTCTTGATGAAGTTGAAAGAGGAGAGTGAAAATGCTGGCTTAAAACTCAACATTTAAAAAATGAAGATCATGGCATTTTGGTCCCATCACTTCATGGGAAATAGATGGGGAAACAATGGAAACAGTGAGAGACTTTATTTTTTGGGGGCTCCAAAATCACTGTGGATGGTGACTGCAGCCATGAAATTAAAAGACACTTGCTCCTTGGAAGAAAAGCTATGATCAACCTAGACAGCACATTAAAAAGCAGAGACACACACTACTTTTCTGACAAAAGTCCATCTAGTCGAAGCTGTGGTTTTTCCAATAGTCATGTATGGATGTGAGAGTTGGACCATAAAGAAAGCTACGCACTGAAGAATTGATGCTTTTGAACCGTGGTGTTGGAGAAGACTCTTGAGAGTCCCTTGGACAGTAAAATCAAACCAGTCAATCCTGAAGGAAATCAGTCCTGAATATTCATTGGAAGGGCTGATGCTGAAGCTGAAGCTCCAATACTTTGGCCACCTGATGTGAAGAACGGACTCCTTGGAAAAGACCCTGATGATCAGAAATATTGAAGGTGGGAGGAGAAGGAAACGACAGAGAATGAGATGGTTGGATGGCATCACCAACTTGATGCACATGAGTTTGAGTAAGCTCCAGGAGTTGGTGATGGACAGGGAAGCCTGGCATGCTGCAGTCCATGGGGTTGCAAAGAGTCAGACACAACTGAGAGACTGAACTGAACTGGTTGCCGGTTTAGTTTTTATTTCAGAAATGGTTTTTTGGTTTTACTTTGCTTTCCTGAATTCTTTTGTCTATTCATCAAGTTTTTCTTTTACTAAGTCACCTAATCTCTTAAGTATTTCTAACTGAGTTCTTCATTTTCACGCTAAGTCACTTCAATCGTGTCTGACTCTTCGGACTGTAGCCCTCTAGGCTTCTCTGTTCATGGGGTTCTCTAGGCAAGAATACTGAAGTGGAATGCCATGCCCACCGCCAGGGGATCTTCTCAACCAAGGGATCAAACCTGTGTCTCTTATGTCTCCGGCACTAGAAGGCGGGTTCTCTACCACCATAACTTCTATCATTTACTTAATTTTTCTTAGCTCATTCACAATCTGCTTTGTTGGCACTTCTTTTCCAATACCTGACATTCTCCCTGGTGTGGGGCTTGTCCTGATAGCTTCAGTTTATTAGTTACAAGAGTTTTCAGGGAGCAGTCCCCAGACCATTCCAGTGCTGCAGACCTTCCCCAGGGTTTTTCAAAAGTATTTGTTGATAAGAACCCTTACTTTTGGAATACTAGAGCTTTGAAAGGGAGACGGAATGAAATCGTGTGGCTGGGTCAGTGTTGGCAGACAACGGTTATATAAAGTCCTGACGGCTGATGGGCGGCAGGCAGTCAGAGTGCTGGCTGACTTCCTGTCCCCCAGAGTTCCAAATCTGTCAACACAGGTGACTTCCCGGCTATCAAAAAAATAGCGACGATACTGGCTGCTTGGGTAAATATAAATCTCTTAGACTACTGTGATTTAAATATGCCAGAAAATATAATGCTTAGTGTGATGTGATCTAAGACTACAGTTTTATTTAAAGACCAACTCTTTGTCATGGTGAAGCACACTTCAAAATGTTATAGCAACTCAGAGAGCAATCACTCAGGATTGCCAGACTTGTCTCTTAATTTATCAGTCCCCTCATCCTTTTATTACTCCAGCTCCAGGTCCAAAATACTCTGGTACTAAAATATATTAGGCAAATATCACTTTTTTTTTTTTTTAAGAAGCACCTTCAGGACTTCTCTGGTGGTCTACTTTTTAAGACTCCAAGCTTCCAACACAGGGGTGTGGGTTTGATCTGTGGTCAGGGAACTAAGATGCCACATGCGGCATGACACGGCCAAAAAACGAAATAAAAATTTAAAAAGTGCATATTCATATGTGTCCCACGGCTACTTCTGGTAATCTTTTCTCCCAGTTTTCAGACAAGAAGACTACGAGGTGAGGGGTGAATCGGCCTTGTCCCGAGTGTCTTCGCACACGTCACGTGCAGCACAGCAGGGCTCCTCCCAGCAGGGCGCTGCACAGATCACCCCATGCCTCCTCTTTCTCTCTCGAGACTCGGGAAACTGACACCCCATTGCCGGGTCAGGGAGGCTGCCCCGCAGGTGGGTGGAGGAGGGGAGACTTGGGACGAGTGAAAGTGGGGAGATGCATGGTTGAAAAGAGAGGTGCACGGGGCAGAGAGAGGCTCCAGAGCAGGGAGAAAAGTGAGGCAAGATGGCAAGGGCGGGGCTGAGGCTTCCAACTGCCGTCTCTTTCAGCTTCACTGAGAGTTAGTTTGGGATGGATTCCCCATAGAGACCGGCTGTGTGGGACCTGGCTGGTGGAGACCACTCTTAGCAAAGGCTCAGCCTTCTTCAGGAGTGACAGAGCGTCACTTGTGGCTTAGCTCTGTGATAGGAGGAGATGGTAGGACTGTAGCTGTTAATGCGAGCCTTGTTATTGTTGTCCAGTTGCTCAGTTGTGTCTGACTCTTTGCAGGCCCATGGACTGCAGCACAGGAAGCCAGGCTTCCCTGTCCATCACCATCTCCCGGAGCTTACTCAAACTCATGTCCATCGAGTCAGTGATGCCATCCAACCATCTCATCCTCTGCTATCCCCTTCTCTTCCTGCCTTCAATCTTCCCAGCATCAGAGTCTTTTCCAATGAGTTGATTCTTTGCATCAGGTGGCCAAAGTATTGGAGCTTCAGCTTCAGCATAGTCCTTACAATAAATATTCAGGGTTGATTTATTGTAGGATTGACTGGTTTGATCTTCTCGCTGTCCAAGGGTTTCCAAAGAGTATTCTCCAACACCACAGTTCAAAAGCATCAATTCTTCAGTGCTCAGCCTTCTTTAAGGTCCAACTCTCACATCCATACATGACTAATGGAAAACTATAGCTTTGTTGGCAAAGTTATGTCTCTGCTTTTTAATGCACTGTCTAGGTTTGTCATAGCTTTTCTTCCAAGGAGCAAGCATCTTTTTTAAAATTTCCCTGGCTGCAGTCACCATCTGCAGTGATTTTGGAGCCCAAGAAAATAAAATCTCTCTCTGTTTCCATTGTTTCCCCATCTATTTGCCATAAAGTGATGGGACTGGATTCCATAATCTTCATTTTTGAATGTTGAGTTTTAAGCCAACTTTTTCACTCCCCTCTTTCACTTTCATCAAGAGGCTCTTTAGTTCCTCTTCGCTGTCTGCCATAAGGGTGGTGTCATCTGCATATCTGAGGTTATTGAAATTTCTCCCCGCAATCTTGATTCCAGCTTGTGCTTCATCCAGCCTGCATGTAATCTGCATATAAGTTAAATAAGCAGGGTGACAGTATGCAGCCTTGTCATACTGCTTTCCCAATTTTGAGTCAGTCCATTGTTCCATGGCAGGGCAAAGTACTTGTTTTCCATAGAATGACTGACTGACCTTTCTCTCTGCAGTTGCTGGCTTTGTAGGGCTGGATCCCAGAATCGCTGCGTGGCTGATAGATCCTAGTGATGCCACACCCTCTTTTGAAGATTTAGTGGCAAAGTACCTGGGAAGCCCCACCACACTTACAGTCAACAGCACGCATGGAAATTCCTCAAGAAAGACTGTGGTGAGTTGTTTTAAGAAAGGGTTTATGGACCTCAATACAACCCTAATTTTCCTCTAAGAACTTTCTCTACTTCACGGACAGCCCAGTAGTAAAAAGAACATTGCCCACATCCACTTTTACTTGTTTGGCAGAAATGCCTTCTGGTAGAGGATACTGAATGAGGATGGATGACTTCTCTCCCTTTGTGAAGCTGTCCCTTGGAGATGCCATTCATGGCCTGATTCTCCTAAATTCGTCCTTGGTGTCAGAGGGTCACCTGCTCTGTGAGCGGACAGCTGCTTGTTGATAAATCCTTTGTTCTGGAGGCTTCGCCCCCGTGGTGGAGGCCTCGGGCGGCCGCTCCGCGGTCCCCGTGGGGAGAGTCGTAGAGGCTGCTCAGGTCTGTCTCTCCAGGCCCTCTCTCTTGTTGGGAACCATTGTCTGCAGAAGCAGGGGTGCGTGCAGCCCTGGAGCCCTGCCCGGAGCCCGGGGCGAGGGAGGCTGATGCGCTGCACCTGAGGGCCAGGAGGCAGCCAAGCCGCAGCAGCGCCCCTGCCTCAGCCACGCTGTCCGGGCTCCCTGGCTGTCCGTTAACAAGCACAGTTCAAAGCAGGGCTGGAAGGCCAAGCAGGAGGCTGCGGGAGCCTGCCCTGCATGCCGGGCTGAGCTCGGGACTGTCATTTGGGGCATTTGATCCTACAGGCCTGCTCGGGGGTGGAGTCGGGGATCTGTGTCAGATAGAGGCTTGGGATTGGAAACAGAGACCCTCACCCTCCCTTAGTCTAAAAGGAATTTGTCAGAGGAACGTGGGGCAGCTGAGACTCAGAGGAAAGGCAGAGCAAGCTTTGGGAAGACAGCAGCCAGGCGGCTCTGAGGACCGAGGCGGCAGGAGCCCCCGGACCTGGGGCCAGCAGTGAACCATGACCTTTCCTCTATGCGTGACTTTTGTCCAAGATTCACAGTTTTAGTGCTCAGAGTCTCCTTTCCACTGCTGTGTCACATGTTTGCCCCTTGGCAGGGCAGCAGGGCGTGGAGATGAGCGGTCTTCCAAGGTCCATGCTGCTGGGCGGCGCTTCCCCAGAGAGGCTAGGGTACTGTAGCTGGAGGAAAGAGTGGTCCGCCGGTGTGTGGTCAGCCATGTTCACAGAGGAGGACTCTGGTGCACAGGGCTCATGTCTGCACCTCGCCCAAGGTCAAGTCGAGACAGAGTTCAGGCTGCATTTCTGACTCTAAAGGGGCACTTTTCCTGGTACACACATGTACAGCTTAGAGGTGGGAGTGGCTTAAATACCCGCTCAGAGGAGGAGGCCCAGCCGTGTGGCTCAGGCACCCTGAGTGCCCCTGCTTACGGCTCCCCCGGGAGGCTCTGCCCAAGGCCTCGTCCACACTCGGCAGAAAGGAGGCAGCCTGGGAGGGACTCGTGCTTGTCCAGCGACGTGCCCTTGGTGGGAGCACGTGGTGAGAGCGGGGTCCGGGGACGCAGCGTGAGATGCAGGAGCAGGAGAGCACGGAAACTGAGGACTCAGAGTGCGGGTCCCGTGGGGCGGTGGTGAGACCGCGCCGGAGAGAAAGACAGTGAGCCCTGGGGTAGAGCAGGTGCGGCTGGCTGAGCTGCCGGGGCCTGAACACCGCCACGGGGCCTGAGCTGGTCCTGGGGAGGCCGCGCAGCTCAGCGCTGTGCAGCAGGCAGCATGTTCAGGTGGCAGGCCGGCCACGTGCTGGGCACAGCCGAGACGGACATGGATGTGCCCGTGGCTCCGGGAGAGCCAGACCCGGTGGTTGCACGGTCACTGCAGGCTGCGTTGTGGGGAGGGGTCTCTGATGTTGCATCTGGGCACCCAGAGTCCCCCGGGCCATGTGGCAGAGTGAGGGGTGCAGTGAGGACGCCAGGCCTCTGGGAGCGAGTGGCTGTAAGACTGCGTGTCAGTGCCGAGGCTCCCCCCACCCTCGTTGGGACTCTGGTTGGTCTACCTTCCAGCGGCTCTGTGTGTGTCTGGGGCAAGGGTGGGTGGCAAGTGTGGAGGCCGAGACCAGGAGACCCAGTCCTGTTCCTCCCACTGCACGATCTTTGCCCCGGGCCGCTTAGCTTCTCTGTGGCTCACTTCCTGTAAAATGAGGGCAGTGGGGGTGGAGGGAAAGTAAGAAAGCAGTAGGGATCTTGAGCTTGCCCAAGAAGAATATTCCGTGGTGTGGGGCTGCTCTTCTTGGGGTGATGGGTCACAGCACCAGGGTGCAGTCTGTGTGGAAAAGCTGTGGCTTCCTAGAGCTGGACAAGCGTCGCTCCCAAACGTTCCTAACTGTTCATTCTTTTGCTCTTTTGAAGAATCAGACTGTCCGTGCGAACCTGAGGGTGCTCCACAGACTGACGATGCACCTCTGCTCCCAGCTGCAGGCAAGGCGTCTCGCGGTAGCTTCACTGCCTAGGGGCTGGCCTTCGTCCAGACCCTGAGGGCAGGAGACGGGAACCTGGGCGTCACTCACTGGAGGACGGTCCAGATGATGAGACCTGACTTTTTAAATGTCCTCTATAGGTTGACAACAATTGTAACATTGTTTTTAAAAAAGATTTCGATTCAGTTGGAACATTTCCAACACTGCAGTTAACGTAAAAGCTAAGTGTTCATTTCAGCTCCACTCAGAGTCTCATTGGGAAGCAGAGGTCATTTGAAGGACTAGTCAAGAATGGTTGAATATAGGGACCAGGTACCACAGCAAGGGCAGGAGTTGGGGGCCAGCACGGGACAGAGGGGCCTGAGCAGACAGGCACTGGCTGGGAGCTTCTCCACCCCAGCGTTGACGTGCAGGCTTTTACCCGGATCCTGGGAAGGCAGTGTTCTGCAGTGGCCGCAGGCCGAGGACGGGGGGCCGGCTGTGAGCTGGTGCAGGGGAAGCCGCTTCCCTCTCCTCCTGCCCTCAAATGGGCAAAGCCAGCTTGACAGCAGAGAAGGAACCCAGCTGATGTGGCCCAGAGGGCTTCAGCCCTTCCTCCTGTTCTGAAATTAAAGTGGGAGACTTAAACCACAAATACCTAAATCACGCTTAAAAACGAGAAAGATGAAAGGAAAGTGGGAGTGGAACCTGTCCTACCAGATATTTCTGAATATTTCCGTTTGGGCTTGGTATTAATATTAATCATAAGATAGGATACTTGACAGAAATAGGAGTTTTAACCACGTGACCCAGAGGAGCTGCTCAGTGAGATTAAGCGGACTGTGCAGCAAATGCGGGCAGAAGTAACAGTTTCAGAGTAAGATGATGTCATTTCTTCCCCTGAAACAGGTTTGTGGTTTATGGCAGCTCTTCTGGACTTTGGAGCTCCCTCTGATACCGATTTTGGCAGGTAAGCTACTATGAAGGTGATGCAGTGCTCTTTCCAGAGTTCTCTGTTCTGTCTGGGACGCCTGTTTTCTGGTGACTTAGTTTGGGGTGGGCGGTGCATCATATGGGCGCCAAAGAGCAGCAAACCCTTAGCTTCCCCTTTGTCCTCTGTGACGACAGGATGTGGCGCGCGTCACCTCCTGGTCTAGAAGGACTCTGACGTCGGGGTCACATGGGAGCCCCTCTGGGCTGCCTGTTCTGCAGGTGCCCCGGCCGAGGGGTGAGGGCCCTCCTGACTCCCGCACCCCCGAGAACAGCAGCGGGGAGGGGGCCTATTTGGAAGTTTCCCATGTCAGCAGTTGTCCTGGTCCTGGAGTGCTGGACCCTCACACTTCGTGAGAAGCCCCTGGAAGGGCTGTTTTGGGCTCCCCGCTGTCCTTGCTCTGAGCCCCTGGCCCACTCTGTCCTGCTGGGCACCTGGGAGAGCAGAGCCTTGCACACAGCGCTGGAGCCAAGCGGCCGGGCCGCCTCCCCACCCACGGTGTCCCCACACCCACCACCGCCACCGCTGGGCTCCAGTGCCGACCCTGGGGGACGCTGCTGAGCCTGCACTGTCCTCGTGGTCTGCGTCGGGGAGGGAGGCTTGCTCCTGGCCCTGCAGTCTTTCTCAGAAATGACTCACTAATGCGGTACAAACGGTATCTGCTTTGGTGTTTGAATCACAGTGATGGAAAGCCACCGCGTTCGAGTGAACAAGGAGGAGATGGAGCGGATGTCAGCGCTTCTTGGGGTGAGCGCGTCTGTTAGGCTGCCCGCGGGTGCTGGCCCTCCCCCGCCTGGTGGGCGGCTCCCGGGGGGCCCGTGTGACTGGCCTTTTCTCCTCACTCAGCCCAGCCTGGGGCACTGTCGCCCCATCTGACTCCTGCAGGGGATACCACACTTGGAAAGAGTTGAAGCAAGACCACAGCTGGTGCCCGCCCCATGTGGACGTGTGCTGGTTTAGAGGGCATCACCCCTTGAGTGGGTGAGGGCAGGTCATGGGTTTCTTGGATACTTTAAAAAAGCAAAAGCAAAGTTTTCTAACTGTGAAAAATAGAGGATGCATAAAGATGCCTGAAAAAGATGCATTAAGGGTTCCACTTAAGTTGTTTTAAAGTTAATATTTTAAAGGAAACTCCGGGATGACCATCACCCAGGTCAAAGCTGAGAACGTCCAGAAGCCCTGCTGGCCCTTCCCTGTCGGAGTCCCCTTCCTGACTTGGCAGGACTTCCACTGTCCACATCCTTTACAGCTTTCCATTTAGAAGCTTGATAGTACAGTTGCTTTCTCTCAGAAGGAGCTGTAGGTTAGCCGGCGTGTCTGGCCTCTCCCCTTGTCTCAGCTTCTGGTCCGTGCCCCTTTAGCCGGCGTGTCTGGCCTCTCCCCTTGTCTCAGCTTCCGGTCCGTGCCCCTTTAGCCGGCGTGTCTGGCCTCTCCCCTTGTCTCAGCTTCCGGTCCGTGCCCCTTTAGCCGGCGTGTCTGGCCTCTCTCCCCTTGTCTCAGCTTCCAGTCTGCGCCCCTTTAGCTGGCGTGTCTGGCCTCTCCCCCCATGCCCCTGGCTCTTAGTGCTCCACTGCACGCTCCACCCCAGTGTGCCGGCAGCAGGGTTCTCTCTGGCATCACAGGCCGTGCTGTGTCCCTGAGTGGGTCTCCTGGGCCCGTGGGCACAGGCTCTCCGGGTCCGAGGCGCGGTGAGCTGCTGGCTCAGCTTTGTCAGACGACGCTGAATTGCTTTCCAAAGCCGCAGCTGCGTGACGTGCACACGAGGGCCCGCCCTGCACTTCCTCCCCAGCACAGGTCCTCGGACTCTGAGTGAAGACGCAGTGGTATCCCGTTATGATGTTGGTTCCTGGTGTCCAGATTACTGGGGAGGGTGAATAGCTTTCATTTCATTGTTGGCTGTTTGGAGTTTCTCCTTGGTAAGGGATCTGCTCAAAATTTTTACCCATTTTAATATTGAGGGTTCTGTCTTCCACTTTCTGATTTATAGAACATCTCGATATATTCTGGTTACAAGCCTGTTCCGTACACCTTTGTCCTCTATGTCTTACCGTTTTACTCTCTTAATGTCTTTTGATCATTAGGCGTCCTTAATTTTTGATTTTATCAATCTTTTTCTTTATGGTTAGTGCTTTTTGCATCCTGTTTAAGGAATCTTTCCTTTTGTCGAGTTCGGGAAGTCTCTCTTCCATTATGTTTGAAATTATTTTCATGAGCCTTTGCACTTAGGTTTATAAACCTGGAACTGATTTTTTTCTTTTTACGTACTTTTTTAATTGAGAAGGAAATAGCATACAATGAATAACGCTCATCTTTTAAAATTTATTGTGAGGAAATACCCTTAACATACGACTTACCATCCAAACTGATTATAACCGCAGAAGTGAAGTGTTAGTTACTCAGTCGTGTCCAACTCTTTGCAACCCCATGGGCTATATAGTCCGCCAGTCTCCTCTGTCCATGAAATTCTCCAGGCAAGAATATTAGAGCGAGTAGCCATTCCCTTCTTCAGGGGGATCTTCCCAACCCAGGAATCGAACCCAGATTTCTTGCATGGCAGGCAGATTCTTTACCATCTGAGCCACCAGGGAAGCTCTGTAGTGCGATGGTAGGAAGTATTCATCTTGTTCTGCAACCATCACCAGCTTCCGTCTCCATAACTCTTCGTCTTGTAAAACCAAAACCTATAGCTAGTAAACAGTTGCTTGCGGTTCTCCCCCTCCCAGCTCTGGCGCCCGTCTCTGCTCTTTGTTTCTCCGTGACTCTGAGGACTCCAGGTGATCACGTGAGTGGAGTCGTAGCACTGTTTGCTTTTAGTGACGGCTCATTTCACCTAGTGTCGTGTCCTCAGGGTTCATCCATGCCGTAGCATGTTGCAGAATTTCCTTCCTTTTTGAGGCTGAATAATACTCCATTGTATGTACATGCCACATTTTTATTATCTATTCATCTGTTGATGCATGCAACCTACGTGGCTTCCATATTCTGTCTGTCTTTATGCCAGTGGAAAATGGAAGCAACTTAGCTATTATTAGCTTTGTAAATATGGGCTATGAGAATAGGTATACAAATACCTCTTTAAGATCCTGCTTTCAGTTCTTTTGAATATATGCCCAGAAGTGAATTGCTAAATCTTACGGTAATTCTGTTTTTAATTCTTTGAGGAACCACCATGTTTTTTCCAAAGCCCCTGTACCATTTTACTTTCTGACAAACAGTGCATAAAGGTTGCAGTTTTTCTACATCCTCGCCGGCAGTTACTGTTTTCTGTTTTGTTTTTTTTTGTTTTTTTTTTTTTGACAGTAGCCATCCTAACGGGTGTGAGGTAGCATCTCGTTGTAGTTTCGGTTTGCATTTCGCCAATGATTAGTGATGCTTAAAATCTTCTAATGTGCTTATTGGCCATTTGTACATCTTCTTTGAGAAATAATATCTATTCAAGGCCCTTGTTCATTTTTGGATTGGATTTTTTTCTTATTGTTTAGATTTTGAAGTTCTGTATATATTTTGGATATTAATCCCATATCAACATGATTTTCATATATTTTTCTCCCATTATATGGATTGCCTTTTTACTCTGTTGATACTTTTTTTTAACTTATACACTTCTACCTATCATTATTTTTTTTTTTTATTTTTAATTGGAGGATCAGTGCTTTATGGTGTTGTGTTGGTTTCTGCCGTGCATCAACGTGAAGCAACCACAGGTATACACATGTCCCCTCCCTCCTGAACCTCCGTCCCACCTCCCACCCCGGTATTGTCTCTTGATGCACAAAATTTTTAATTGTCATAAAGTCTAATGTAAAATATCTTTCTTTTGTTACCTGTTCCTTTGGTGCCATATCTAAGTGATCCTTGCCAAATCCAATGCTGTTAGACTTTTGTCCGGCTTTCTTCT
This sequence comes from Bubalus kerabau, assembly GCF_029407905.1. NCBI lineage: Eukaryota > Metazoa > Chordata > Mammalia > Artiodactyla > Bovidae > Bubalus > Bubalus kerabau. The sequence continues at coordinate 120,536,876 of NC_073630.1, forward strand.
TAGAGTTCTTAGAGTTTTATTATTTTAGGTCTTACGTTTAGGTCCTTGACCAATTTTGAGTTAATTTTTGTGTATGATGTTAAGTAAGGATCCAGCTTCATTTTTATGCATGTGGATACCCAGTTTTCCCAGCACCATTTATTGAAAAGACTGTTCAGTCTCCACTGAATGGTCTTAGCACCTTATCAAAATCATTTGACCATATATGCAAGAGTTTTTTGCATTTCTTTTCCATGGGGATGGTCTTGATCCCTGTCTCCTGTACAATGTCACGAACCTCAGTCCATAGTTCATCAGGCACTGTATCTATCAGATCTAGGCCCTTAAATCTATTTCTCACTTCCACTGTATAATCATAAGGGATTTGATTTAGGTCATACCTGAATGGTCTAGTGGTTTTCCCTACTTTCTTCAATTTCAGTCTGAATTTGCCAATAAGGAGTTCATGATCTGAGTGACAGTCAGCTCCTGGTCTTGTTTTTGCTGACTGTATAGAGCTTCTCCATCTTTGGCTGCAAAGAATATAATCAATCTGATTTCGGTGTTGACCATCTGGTGATGTCCATGTGTAGAGTCTTCTCTTGTGTTGTTGGAAGAGGGTGTTTGTTATGACCAGTGTGTTCTCTTGGCAAAACTATTAGCCTTTGCCCTGCTTCATTCTGTATTCCAAGGCCAAATTTGCCTGTTACTCCAGGTGTTTCTTGACTTCCTACTTTTGCATTCTAGTCCCCTATAATGAAAAGGACATCTTTTTTGGGTGTTAGTTCTAAAAGGTCTTGTAGGTCTTCATAGAACCGTTCAGCTTCTTCAGCGTTACTGGTTGGGGCATAGACTTGGATTACTGTGATATTGAATGGTTTGCCTTGGAAACGGACAGAGATCATTCTGTCGTTTTTGAGATTGCATCCAAGTACTGCATTTCAGACTCTTTTGTTGACCATGATGGCTACTCCATTTCTTCTGAGGGATTCCTGCCCGCAGTAGTAGATATAATGGTCATCTGAGTTAAATTCACCCATTCCAGTCCATTTTAGTTCGCTGATTCCTAGAATGTCAACATTCACTCTTACCATCTCCTGTTTTACCACTTCCAATTTGCCTTGATTCATGGACCTAACATTCCAGGTTCCTATGCAATATTGCTCTTTACAGCATCGGACCTTGCTTCTATCACCAGTCACATCCACAGCTGGGTATTGTTTTTGCTTTGGCTCCATTCCTTCATTCTTTCTGGAGTTATTTCTCCACTGATTTTCAGTAGCATATTGGACACCTACTGACTTGGGGAGTTCCTCTTTCAGTATCCTATCATTTTGCCTTTTAATACTGCTTTTCATACGAAAAGCAAAGGAGAAAAGGAAAGATATAAGCATCTGAATGTGGAGTTCCAAAGAGTAGCAAGGAGAGATAAGAAAGCCTTCCTCAGTGATCAATGCAAAGAAATAGTGGAAAACAACAGAATGGGAAAGACTAGAGATCTCTTCAAAAAAGTTAGAGATACCAAGGGGACATTTCATGTCCTTTATCATGGGCTCGATAAAGGACAGAAATGGTATGGACCTAACAGAAGCGGAAGATATTAAGAAGAGGTGGCAAGAATACACAGAAGAACTGTACAAAAAAGATCTTCACGACCCAGATAATCACGATGGTGTGATCACTCACCTAGAGCCAGACATCCTGGAATGTGAAGTCAAGTGGGCCTTAGAAAGCATCACTATGAACAAAGCTAGTGGAGGTGATGGAATTCCAGTTGAGCTATTTCAAATCCTGAAAGATGATGCTGTGAAAGTGCTGCACTCAATATGCCAGCAAATTTGGAAAACTCAGCAGTGGCCACAGGACTGGAAAAGGTCAGTTTTCATTCCAATCCCAAAGAAAGACAATGCCAAAGAATGCTCAAACTACTGCACAATTGCACTCATCTCACACACTAATAAAGAGATGCTCAAAGTTCTCCAAGCCAGGCTTCAGCAATACATGAACTGTGAACTTCCAGATGTTCAAGCTGGTTTTAGAAAAGGCAGAGGAACCAGAGATCAAATTGCCAACATCTGCTGGATCATGAGAAAAGCAAGAGAGTTCCAGAAAAACATCTATTTCTGCTTTATTGACTATGCCAAAGCCTTTGACTGTGTGGATCACAATAAACTGTGGAAAATTCTGAAAGAGATGGGAATACCAGACCACCTGACCTGCCTCTTGAGAAACCTATATGCAGGTCAAGAAGCAACAGTTAGAACTGGACATGGAACAACAGACTGGTTCCAAATAGGAAAAGGAGTACATCAAGGCTGTATATTGTCACCCTGCTTATTTAACTTCTATGCAGAGTACATCATGAGAAACGCTGGGCTGGAAGAAGCACAAGCTGGAATCAAGATTGCCAAGAGAAATATCAATAACCCCAGATATGCAGATGACACCACCCTTATGGTAAAAAGTGAAGAGGATCTAAAAAGCCTCTTGATGAAAGTGAAAGGGGAGAGTGAAAAAGTTGGCTTAAAGCTCAACATTCAGAAAACGAAGATCATGGCATCTGGCCCCATCACTTCATGGGAAATAGATGGTGAAACAGTGGGAACAGTGTCAGACTTTATTTTTTTGGACTCCAAAGTCACTGCAGATGGTGATTGCCGCCAGGAAATTAAAAGACGCTTACTCCTTGGAAGGAAAGTTATGACCAACCTAGATAGCATATTGAAAAACAGAGACATTACTTTGCCAACAAAAGTCCGTCCTGTCAAGGCTATGGTTTTTCCAGTGGTCATGTATAGATGTGAGAGTTGGACTATGAAGAAAGCTGAGTGCCAAAGAATTGATGCTTTTGAACTGTGGTGTTGGAGAAGACTCTCGAGAGTCCCTTGGACTGCAAGGAGATCCAACCAGTCAATCCTAAAGGAGATCAGTTCTGGGTGTTCATTGGAAGGACTGATGCTAAAGCTGAAACTCCAATACTTTGGCCACCTCACTCGAAGAGTTGACTCATTGGAAAGGACTCTGATGCTGGGAGGGATTGAGGGCAGGAGGAGAAGGGGACAACAGAGGATGAGATGGCTGGATGGCATCACCGACTTGATGGACATGACTTTGAGTGAACTTCGGGAGTTGGTGATGGACAGGGAAGCCTGGCGTGCTGCGATTCATGGGGTCACAAAGAGTTGGACGCGACTAAGCAACTGAACTGAACTGAACTGCAAGGGTTTATTTCTGGGCTCACTATTTTATGAGTATGTTTGGTTTGTATGTCTACTTTATGCCAATGGAAAATGGAAAGCATGCTCAATTGTATCTGACTCTGCAACCCGACAAACTGTAGCCCACCAAGCTCCTCTGTCCATGGATTTTTTCCTGGCAAGAATACTGGAGTGGGTTGCCATTTCCTTCTCCAGGGCATCTTCTTGACCCAGGGATCAAATCCGCATTTCCTGCATCTTTTACATTGCACGCTGATTCTTTACCACTGAGCCACAGGCCTGTTTATGGCAATACCATGATTTTTATTACTGTAACCATGTAGTAAGTTTTGAAAGCAGGAAGTGTGGGTCATGCAATTTTGTTCCTCTTTGTCAAGATTATTTTGGCTACTTGCTGTTCCTTAAGACTCCATATAAATTTTAGGGTGGATTTTTCTATTTCTGAAAAAACTGTCTTTAGAATTTTGGTAGGGGATGCATTGAATCTGTAGATCACTTTGACTAGTATTGACCTCTTAATATATTGCCTTCCAACCCAAGAGCATGAGATGTGTTTCCATTTATTTATGTCATTTTGAATTTCTTTCAGCAATGTTTTGTGGGCTTCCTTGGTGGCTCAGTGGTGAAGGATCTGCCTGCCAGTGCAGGAGATATGGGTTTAATCCCTGGGTGGGGAATAGTCCCTGGAGAAGGAAATGGCTACAGTACTCTTGCCTGGGAAATCCCATGGGCAGAGGAGCCTGGTGGGGCTGCAGTCCATGGGGTCGCAAAGAGCCAGACACGACTGAGCGATTGAACAACAACCACAGCCTGCTATAAGTGTTTCCCCTTGGTTAAGTTAATTCCTAAGTATTTTACTCTTTTTGATACTGTGGTGAATGGAATTGTTTTTGTAATTTCCATTTCACATTGTATGTAGAAATGAAACTGATGTTTGCGTGTTGATGTTATATCCTGCTGTTTTGCTGTGTTCAGAAAGTTCTAACCATTTTTTTGGTAGAATCTTTAGGATTTTTCTGCATATAAAATCATGTCATCTGCAAGCAAGGATAGTTTTACTTCCTCCTTTCCAATTTGGATGCCTTTTCTTTCTTTTTCTTGCCTAATTGCCCTGGCTAGAATTTCTACACCATGTTGAATAGAAGTGGTGAGAGCAAGCGTCCTTGCCTTTTTCCTGATCTCAGGGAAGCTCTCAGTCCTTCGCCACCGAATATGATGCTTGCTGTGAGCTTTTAATCTTTGACTGACTATATTGAGATAGTCTTGTTCCATTCCTAGCTTTCTGAGTGTTTTTTTTTTTAAATCATAAAACGGTTTTTATCAAAAAAGTTTGTATCATATTGTCAAATGCTTTTTTTGGCATTGTTTTAAATGATCATGTAACCCCCTGCCCCGCCATTCATTCTGTTGATGTGGCATATTATATTGATTAATTTTCATATGTTGAACCATCCTTGCATTCCAGGAGTAAATTCCACTTGGTCATGGTGTATAATCCCTCCAATACTCTGCTGAATTCTGCTTGCTAGCAGTTTGTGGAGGAACTTTGTATCACTGTTTATAAAGGATGTTGCTCTGTAGTCTCCTTGTGGTGTGTTTGTCTGGCTTTGGTATCAGGATAATTGCTGGCCTCAAAGTGAGTTGGGAAATGTTGCTTTCTCTTTGATTTTGGGGGAAAATTTTGAGGATTGGATTAGTTCTATAAATGTTTGGTAGAATTTACCACTGAAGCCATTGCATCCAGGACTTTGTTTATTGGAAGATTTTTTATTTGATTTCAGCTCCTTACTAGCTATAGTCTATTCTGTTTTTCTATTTCTCTGTGATTTAGTCTTGGCAGGTTTTGTGTTTCTACGAATTTGTTTCATCTAAGTTATCCAATCTGCTGGTATACAGTTGTTTATAGTGCTCTCTGATAATCCTGTTTATTTCTGTAAAATTGGTAGTAATATTTTCACCTAAATTTCTGATTTTTGTAATTTGAGCCTTCTCTGTTTTCTCAGTCTAGCTAGCTAAAGATTTGTCTATTTTTTTGATCTTTTTAAAGAACCAAATCTTGGTTTCACTGGTTTTCTTTATTGTTTCTTTATTATTTCTATATTTCATTTAACTCAGCTTCATATTTATTGTCCTTCCTCTGCTGTCTTTGGGTTTAGTCTGCTCTTTTTTCTAGTTCCTTCACTTGTTAAGTGAGGTTATTGAGCTCAAGTCTTTCTTATTTTTAATATGAGCATTTATGGCTGTGGATTTCCTCCTCAGCACTGCTCTCACTGCGTCCCATATGCAGGTATGTTGTGGCTGTGTTTTCATTCATGTCTAAGTAATTTGTAAATTTGTTTTTTATTTCCTCTTTGATCTTTTGCTTATTTAAAAATGTGTTGTTTAATTTATACAATTTTGTGAATTTTTATTTTTCCTTTTGTTATTGATTTGTAACTTCAACTTCCTGTGGTCATATCATATTTTCTATATCAATCTTTTAAAATCTCTTGAGACTCAGCGGCTTAAAATATAGTCTATCTTGGAAAATGTCCAATACTCACTTGAGAATATCCCATGTGGATGTTATTGTTGGGTAGAGTGTTATGTGCTGTCTGTTAGATGTAGCTGTTTTTATTGTTGTTTAAGTTCTCTATTTCCTTACTTACGGGTTTCCCAGGTGGTTCAGTGGTAAAGAATCTGCCTGCAATACAGGAGACCTGCGTTTGTTCCCTAGGTCAGGGAGATAGCCTGGAGAAGGCAATGGCCGCCCACTCCAGTCTTCTTGCCTGGAGAATTCCATGGAGATGCAGTCCATGGGGCTATGTTGTGGTTGTTCTAACCATTACTGTGAGAGGGGTATTCAAATCTCCAACCGTTACTGTAGAACTACGGTCCATCTCTCCCTTCAGTTCTGTTAGTTTTTCTTCGTATATTTTAATGGTCTATGGACATTTTAATGTAGATGCTTATATTGTTATGTCTTCTTGCTGCATCAAGAATAGCATATCACCCTTTGTCTCTTAGAACCAGCTTTCATTTACGTTCTGCTTTGTCTGATATTAATGTAGCTACCCTTGCTCTGCCTTCATTACTATTTGAATGGAGTATCTTTTTCTGTCCTTCCCATTGCAGCCTGTTTGTATCTTTAAAAGGAGCCTCTTGCAGACAGCATATAGGTGGGCCGTGCGTTTCTATTCATTCTGCCAACCTCGCTGTCTTTCTACGTTTCTTCTGACCATAAAGAGAGGAGGTGAGGGACTCGTGAATTCAACACGTCCTGCTGCTGTGCTCAGCAATGTGGCTATCAGCTGCTCCATAAGGTGCCTTTGTCTTTGCTGTGGGCCTGCTGCGCCCCCGCCCCTTGCCTGGACTGAGCGCCAGTCTGCGTGGTTGTCAGAGCTGCTGCCTCCGTTGGGAGGGAGGGTCCTGCCTCGCAGTCGCAGAGGTCGCCGTGCAGTGTGCACCAGAGTCTCCTGCCTCGGGATGCTGGGCGAGTCTCGAGGTTACGGGGTGATGCTGGACCCCGTTGCTGGTCAGGATGCTACTGGAGAATCCTTCTTTCCGTCCTTCTCTTTGGTGAAGTGTTTACTATTTTTACTTCTTTCAGTTTGTCTCCTTGGATCCACTTCACTTAGGAGACTGATTCTATGAGCTGAGTATTCCATCATGAGTCAACATTTGTATTTTGTAATCTCTCATTTCGGTAAATTATAAATTATTTTTTTGTTGTTCTTACAAGATCTTTTGTTGAGAATTATTTGGTGTGCAAATTAAATCATCTTAAATTGTGAACACTGTTAGTAAGCTCGTGTTTGTTGCTTTCATAGTCTCGTCTCAAGGAACTGGAGCAAGAAGCCCATTTTGTTGCAGGAGAACGGTTTCTTATCACGAGTAATCATCAGCTTCGAGAGGTAAAGCTGAATTTCGGTTCTTTGATAGAACATGCTTCCTATTTAGGGGTTAAAGGGAGATTTATTCTGAGTTTACGAGCATTATTGTATGTGGCTGTCTGAAAAGTACGTAGGTGGCTCGTGTTCTCTCACGCTGAGATTCATCGCTTCAAGGCCCCTGAATCTGAGAGCAGGACCGAGTCAGGACCTACGCATTTGGGAGCACCTGATCGGGGTGTCCTCTTTGGCCGGCTGCTGGCCTCTGTGGTGGTGACGTGCAGGTCCTCTGAGGGCTGGGACCGCTCGCCACGGGACGTTGCCTCTGTTGCAGATCCTGTTTGGCAAGCTGCGGCTGCACCTGCTGCGCCCACAGGACGCGCTCCCCATGACGGGGCTGCGGAAACTCCCGTCCACGTCGGAAGCCGTGGTAAGGTTCAACAGTGTCCCCTTGCAGCACGTCCACACGGCACGCGAGTCCCTCTCAGGCCCCCGGGCTCCTTGTGGTGGACGAGCCTGCAGCAGCTTCCATGGAGCAATTCCATTCAGTCATTTCTTTTTGCAGCAGGAGAGGGGTCCCTGCCCCAAGGTTGCCCTTCAGGTAGGAATGAGGGACACAGGCTTTTACGGTACAGTTTTCCAGTGGCAATAAATTAGGTTGATTTCCTGCAAAGACGATTTGATGGATTTGTCCTGAAAACCAAATTCTTGACCATCTAGTCATGACCTCTTAGTTTCATACCCTCGTAAGAGACTGGAAGTGGGGGAAAGTCATCAGTTGTCTTCTTTCCCCAAGTTTATTTTAGAAAATTTAGCTGTCCTTGTCTTGGGAGGAGTGCATTTTTAAAAAGACAGAGAGTAGGGAGATGTACTCTAATTCAGTGGCAGAGAATGAGTAGATGTTCAGAATCCAGTAAGTGGTGCCCGCGGAAGCCTGCAGAGAGGAGGTTGGCAGCTCAGCGAGATGACCTGCGTTGCTCCTGCGAGTGCCGCCATGCAGGCCCCGGTCCCTCTCTGTGCCTTGTCCCGCTTGGACTCCACCACAGCGGAAGGTTTCCTCCCAGACTGCCCTGTGCACATTGCCTCTCCAGCCCCCACTTTCTGTTCATCTCAGCCCTGGCAGAGCTTTGTGCTTGCTGACTGTCCCCTGACCCGGCCCTTAGTGGCCGGACAGCAGTTACCAAGGGACGCCTCCTCCCCTCGCCCCCGGAAGGACCTCTCCCTGGCGGGACTTGACTCTGATCTCTGCCTGAGTCGTCCCCACACTGGTGAGCAGCTGCCTCCTATGTCCTCAGAGCCGGCAGTGACTCTTCCTTGCTGCTGACGCACCATATCCCGGCAGAAAGGTCTTTTAAAGCCAGAGAAGTCACGGTGCTGCCCTGCCTTTGGCTCTCCACGGCACTCAGAGTAAGACCCCGGCTCTCTAGTGTGTCCACCGCCCACGCCCGGGGGTCTGGGCCCAGTCCTTCCTTCTACCCTGCATGCCGCACTCCCAGCACCACGGAGCACACTTCCCACAAGCTCCCTCCTCAGGCTGGAGGCTCCCTGTGGGTTTTGCTCAGCTGGCTTCTAACTGTCAGCTTAAGTACTGCTTCCAGAAAAACCTCCTTGTCACAGATGACTGTGAGGCCCCCGGTTGCAGCCTCTTCCTTCACCTTGATTTGTTTTCTGCTTATAACTTGCCAAAATGCTGGAGAAGGTGTGGAGAGAAGGAAACCCTCCTATATTGCTGGTGGGAATGAAACGGATGCAGCTACAATGGAGAACCGTATGAAGGTTCCTTAAAAACCTAAAAATAGAACTACCATTTGACGCGGCAGTCCTGCATATACCTGGAGAAAAGCATAATTGGAAAAGATACGTGCACTGTGGTATTCATTGTAACACTATTCACAGTAGCCAAGACATGGAGGTGCCCTAAATGTCCATCCACAGAGGAATGGTAAAGATGATGTGGTCCATATACACAGTGGGATATTACTCAACCATAAAAAAGAGCAAATGGTGACTTCCCTGCTGGCCCTTGTGGTTAAGACTCCTGGCTTCCACTGCAGGGGGTATGGGTTTGATCCCTGGTTGAGATACTAAGATCTCACATGCCATGTGGAGCAGCCAAAAAATTAAAAAAAAAAAAAATATGCAGAAGTCATTAAAATTTTTTTTTTAGGAAAAGAATGAATGAAATAATGCCATTTGGAGCAACATAGATGGACCTAGTGATTATCATTCTAAGTGATGGCAGTGAGATAGACAAATGTCATATCATTCATACGTGGAACCTAGTGTTTTAAAAACGATACAAATGAACTTATTTATAAAATAGAAACAGACTTACAGATATTGAAAACACACTTATGGTTACCAAAGGGGAAAGGGTGGCAAGTGAGGAATAAATCAGGACTTGGGTTGAATATATATGTACTACTGTATATAACATGGCATCCGGTCCCATCACTTCATGGCAAATAGATGGGGAAAAAGTGGAAACAGTGGCAGAATTCATTTCCTTGGTCTCCAAAATCGCTGTGGACGGTGACTGCAGCTGTGAAATTAAAAGACGCTTCCTCCTTGGAAGAAAAGCTATAACCTACCTAGACAGCATATTAAAACGCAAAGACGTTACTTTACCAACAAAGGTCCGTCTAGTCAAAGCTATGGTTTTTCCAGTAGTCATGTACAGATGTGAGAGTTGGACCATAGAGAAAGCTGAGCACCAAAGAATTGAAACTTTTGAACTGTGGTGTTGGAAAAGACTCTTGAGAGTCCCTTGGACTGCAAGGAGATCCAACCAGTCAATCCTAAAGGAAATCAGTCCTAAATTTTCATTGGAAGGACTGATGCTGAAGCTGAAGCTCCAATACTTTGGCCTCCTGATGAGAAGAACTGACTCATTGGTAAGACCCTGATGGTGGGAAAGATTGAAGGCAGGAGGAGGGATGAGATGGTTGGATGGCATCACCGACTCAATGGACATGAGTTTGAGTAGGCTCTTGGAGTTGGTGATGGACAGGGAAGCCTGGTGTGCTGCAGTCCATGGGGCTGCAAAGAGTCGGACATGACTGAGCTACTAAACTGAACTGATATATAACACTGGGGAAGGAAATGGCAACCCACTCCAGTATTCTTGCCTGGAGAATTCCATGGACAGAGGAGCCTGGTGGGCTGCAGTCCATGGGGTCACAGACAGTCGGACACGATTGAGTGACTAATGCGTATATAACACAGATATCCGACAAGGAACTACTGTATACAGCACAGGGAACTGTGCTCAGAATCCTGTGATAACCTACATGAGAAAGAATCTAAAAAAGAAGGAATACATGTGTGTGAATAATCACTTTGCTGTACACCTGAATCTAATGCAACACTGTAAGTCAACTATATGCCAATAAAATTTTTAAAAATAGATAAACTTGCCTAGTTACTTGTTTGCTATTCCAGTAGGATGTAGGCTGCACAGATAAGAGACCTCACCTGCCTTGTTTGCTACGTCCCCAGAGCCAGATGGCCTAGAACTAGCCTTTACTGGGGCTGCTTGTTCACAGAGCGTGGCCAGGGCAGGGAGCAGGACCACCGTGCTGAAGAGTCTGGGTGGGCTTCAGTGCCACATGGCAGTGTGCCCTCGAGTTCCAGTAGTGGTGGGACCTGAGAGAGCCATTGTCCCCTCAGGCTGCCCCCCAGCTGGGGGTCTCGGCCTGATTTATTCTGTGTCTGGGCACCCTCTCCCTCTCCTGTGTTGCTCCCCAACTCTTCCTGACAACCAGCAGCAGAGGAGGAAATGCGATTCTCCCCTGTGTCAAGGTGCTTTCCTGTGGGTGGGATTAAGACGGTGCCCTGCAGTTTTCTTCACAAAGGCGTAGTCAACATGAAGCATATTCTGTTAGTCTTGCTGGCAAAAAGATGGGGAAAAAGTGGAAACAGTGGCAGAATTCATTTCCTTGGTCTCCAAAATTGCTGTGGACGGTGACTGCAGCCAAGAAATTAAAAGATGCTTGCTCCTTGGAAGAAAAGCTATGACCAACCTAGATAGCATATTAAAAAGCAGAGACATCACTTTGCCAACAAAGATCCGTCTAGTCAAAGCTATGGTTTTTCCAGTAGTCATGTACAGATGTGAGGTTGGACCATAAAGAAGGCTGAGGACCAAAGAATTGATACTTTTGAATTGGGGTGCAGCAAGGAGATCAAACAGTCAATCCTAAAGGAAATCAATCCTGAATATTCATTGGAAGGACTGAAACTGAAGCTCCAATACTTTGGCTATCCGATGTGAAGAGCCAAGTCAGTGGAAAAGACCCTGATGCTGGGAAAGATTGAGGGCAAGAGGAGAAGGGGACCACAGAGGATGAGATGGTTGGATGGCATCACCGACTCAGTGGAAGTGAGTTTGAGCAAACTTTGGAGATAGTGAAAGGAGGGCAGCCAGGTGTGCTGCAGGTCACGGGGTCACAAAGAGTGGGACGCGACTCGACAACTGAAAAGTGGAAGTGAGAGTCAGTCATGTCCCACTCTGCGACCCCAGGGACTATACAGTCCTGGAATTCTCCAGGCCAGAAGACTGGAGTGGGCAGCCTTTCCCTTCTCCAGGGGATCTTCCCAACCCAGGGATTGAACCCAGGTCTCTCACAATGCAGGCGACTTCTTTACCAGCTGAGTCACAAGGGAAGCCCAAGAACACTGGAATGGGTAGCATATCCCGTCTCCAGTGGATTTTCCCAATCCAGGAATCAAACCGGGGTCTCCTGCATCGCAGGCAGATTCTTTACCCACTGAGCTACCAGGGAAGCAACAACTGAACGACTTACTTAACTGGGCAAGTTGTTCTATTCTGTGCATTTAGAAAGATGAACCTTCGCTAGGTAACGCTTGCACGTGGTTCCCAATTGAAAACTGAGTCCTCTCCTTCCCTTCTCCCTCCTGTCCCCCGCACCCACCCCACCCCGCATTCACAGGGATGAGACCAGTGGTGAGACGGACAGCCTCGATCAGCAAGTGAGGGTGCAACTGTGAGCTTAGGTGTGGTTCTATTAGACCTTGTTTTTAGTTTCAGGTTCACGGCAGAGTTGAGCAGAAGGTACAGACAGGTCTCATGTGCCCCCTGCCCCTCTGTAACACACACAGTCCCCCTACCACCAGCGTGCCCCACCAGGGTTACGTTTGTTACAGAGGATGAGCCCCTGGTGAGACACCATCGTTCCCAAAGTGCAGTCTGCAGTAGGGTCACTCTCGGTGTCACGTGGGCTCAGAGACGCACGACGACAGGTGTGCACCGTTGCAGCGTCGCGCACAGTGGTGCCGCCCTGAACGTCCTCCGCTCCCCTGCCCATCCTCCCTCCACCCCGGCAACCACTGTGTCCACAGTTTTGTCTTTTCCAGAGTATCGTATAGGAGTTATTTATTATGTGGCCTTTTCAGATTTGATTCTTTCAACTAGCGATATGCGCTTAAGGTTCTTCCATGTCTTTTCATAGCTCATTTCTTTTTAACACGGAGTCCTATTCCATCTATTCACCTACTAAGGAATGTCTTAGTTGCTTCCAAGTTTTGGCAATTATGAATGAAGTTGCTTTAACATTCATGTGCAGGTTTTCCTATGGATATAAGTTTCTGTCTCATTTGAGTAAATAGCCTGATCTTTGGATGGTTTTGTGAGAAATCACCACATTGTCTCCCAACGTGGCTGCACCACCTGCATTCCCACCAGCAGTGATGAGAGTTCCTGCTGCCCCACGTCCTCGCCAGCACGTGGTGGTGTCCGTGTCCTGGGTTTCGACCAAGACCACCCTTGGGACTTCGTGGCCGTCCAGTGGTTAAGACGCTACACTTCCACTTCAGGAGACGCAGGTTCAATCCCTGGTTAGTCAGTTAAGTTCTCACAAGCTGTGTGCCCAACAGTAAACAAGTACAAATTAAAAGTAAAAAGAGTACTCTTGTAGCTGGTTGGAGAATGGATGAAGCCCATTAATAGGCCTTGGCCGTGGTGTGGGCTCCGCTGGCTCAGTGTCCAGGTGCCGGTGGTGAGGTTGGAGCAAGGCAGACACATGCCCAGAGCATTTTGAGAACAGAAGGGCGCTTCTGTACGTGTGAGCTCACATGAGTGTGAATGTGGAGTAATTCCTGGTTATCTTAGTTCTGCATCTGAGCAGGTAGAGATGGCCACTACCCAGGAAGAACCAAGAGAGAAGCGGTTTACTAGGCAAGGGCGAGAGATGTCAAGCGCTCGGTCTTGGACTCGGGAAAACAGGCATGTGCACAGATGTTGACACAGAGCAGCTGGGTCTGTGAAGAGACGTCTCGTGCTGGAGGTGCTCACTTGGACGTCGTCGCCCTGGGGGTCAGCCGTCCACCCTGGCAAGAGCTTTTGAGAATCCCTCGTGCCCAGACCCTCAACTGAGCCACAGAGTCAGAGGCTGGGGGTGCACAGCCCACTCCCGACATGTTTTTGAAGCTCCCCCACTGAGTCCATAAGTAGCCCACACTGATAACCACAGAACTGAACGCTGAGGAACTGCCACGTAGGGGTCAGAGAGAAGAGGCGCCAAGCAGAGGCTGCAGAATAGCCAGAGATGGAAAAGAACGTGGTGCCCGGAGCCAACAGAGGGAGCGTGTGATAAAGCGCTCACAGTGACTGAGGCCGGCACTCTGCCTCTGACAGTCACCCGGCACTGCAGGGCTTCATCCAGGGATCAAACACGCCATTCTTCTCAAGTGTGCTCAGACAGCTCGATTGGAGATACGCAGGGAGCCTGCGGTTAGAGTTCTTTTGTGAGTAAAGTATCAGGATAAAGAGAGTGAGCTGATCTTAAGCAGTTTTTGTGGCTGAGTGTTTTCGTGCACTTTGATCCCCCGAGGGACAGCTTCTCTAAGAAGCCGCAGTGCTGGGTTGCACGGAGGCAGGACTCCTCCGGGGCAGAGCCTGCTCAGAGGACTCCAGTGGTGGCCCTCCTGTTGTGTCCCTGTGGCCGGCCCAGGCTGTGTGTCCCTGTGGCCGGCCCAGGCTGTGTGTCCCTGTGGCCGGCCCAGGCTGTGTGTCCCTGTGGCCGGCCCAGGCTGTGTGTCCCTGTGGCCGGCCCAGGCTGTGTGTCCCTGTGGCCGGCCCAGGCTGTGTGTGCTCAGTCATCTGCAAACAGAGAGGGATGCAGTTCTGGGGCTCACACCAGTGCCTCACAGTGATGTTGCCAGTTCTCCCCTGAAGGGACTTGCAGATTCAAAATGGTCCTGATTCCCTAGCAGGACTTTTTGGTACAAACTGGCAAACCAACAACCAAATTTATATGGAGATGCCAAAAGCTACAAGAGCCAAGATAATCTTAAAAGCACTCTTGAAGGCCTTAGTCTGTTGGGTATCACGATTAACCATAAAGCGTATGGAAAGGGGAAGCGGCTCAGCCGCGTCCCACTCCTTGCAACCCCATAGACTAGAGCCCATGGGATTCTCCAGGCCAGAACACTGGAGTGGGTAGCCTTTCCCTTCTCCAGGGGACCTTCCCAACCCAGGGATCGAACCCAGGTCTCCCGCATGGCAGGCGGATTCTTTACCAGCTGAGCCACCAGAGAAGTCCTTGTGAAAAGCCTTTATGAAAAGACAGTATTAAACAAGTAAAAGAGCAAGCCACCGAGGGGTGGAGGATACCAGTATTTCCACTAAATATAGCCAGCTGAAGGAAACGCTGTCCAGCAAAATGAATTCCTACAAATCAAGAAGAAAAAGTCATATAAGCCAAGGTTTTAAATGACAAAAAAAAATGTACAGAGTTTAATGAAAGGGGATATACAGTCAATAAATATTTGAAGAATGACTTTATTAGTCAGAGAAATACACACTAAAACTACAGTGAAACACCACATTTACCAGAAGGGTTAAAATGAAGACCTAGGAGAACGTGCATTGGCAAAAATGTGGAGAATGAGAACTTCTATGTGCTGCTGCTGGGGACACGCCATGCGTTTACCTTGGGGAGCGGGCTGGTATCATCTCCGCTGCGTGTGGCCGGCGTCTCACCCGCCCTGTGTGCATGTCCCGCAGAACTGTGGACGTGTGTTAACGCAAATCTGCGTACCAGAACGTTCACTGCAGCACTCTTCGTCATAGCCCTGAAGTGGAAATGAGCCCTGTATCCATCGGGGCGGAATGGATAAATAATTGCCCTGCATTCACATAATCCCACTCGGCTATGGGAATAAATGAAACAGTGCTTCACACAACAGCTACTGCTGCTGCTGCTCAGTCGTGGCCGACTCTCTGCGACCCCATGGACTGCAGCCCGCCAGGCTCCTCTGTCCATGGGATTCTCCAGGCAAGAATACTGGAGTGGGTTGCCATGCCCTCCTCCAGGGGATCTTCCTGACCCAAGGATCGAACCAAGGCCTCCTGCACTGCAAGCAGATTCTTTACCACTGAGCTACCAGGGAAGCCCCTCATACAAGGACCAACCTTAACACCGGATATTGAACAAAGGGAGCCACACACAAAGAACACTTGTGCTATTCCATTGATACGAAGTTCAAAAAGTGGTAAAGACTGGGCCGGGGTGGTGGTTACATCTGGGGGAGGGACAGAGACCTCTTTGGGAACCCGGAATGTTCCCTCTGGCAGTACCCAGGCGTGTTCACTTTGTGATAATTTAACAAACCTTGTTCATGGGATCTTGTACTTTCCTTTGTGTGTGTTGTAGTTCGACTTTTAAAAATTAAATTGAAAGCGCATAGTCACATCCCAGCGTTGCCTCCCCAGCTCGGTGCCCAGGTAGCTGTGTCTCAGGTGCTGGGTGTTCCGAGACTATGGAGTCACACAGCTGTAGGCATTTTCCTCATTTACTCCTCTGCGTGATATTTTCATGCCCTGGGTTTGGATTTCAGGGATTCAGATCTCAAGAGGAATCTTCCTTCCAAGCTCGTGTGAAGTGCCTTTTTCTCCCATGTGTACAGTAATGACTCTGTTAGGGGATTAAGACTATAAAACTTGATCAACTGGGTTTATTACAAGTCTTCATTTTGGAAAGTGTGGTCAAGATAGACCATGCATTATCAGGACTTTCTCCATCTGAAAATGAGTGTTTAAACTTAAAATTAAGTGAAGGAATTCCGTTGGTGATATTTATTCTTATTTTTTAGTTAAATGCTCTGCAAGACCTTCATCCATTACCCAGAATAATTTTGGAATACAGGCAGGTAAGTTAGATTTATTTTTTTCTGTAAGTATGTTGGTTTCTGAAGGGGGCCCGCGTGACACCCAAAATCATCACGGAGGTAGCCCTGACCACATCCTGAAGGGACGGTTTGTTCAGGCTGACCCCGTGCAAGCCCGGCTTCCTCTGCGCGGAGGCGGTGCTCCTCACGCCGCGGCGTGCGCCGTGGGAGTTCGAGGCCTCCCACGGAGCCGCCCCTCCCCGGGCTCGCTGTCTCCCAGCCACGCGTGCTGGCTGCTGCGCACTCCCCTGTCTCCGGCTGCCCTCCCAGCCCTCCTGGTTTCTCGCCACACGCCTGGCGTCTGTGCGCTCACGACGGTTGCTGCCACTCACGGCGTGGTTGTTTGCTGCTGTCCTCGTGAGGGCTGGGCAGCCGGAGGGGTGGGTGGCGGTTGCCCCTGAACTAACAGAGCCGCCACGGCGACCCTGGGTGACGGTCCTGCCTCACTGTCCCGTTCTCTCCGCAGCTTTCCTGAAAGAAGCATCATTAGAAGGAGCAGGGCGACATCTTTCTCTGTTAGTCGCTGTTGTTTAATCCTGGGCACCACACAAGGCCATTTCAGGGCCTCCTGGGGTTACCTGAGGGCACAGGCAATGACCCACACCCAGCACGCCGAGAAACATGGCTTTGACACTTGTTCCTCATTTAAACACTTAAACAGAGAAAGTGACCATTTTTGTTTTACAACCTAGGTTCACAAGATCAAGTCCACCTTTGTAGATGGATTACTAGCTTGCATGAAAAAGGTAACTCAAGCTTCAAAAAATATATATATATAGTGATTGGGAATATGAGTTACTTAGACATGAGTTCAGATACAAGTAGAATTTCTTTAAATAGTCTAATACTCTTGAACCTATGAGCCACGATTTTGTTATCATTCCGGTCTACAGCGTGAGTTGACATTTCGCCTTAGAATCTCGTATTCCGGCGGACACTCTGCTGCCACCAGATGCTCTCGCGCCTGCTGCCGCGTGTCCTTTCCACAGTCCCTCGAGGGGGGTGTGGTTTCAGTTCACGCATGAGAAGCCTGCAGGCTGAGGTGCTGTGGCTTGCGCGACGCCACGTGGCAAGGGACAGCCCCCACCTGTCAGGGTAGGGCAGCCCCTTCCCAAGTCCATGCTGAGCCCCCCACAGCATGTCAGCCCACGTGCCCTCCTGCAGCCTCTGCACCAGTCGGGGAGAATCTCAGTCACCCTGACCACGTGCGGGAGTCCTGTAACCCCGAGGACACTCGGGTTGGGAGTTCAGGGCCGTTGGCTCCTGTCTCTCCCAGGCAGCGCTCTGAGAGCTGTGTGCTGTAGGCAGAGACTGGGGGGCCAGCATGTGGGTGCCTCCATGCGGCATCGTCAGAACCTAAACCGATTCTTTCCAACTGATCAAGGGCTCCGTATCCTCCACGTGGAACCAGACGGGCACCGTGAGCGGAAGGCTGTCAGCGAAGCACCCCGTGAGTTAGCGCTGGTGGAGCGCCCGTCTCTGTGTGAGGGTGAAGTTTTGCCTGGATGTGTGGCTGCCTGTGCACTTTTTGTTTCTGAAAGGAGAAAGAAAAAGTGAAGTCGCTCAGTCGTGTCCGACTCTTTGCAACCTCGTGGACTGTAGCCTACCAGGCTCCTCCGTCCATGGGATTTTCCAGACAAGAGTACTGGAGTGGGTTGCCATTCCTTCTCCAGGGGATCTTCCCGACCCAGGGATTGAACCCAGGTCTCCCGCATTGTGGGCTGACGCTTTACCGTCTGAGCCACCGGGGAGATTCTGAAAGGAGACCTCACCTGTTAGACCGTGCGGCTTCCTGCGTGCTGATCCAGCTGTCACTTATTTAGCACGTGCTCAGTTTGTGGGTACTCGGTGGGGGATCGGACTCATAACCCTTGGCCCTGTGGTCCCGAGCCGGTCTGCCTCACTGTCCACCTGCTTGCCCGCCTTGGTTCATCCGGGCTCTGGTTGTACCGGCTGGGGGTGGGAGAGCACCCGCGCACCTTCCTGGAAGCGTAGTCTCCTAATTGGCAGCTTTAACGGAACAAAAGCCTTGCTTGCACAAGGAAGCTTTCAAAGCACTGTCTTCTGTGGGTTTCATTCCCAGCACCTCTTGGGGTCGAGGCCTCTGTTTCTTCAGAGGGAGAGGGGGATACAGCTGAGAATAAAGAAGTCTGTGTTTGGCTCTGGCTTTCAGCATGGAACTTGTGAAAGTGCTCAGCGGAAACAAGAGAGTGTCAGGAACGACCATCAGAAAGTGTTTGGGTTTTTTTTTTTTTTTCCTTTCAGAAGCTTCCCTTTAAATATCAAGACTCGGGACTGTATTTTTCAGAGTTTATAATGTAAGGTATGCAAGTATGCTGTACGGACAGGTCCATTTCACAGGGAGGCGTGGGAACTCCTCGCGGCCTTGGAGGAAGTGCTGAGAGGGAGGCAAGCACCTCCTCCGGAAGGGCCTGGCCAGGCCCTTTGGGGGAGAAACCCAGGGGGTAGGCTGACACAAGCTGCAAGCCATGAGGCTGAGGCTTGCTTCCGGCCCAGAAGCCTGGGAGAAGGGTGTTTCCAGGAGCTCCAGGCCGAGACCGGGCGTGAGCCTTGGGCAGGAACCCGAAGTAGCTCTCCTACCAAGACTCCATAGGCCCTAAGGGCCTGAGTGAGGGCTGGGAAGTCCATGGTCCCTGGGCCCCGGGTCCCTTGGTGTGGAAATGCAGGGCTACCATATTTGTCTGGTCTGAACAGGTCACGGTGGGGGCTGTGAAGTGGACAGTCCAAGGCCAAGTCCAGGACCTGAGCTTCAGCAGATCAGCAGCGTCAGGCAGAGCCAAAGCCAGAACGAGGTCGGCAGAGGAGGGGCCATTGGATGTTGGCCCTGGTGTGATAACTGGCTTCATCGGCCAAAGCAGTGAGGGCAGGTAGCCCCCGGCTACTGACGTAGGTCCTATGCCTTCCTGATACGATGGGTTTGTAGGCTTCTCCCTGCAGATGCCACCCGGAGTGGGAGGGGCATGACAGAAAAGTCAAGGAGGAAGGCTGGGCTTGGAGGACTGTTGGTCCTTTGCTGAGTGGGTGCTTCTCCCCACGTCTAAACTGATGATGGAAACACCTCTAGTCCACGTATTCATTCAAATACCTTCAGCTTCAAGTGGCAGCAAATCAGACTAAATTGGCCTCAACAATCTCAGCATACCTGACTTAAGGAGTTCAAGGAAGGGCTGGCTTCAGGCAAGGCTTGGTCTAGCAGTCAAAGTCAGATGGGCAGTCCAGTTTCTGTCCCCCATCTCCCAGCCTCTCTTTCTCAGCATCTTAGCAGGTCTTGGGGATACTAGCTTAGTTTCTCTCCAGTGGAAATGAGCAGTGTCTCTCCATGCCCCTTCCATGAAAGGAGGAGGGAACACCTTTTGCAGATGCCCTCAGCAAGTATCTCTTTGCATCTCTGTCTGGAATAGCCACTGGTCTATTGAGCTAGTCACTGTGGCCAGAGGACAGGCTCTTCTGGCTGAGGGAAAGTGGGGAGGAGGACCCTCGTGAAAATCGGAGTGCCATTTGCTAAGGAAAAGGAAAAAGAGCTGTGAGGCCCAAAGCAAGTGGCAAGATTATGGTATTTTTCATGTTCTTAGCAGAAATAAGGGTCACAAATTTTAAATGTACTACAGAAGTTTAATTTAACCAGTGTCTCTTTGAATGTACTAGAAAGGGATACTTATTACTTATCTTTTCGCTTCTAGCAGCGGATGTTCTAGCCTGCCTTCCAGTGTGCCAGTTGTTCTTACGTTGTCGTTTGGTGAAGAGTCTCAGACACTTGCCTTCAGGCTCAGACCGTGCCCCAGGAAGAGTCCTGCTCTCCCTGTTCAGTGTTTAAGCCCAGTGCTCCTCTGTGCCTACCGGATGTTACAGTGGCTCGTTTGGAATAATCGAGCCTTGCTCTTTCCATTGTTGGTGTGTGAATTTTTCAGCTTTGCTTATGAATATCCCTCCCACGTGATAACATTTAAGTGAAAGTTGCTCAGTCGTGACCAACTCTTTGCGACCCCATGGACTATACAGTCCTTGGAATTCTCCAGGCCAGAATACTGGAGTGGGTAGCCCTTGCCTTCTCCAGGGGATCTTCCCAACCCAGGGATCGAATCCAGGTCTCCCACATTGCAGGCGGATTCTTTACCAGCTGAGCCACCAGGGAAGCCCAAGAATACTGGAGTGGGTAGCCTTTCCCTTCTCCAGCGAATCTTCCCAATTCAGGAATTGAACCGGGGTCTCCTCCATTGCAGGTGGATTCTTCACCAAACTGAGCTATCAGGGAAGCCCTGATATCATTTAAATATCTATCAAAATATTTACTAGCAAGATTTTCATAAATTAGATAATTATGGCTAAATCTGCATCACTATTTGAACCCAAATGAGATTTTTAAACCTCTTTATTTTGTTATTTTAGTGACTTATTACTTTCCTACTCTTATTTGGAATAAAAGGTCTGTTGCTTCATGGTCCTTGGAGGAGTCACAGCCCTTCCACGCACCTGCCTTCATGGGGCCCTGGCGGGTGGAGGTGATTAGGGGCAGGTACCACCAAGCCGTGCACACTGCTGATTTTTGTTCTATTCAAGCTTATCTTTCAAAGCACTGGTTGTGACCTGCAGCTGAACAGACCTTCAGAGGCAAAGAGCCTGCGGGGAGAGGAGCCTGTTCTTGGAGTCACGCTGCCCGACGCCCTGTGGCCGCACTGGGCCCGGCCTCCCTCCTCTGCTTGGCAGAGGCTCAGGCTCTCCCTGGTGGCCTAGCGCTTGGCCCGCTCCAGGCTGCCCTCACTGTCCCCTGCTGGTGGGCTGGTCTGTCCTTCCTCCCCAGGCGGCTCCGTCTCCTGTTCCCCTGGGGGCGGGGCGTGGGGCGGGGCTGGTTCCTTCCCCAGCCCCCGCCTCCTTGCTGTTCTCACCAGCCCCACGCCCCTCCTTCCTCCGACCCCGTGCACAAGCCCCTTCCCCACCGGTAGTTGCCCTCTCTCATGCTCAGACTCACATTTCTCTTTACTTAGCTTTCCTTCAGATCTCTCAAAAACAAAACAAAACAAAACAAAACAAAACAAAACAAAACCCACCGAGTCGCAGTCCCTGTCTCAGCCCCCTGGTCCCGCAGGCAGGACTGCTTGTCGAGCTGAGCACCAGCTCCCTTGGGGTCCGCCTCCTGGTCTCCTCTCCCCGCCTCCCCACCCCACTCCATCCCCCAGCCTCCTGCCCCAGCCAGGGAGCCTCTCGGGTGCCAGCCCGATGCTCTTCAGGCCCACCTGCGGCCAAGGCTCCCATGCTGAAGTCTGGACCCCCGCTTCTCCGCCCGCCTCCCTTCTTGCCTCTCCTCGCTCACTCTCGTTCCCCAGAATCGCGGAGCTCGTGCCTAGCAGACCGAAACCTCTGCCGTCGTGGAGCCTGGGGTGGAGGGCCCGAGACCGACAGCAAACAGGCTCAACTAGTCGCGGTGTGGGAGGTGATAAACACTGGAGAACACAACTCAGGGGCGGGGCGGGCCGAGAGCACGGGAAAAGGCGGCATTCCGGAGCAGCGCTGACGGGGCAGGCGACAACCGAAGGAAGCCCGCCCTGGAGGCGCGTCCTGGGGAGCCCAGTTCTTCATTTACCCCAGCAGCCCCCGGCGGGCGTCCCACACAGCGCTCAGAAGACTGGGGAGCCGCTCCACTGGAGAGCAGGGCAGAGGAAGCCGGCCCGCCCTGGATTATCCGAGGGCGCTGCGGTCCCCGCGCCTGGGCGCCCATCGCCTCCGCGGCTGCCTGGAGTATGGAGCCTGCGCGCCGATGCGCCAGCCGCAGGCCTGAGCGGCGCGGCTGCCTTCTCCACAGGTCAAACCGGACCCTGTTTTTGGCATTTTTGCTAAAACAGCTGCTGACTTTCTGACAGATGCCAAAGGAGAGACTTCAGATGCCACCTCTGTACCTCGCCTGTCGCTGAACGTGGACTGAGGGCTGTTAGCATTGAGTTTTTCTAGATCAGTTCTCTTATTTTTCTTACATGTGCCCGAGTCCACTGTGAAGACAAATGGGGGGCGAGTGCCCAGTCGTCACCCCTCCAGAGCAGCAGGCGGAGGCTGAGGAAGGGACTCGCTGCAGAGCCCCGGCACTTCCCGCAGGGGATCTCCGCGACCTGGAGACTCTGGCGGGGTTTGCCACACAAAGGACTGGAGGTGGTTTTCATTCATTTCAGTGTCCACATTAACAGCAGAAAATGCTATGCCCTACAGGAGAATGAAGTCCCACTTGCTTTCAGTTTCCATCGTTTCGGCACCTTTCCAGACATTCCTCCTGACGTGCGGTCGCGTCCGCGTGCCCCATCCGCTGCACCCACTCTACAGTGTCCCCGAGGCCCACGGCCCAGTGGACCCGGCAGAGTGACATGGTCACCGATGGCGGGAGCCAGGTTTCTCGTGTTGGAGTAGGGAGGACGCTGGAGTGCTCCACGTGGTGGTGGACAGAGTTGGAGACAGCAGGGTGGACTCCCATTTAACTCCATGCAGACACAGGTGGTCACACGCAGACACCTTTAAACACACACGTCTCCTTGTCCTGTCAGCCTAGAGCGCCCAGAAGCAGTGAGACCTCTGGCACAGAGCGCACCTGGCACCCAGATCTCACGCCCGCTGGGCCATAGAAAAAGCAGGGCAGTTCCGGAAAAACATCTGCTTCTGCTTCGTTGACTACACTAAAGCCTTTGACTGTGTGGGTCAAAACAAACGAAAATTCTTCAAGAGATGAGAATACCAGACCACCTTACCTGTCTCCTGCAAAACCTGTATGCAGCTCAAGAAGCAACAGTTAGAACCAGACATGGAACAGCAGACTGGTTCCAAACTGGGAAAGGAGTGGTTCAAGGCTGTGTATTGTCACCCTGCTTATTTAACTTCTATGCAGAGTATATCATGTGAGATGCCGGGCTGGATGAAGCACTAGCTAGAATCAAGATTGTGGGGAGAAATGTCAATAACCTCAGATATGCAGATGACACCACCCTTATGGCAGAAAGTGAAGAGGAACTCAAAAGCCTCTTGATGAAAGTGAAAGTGGAGAGTGAAAAAGTTGGCTTAAAGCTCAACATTCAGAAAACGAAGATCATGGCATCTGGTCCCATCACTTCATGGGAAATAGATGGGGAAACAGTGGAAACAGCGAGAGACTTTATTTTCTTGGGCTCCAAAATCACTGCAGATGGTGACTGCAGCCATGAAATTAAAAGATGCTTACTCCTTGGAAGAAAAGCTATGACAAACCTAGACAGCACATTAAAAAGCAGAGACATTACTTTGCCAACAAAGGTCCATCTAGTCTAAGTTATGGTTTTTCCAGTGGTCATGTACAGATGTGAGGGTTGGACCATGAAGACTGAGTGCCAAAGAATTGGTGCTTTCAAACTCTGGTGCTGGAGAAGACTCTTGAGAGTTCCTTGGACTGCAAGGAGATCAAATCAGTCAATCCTAAAGGAAATCAACCCTTAATATTCATGGGAAAGACTGATGCTGAAGCTGAAGCTCCAGTACTTTGGCCATGTGATGCGAAGAACTGATTCTTTGGAAAAGACCCTGATGCTGGGAAATGTTGAAGGCACGAGGAGAAAAGGGTGGCAGAGGATGAGATGGTGAAATAGCTTCACCAACTCAATGGACATGAGTTTGAGCAAACTGCAGGAGATAGTGGAGGACAGGGAAGCCTGGCGTGCTGCAGCCCATGGGGTCGCAAAGAGTTGGACATAAGTGAGTGAACAACAACAAATCCTGTTTATAGTTGCATAAAGAATAATAAAACACCTATGAATAAGTTTAACAAAGGAAGTCAATTTGCACATCCTGAGATGCAGCCCCTTGCTGGCCGGGTTCGCCTTTGGCTGCTGCAGAGCTCCCTGTCTCTATCCACACCAGCGGTGTCCACACCGGGGCTGACCTCCACTCCCCTCCCCTGGCTCTGTCGCCTGTACCCTTGCCGTCGGGTCCGTGAACACTGCCCCGGGAGTCAGCTTTCTCGGGACACCACCCCTGTCACTTCATCTCTGTCACTGCAGACGGACGTGAGGGCTGTGCTCAGGAACTCGATTTCAGAGAGAGCAGCCTAGAAAGGGGAAAATAAAAAGTGACTGTCCAGGGCAGAACGTAGCAAACATCATTTCAGAGCAAGGTCCATGTCAGCAGTGACGGGTCTCACGCTGACAGCAGGCAGCCTTGACCTGCCGGCATGAGAAGGGCACTTATCTCGGAGGCCTCCCTGCCGAAACCCGCAACCCTGGTCTAACCACGAGAAAAACAACAAGCAGATCCAGCTGAGGGATGTGCTGCCTGACCAGCCCTCAGAACAAGGTTATAAAAAACAAAATCTGGGAAGCTGCCACAGCCAAGGAGCTGAGGAAACCAGACGACCGAATGTGATGCGGGGTCCTGGGTAGGGTCTTGGGGCAGAAAAAGGACTTCAGGTGAAAACTGGTGAAATCGAAATAAAGTATGGAATTAGTAATAATGTATTGATGCTGGTTTCTTAATTGTGTCAAATACTCTAAAAACATAAGATGCTAGCAATATAGGAAACCCAGTGAGGGGCCTATACTGTGTTCCTAACTCTTCTGTAAGAGTGTTCTACAATAAAATGGTTACTTTTATTAAAAAAATAATTTACCTTGATAGAAGATTTTATAGAGTTTTTTATGTTCTCCATCAAAATATTCTGGTTCTATCTTTAACAGCTGATTTAATTTTAATAACTGTTATCTCTAGACATATTTGGGACACTTCATAAAAGCAGTTCTGATTGAAAGTAATTTGTTTTTTCTTATTTGGTGATTGTACATTCCACTAGTCTCCAGTCAGCATTAACAACATTTTTATCTGGCTTGTTTTAAGATTAACTTAAGGGAACTAAGCCTTAAACTCTTCTTTCCCTGCAACTTGACAGTGAGAGACGGTGTTCAAGGTTGAGGTTCTCTGCCAGAGTCAGATGCCAGAGCTTCCCTTCTGCTCACCGTGGGCAGAGCGGCTTCCATGTAATAACAGAAAAGAAGACGCCATTTGAGATGAGCGAAAGTTGCCTGGGAATTGAGCTCACAACTCTCAGCCGTGGTGGGGGAGAAAAAAAAGCTATACCCTTCAAGCCCCTTCTTGGCATGACATATGATCAAAGGACAAAATATACATTTTAACTTTCCTTAAAATGTTCAAACTATAGAGTGTTATATAGTGTGCTATAGTGTATAAAGCGTGCTATATAGGTTACATATTTAGTGAAGTTTCTATTATTTTTATTGGGCTTCCAAACTGGTGCAGTGATAAAGCATCCGCCTACCAAGGCAGGAAATGAAAGAGACCCAGATTCAGTCCCTGGGTTTGGAAGATCCCCTGGAGTAGGAAATGGCAACCCGCTCCAGTATTCTTGCCTGGAAAATTCTTTGGACAGGGGACCCTAGCGTGCCGCAGTCCATGGGGTCACCGAGAGTCGGACACTGCAGTGAGCACTCACTGGTATTTGATTATTTGTTATATTGTAAAACAAAAAGTAGCACTTAATTATTAAAAGTTTCCTTTATCTTTATCTAAAGGTAATCACATTTCTGCTTTCTCAGGACAAATAAGCTTCTTTAATCCCTCTTTCCGTTGGTAAAGCCACTTTCATTAAGCTGATGTTTTCTGGGCCGTGGAAGGGAAATGACTTTAGGAGCCGAGTCCTTGCTTGCCGGATGAGCCTACACCGAGCTGTGCTCACCAAGAGCTTTTAGCCTAGCGTGCTAGTTACAGTCTGGTCTGATCCCAGTTTGACATGCTATTAGTCAGAGAACATATTTTGTTTTATACAATTACAGACCTTGACATTATAATTTGATTTTGTAGATCTTCTTCTATTAACTTGAGAAAAGTCTGTTGCTAGAAAATTAAAATGTTTTAATATGAAAGAGTGTTGAACTTTTGTTGAATGCGTATGTCCTGTTGTGGTGATGATGTGTTTTTGTCCTTTATCCTACTAATCGGGTGTATTATATTAATTTTTTTGCATTTCTGAGATAAATCCGCATTGGCTGTGTGCAAAACCCTTTTTGTGTGTTGCTAGTTTCAGTGTGCTAATATTGACTGAGGACCCTTGTGCCTGTTTATGGAGGATGTTGTATTTGGTATCTGGTTTCAGCATCAGGATAACACGTCATAGAATGAGTTGGCAAGCTCCTCACTCTGCCATTCTGGAAGTACCTTTCATTGCTAACTTTTTTTGAGAGTTCCTTTTTTTTTGGCCGTACTATATGGCATGTGGAATCTAGTTCCCTGAACAGGGATTAAAACCCATGACCCCTGCATGGGACGGCAGAGTCTTAGCCACTGAACCACCAGGGAAGTCTGAGAGTTCTTTATATGTTTTGAATCCAACGTGATTTGAAAAAAACAAAAGTAAGTTTGATGGAGTCCAGTTTTTCATTGTTTTCTTTATGGACCATGCTGAAGGGGTATATCTAAGAATTCTTTGTCTAATGCAAGATTACAAAGATTTTCTCTTAAATTTTTCCTCTAAAAGTTTTAGAGTTTTGCATTTTACATTTATATTTATAATCCATAATTTATAGAATCAGCTTGTTGATAGCTAAGAAAAATACTGCTAATATTTTAATTAGGATTGTATTGAATTTATAGATCAATTTGGGAGTCATTGGCATATTAATGTTGAGTGTTCTAATCCATGAACATGGTATATCTTTCCATTTATTTAGGACTATTAATTTTCTTTTATCAGGATTCTGTAGTTTTCAACATACAAGTTTATACCTGAATGTTTTGGGGGTGCTGTTATTAATACAAACGGCATTGTGTATTTAGTTTCAAGGTGCGATTGTTCATGGCAGTGTGTAAACATAGGATTGCTTTTTGTATGTCGACTCTCCATTGATGCCTGGGTCTACCCACCAAAGCCGTGCTTCAGTGTTAGTTGTATTAAGATCGATACACATATGCATAGTACATTGGCGTTGGTTATTTTGTTAGTGTTTAATAAAATGTGACACATTTTAGGGGCTTCCTTGGTGGTCCAGTGACAAAGAGCTCCCCATGCAGGGAAGCCAGGTTCCATCCCTGGTCAGGGAACTAGATCCCAGATGCCGTCCCTGAGAGTTCAAACGCTACAGCTAAGACCTGGGGCAGCCAGGTAAATAAATACAGTTTTGGTTCTTCCAGTTTACTGCTACCAACCCATCTCTCTCCACCCTCCTCATGTGTGTGTGTTCAGTCATGTAACCCCATGGGCTGCAGCCCACCGGGCTTCTCTGTCCATGGACTTTTCCAGGCAAGAATACTGGAGTGGGTTCCCATTTCCTTCTCCAAGAAAAAAATATATTTTTTAAATGTAACACATTTTAAATACCATTAAATGATTCAGATTAAGAGAAGATATTTCAGCTAAAGCAGTTTCCCTTTTATTATTCGCAGAATATCCAAGGTATCTCCAAGCACCCAATTCAGATAACTAAACCTCAGAGTTTTAAAGGTAACACATTTCTTTTTATTTCACAAAAATCTTGAGCAACGTTTTTTTTAAAGCCTAGAAATGTTTGTAATTGTGTTTCTATCTAAGTAACTGCTTTTCTTTCCTGAAGTTCTTTGTATTTGCGTGACCAGGATTTAAATATACAGTGAAAAATAAAACCCAGCTCAAGTGGCATGACCCCTCCCCTCTAGTGGTTTCTAAGTGAAAGTGGATGATAAATTACCAAAACTCAGCTCAAGTGGCACGACCCCTCCCCTCTAGAGGTTTCTAAGTGAAAGTGGATGATAAATTACCCCGGGGAAGAGGCTCCCCTCCCACTGCCTCTCCCCCACCAGCTTCCCAACAGAGAAGAGACAGACGGACAATGGAGCTGGCTTTTATTAAGGTCTGAAAATTACTGGACATGTTTGTAAAAGCGTAGTCACACTCTTCTTTGTCTCGATCCACTCCACTGCCATGCGGGTGATGACATTTCTAAAAAAGAAAAGGTCAAGTCTGAGCAAAGCCGGGTTCTGTGGCCTGTTCCCAGTAGACTCCTGCCCCCTTGGATTCGGGAACTGCTGCTTCCAGAAGGTCGAAGCCAAACAGTGACGTGCCATGAGCTTCAGGGACGTGCATGTCGCTGTGTGTGAACAGAGCTCCTGGAGGTGGGCAGCAGCTTGGCCTCCGCCAGCCCTGCACCGCACATTCCGCGGGGAGACCTTCCCCAAGGAGGCCTCCTATTGGTGAGGCGCAGAGGGCCAGTGCGTGACCTTTTCTTCACTGAGAATTCTAGACAGAACAGGAAATTTTAACAGCAGAAAATCTAGTTTGCTTTCAGCAGTCTTATGATGTTTTAAAATTGCATTAAGAAAAATCAGGAAAATACTCTTCTGACTTCCGAGTGATGTTACAATAACTGTGTGTGAGGAATAGCTATGAATCAGCTCACGACCAGTTCACCAAGTGCTCTTGAACTCATAACGATTCAGGTGAAGAGGACGAACTCAGCATCTCCCCAAGGACGGCGTTCGTTTCATCCGAAGGCCACACCTTCCTGGCAGCAGGTACGTGCCGGTAGACACACCGTGCCACTGGAGCCCACCTTACGTGTTTCACATGTTCAAATGCTTAGAAATTGAATGATCCAAAGGTGCTTACAGAACTCACTCTCGAAGGTGAACCCCGAGGCAGATATTTACATGAAGCCGAGGTTTCTTATGCCCAGTAGGCGAGAGCAGCTCTGCCTCCCGGGCTTCTTCACGTGACTGCACCTAGAGCCCAGATTCCCTGCTAGGCCCCCCAAGTCCACCCCCCCCCTCTGTTGCGTCCCCCCGGTGCCGCTTCCCACTCTGCCCTCAGCCCCAGCGCCAGCCCCGCACGGAGCCTTCTGCCCCGGTGTGGTCTTGCTCCCTCCTCCAGCCTCCTTGCCTCTGCTGCCTCGTCCCTTCCTCGATGACACGGAGCCTCCTGCCCCGGTGTGGTCTTGCTCCCTCCTCCAGCCTCCTTGCCTCTGCTCCTTCGTCCCTTCCTCGATGACACGTCACAGCACCAACCTCCCCACACACACTTACTCTGGAACCTCCTCCTCTTGCTCTGTCTTTCCTGTTTCATTGCTCGCCTTCCAACACACCAAATAATTCACCCAAACCGTCTCCCTCTCCTCGAGTAGAAGCTCCACACAGGAAGGGACCGTCATCTGTATTGTTCACTAGCATACCCCAGGCACACAGCCTGGCACAGAGAGAGCCCTTTCTGAACCTCTGATGTTCTGATGACTCGATCAATGAGTGCGGCCCCCTGGAGGCCTTGCCAGCCTTACAGAAGAGGTCTCACGGACCCTTAGCCCCAGGGATGGCCAACAGCCCAATGCCCAGGGGCCTGGCAGGTGGGCCGTGGCCGTGCCGACCTTGACTCCCCTCCCTGTGGGGAGGGGAGATTGAGGTTGCCTGGGCTGTGTGGCAACAACGAGGCATGTGTGGATAGGTTCTGAATTAACGCAGAGCTCTGTCTGACAGACTTCTCGCAGATCGAATTGCGCATTCTTGCACACTTATCTGGGGACCCAGAACTTTTGAAGTTATTCCAGGAATCTGAGAGAGATGATGTATTTTCCACCCTGACTTCACAGTGGTAAGATATACGCGCTCATAACAGTATCAGATCCACAGGAATGCAGGCATGATTTTAAAAACCTGAAGTTGGTCCAAACCTGTTTTCAATAAGAATTATGTTTTTCTCTAGTAGTTTAATCTTTTTGAAAAGAGTAGATAGCTAGGATGCCAAGTGTCTCCTAAGTATGAAAGAGGTGGTTGTTCTTCAGCTCCAGAAGGGGCGTAGATTGCTGAGGAATGTACCAGAAATATCACAAAATCAAAAGTGAAAGTCACGCGTGCCTCCAGATGAGTGTCAGTCGGAGAAGACAGAGCCCAGGGCCTGCAGGCAGCCTGGCGGCGACCCTGGCGTTGCCTCTGCGCCCTCAGCTGCTGTTTGGGGCAAAGCAAGCCTGCACTCAACTCCTGTTCCTTCTCAATGCTGGCTCCTTCTTGCTTTTTCGTTTTGCCTACTTAGGCTTTTCTTCTTTCAGTCTGAAGCCAGGAACTCCTCCCATCTAAGGCGATGAGCACCTTTCTTGAGGATGCAGTTGTCCCGAGGTCCAAAGTCAGCAAGAGCAGGCTCAGACCCTGCCCGCCCCTCCTGCCCACCCCCAGCTCAGCGGCTCTCAGAGGCCGGGCGGACCCGGTGCTGCCAATCCCGGAGCTGCTCCCCTCCCGGGCTCCCAGGGAAAGGCCCTTCTCCTTAGTGTTCCCTGTGTGCTCTTTTAAAAAGTGTGATAAATTCACATGCCATGAAGTCCACCCTTTTAGAGTGTACAATGGAGTGGGCTTTATATGTTCACAAGGTCTGGCAGCCACCTCACTGTCTGATTCCAGAGCATCTGCATTCCTTAAAGAGAACCGCCCAGGAGTCAGTCCTCACCCTCGTCCCCGTGGAAAGCATTTGTCTGCTTTCCGTCTCTACACATTCGTCTCTTCTGGGCAGTTCACAGTAATGGAATCATACAGAGCATGGCCTCTTGTGGCCATCGCCTCTCACTGAACGTGACGTTTCCAAGGTCCATCCATGTGAAGCACGTGTCAATACTGCATTATTTTTTGTGGCTGAATAATATTCCTTTCTGTGGAATAATGTATTCTGTGTATATATATATATATATATATAAAATTATGGACGAGAATGGAATTATGGAATATATATTATATATATATACTAATATATATTAGTATAAACAGGCAAATAATATTCCATATTCCATTTATTTATCCCTTTATCAGTTGATGTATATTTGGGTTGTTTCCACCTTTTGACTGTTATGAATAACACTGCTGTGAGCATTCATGCACAAAACTTTATGTGGAAATATGTTTTCATTTCTCTTGGATAGATACCTAGGAGCAGAACTTCTGAGTCATATGGTAATTCTATGTTTAACTTTTTAATATTGTGGTAAAATAACAAAATTTATCATCTCAACCATTTTTAAATGGTTTTAAATTTGTATCACAGCAGTAGCAACTATATTTAATTTTTTGAAGAATTATTGAACTAGTTTCCAAAATAGCTGCACCATTTTATACCCCACAAACGGTGCACAGGTCTCCAGTTTACCCGCCTTCTCGCCGGTACCGTTTATCTCGCTTTTTTATTCTAACCATCCCCTTGGGTGTGGAGTAGTATCTTTGCTTGGTTTGCACGTCCTTGATGACTGCCGATGTTGAGGATCTCGTCTTATTCTCTCTCGTGTCTCTTTCCCTCTCCTACACCTTTACACAAACCCACCTGTGTTTTGCTCACCACAGCTTTCTCTGTGCTTCTTCCCAGAAGACACACTTTCTTCCATTTCAGTTTCTCTCCATAAGGATATAAGCAACATAGAATTTTCAAGGCATGGAATAGAGTTAGTAATACCCCTTTCCCTCTCTCCAGAGGTGTGCAAAGTCTGAGAAGAGTGTTTCTACCTAGGCAGGAAGAGTGTTTTGCTTGCCTGGTTCATGTTTGAGCTTCACTGCCATCTGGGTGTGTTGGTGGAATGGTGCCCTGGAGTTGTCCTTACAGTGTGTGAGAGAATCTGTCTGTGATTCAGGGGGAGTGCTTATGCATAGATCACCAAGGGTGTTTTTTGTTCAGCGAGCCAAGAGCGACTCTGGCTGTTGCTGACCAAGTGTTATAGAAAAACATTCTTGTCAAAGTGTCAGGCGAAGGATGCAGCTGAAGCAGTGCCAGGAGGAAAGTGCGCAGCACCTAACACTCCATCAGAAATGAGGAGAGACCTCAGATAAAAAGTCTAAGCTGCCTCAAGAAACCTGAGAAAGATGAGGAAGGAGGAAGGAAACAGTAAAGATAAGGGCAGAAACCGATGACATTGAAAAATAGAAAACAACAGCAAAAATCAATGGAAAAAAGTTGATTCTTCCAAAAAAATAAAATTATCAGACTCTAGCAAGACTGACAAAAGTAAAAATAGAGAAGACACAGATCATCAGAATCAGGATGGATTTAGAACAGGATATTAGTACATTATTACTAAACAGATTCTGCAGACATCAAGAAAACAGTAAGGAAACACCATAAACAACTTCATGCTCAAAAATTCAGAAGAAATGGATCAATTTCTTGAAAACCACAAACTATCAAAACCCAACTCTGATGAAATTGATAACATGAATAGTCCTTGAACTTTTCATTTAAAATCTCCTGGTAAGAGAGAGATTTGGCAGGGCCAGATGTCTTCCATGGAGTATTTTACCAAATGTTGAAAGAATTAACACCAGTTTCATATGACCCCTTTCAGAAAGTAGAAGAGGAGCACTTCCCAGTCATACTTGCGAAGCTAGTGTTGTCCCAATACCAAAACCAGACAAAGAATAAAAACAAAACAAAACCCCACACAGACCGATATCACTCCTGAATTTAGATGTAAAAAATCCTCAGCAAAATATTAGCAAACCAAATCCAGCAACATAAAAAACTATACACTGTGTCCAAGTGGGATTTATTCCAGATGGGCAAAGCTGGTTTAATATTAGAAAATCAATCAGTGTGGTCCAATATATGATCAAGCCAAAGAAATAATATGATGATATCCACTGACCCAGACAAAGCACCTGACAAAATCCAACACCCATTCATGGTAAAAATTCTTGGGAATTTAGAAATACAGGGGAGCAACCCCAACTTGATAAAGAACATCTATTAAAAAAAAAAAACTACAGCCAACAGCATATTGCATGGTAAAAGGCTGAATGCCTTCCAGTCCAGGTTCGATGCATGAGACAGGGCGCTCGGGGCTGGTGCACTGGGGTGACCTTGAAGGATGGGATGGGAGGGAGGTGGGAGGGGGGTTCAGGATGGGGAGCACATGTACACCCATGGTGGATTCATGTGAATGCATGCCAAAAACCACCACAATATTGTAAAGTAATTAGCCTCCAATTAAAATAAATAAATTAAAAAACAGTAGCAACTTATTAGTACTGAATGTGGAAGTTCTGGCCACTAAATGAGTCAAGGAAAAGAAATAAATGGTATACAGATTGGAAAGGAAGATCTAAAGCTGTATTTGTAGGTGGTATGATTGTCTATATAGGAAGTCTTAGCGTATGTATAAGAAAACAATATTTTTCAACTTCTACAACTAGTAAGCGAGTTTAGCAAGGCTGCAAGACACAGTACCAATATACAGAAGTCAGCTGCATTTCTATAAACGGACAACAAACCATGAAGAAATTGAAATTAAAAATGTAATACCATTTACATTCACCCCAAAGATAATGGAATACTTACTTCAGTTGGCCTTCCCAGGTGGCGCTAGTGGTAAAGAACCCGCAGGCCAATGCAGGAGATGTAAGGGATATGGGTGCAGTCCCTGGGTCAGGAAGATTCCCTGGAATAGGAAATGGCAACCCACTCCGATATTCTTGCCTGGAAAATTCCATGGACAGTGGAGCCTGGTGGGCTACAGTCCATAGCATCGCAAAGAGTCAGACACAACCGAAGCAACTTAGCACACACGAATGCCGGCATTCAATTAACAAAATATGTATAGGATCTGTATGTCTAAAACTACAAAATGCCGATGAAAGAAATCAAAGATTTGATAAGTGGAATGACATCCTGTGTTTGTGGAATGGAAGACACAGGACAGTAAATATGTCAGTTCTCCCTAAAATGATCCATAGGCTTAATTCAATGCTATTAAAACCTAAGCAAGTTTTGTAGACAAGGACAAGCTGACTCTAAAATGTAAATGAAGAGGCATGGCCCTAGAATACCGAAAACAATCTTGACAAAGAAGAGAGTGGGAGGAATCACTGCCTGATATTAAGACTTAATACACAGTAATCAAGAGAGTGTGGTATTGGCAGAGGAACAGATACACAGACCAACGGAACAGAAAAGAGAACCAGAAATAGATCCACGCAAACAGGCTCCACTGATTTCAGGGAAAGTACAAAGTCCCAGACAAAATAATTCTCTTCCGATTCATGCTAAGCTGATCACTCACAAAGCCACCTTGAGAAGTTCACTTCTATATTGGGTATTGTATATGTCTTTCCTGCATTTTTTTTTATCTTGTACTAGTTTGGGGGAGAACTTCAAAAATAAGAAGCTTTTAATATTTGCATGATGGTTGCTTCTAATTTCCTACCAGCAGCAGCAATCCAGCACTTGTGACTTACACTATAATTAGTTGCTTTGGAAATGATTTTTGTGTTCCAAACAGAGGACTAGAATAGCACGTGGTGAAACAGTCGCAGGATCAAACACACTCTTAAAAATGTTTGTTTCATGGAAATGGCTTATTGTTTGAAACACAAAAAGTGAAAAGGCAATGCAGTGTTGTATTCTGAAATATGTAATAACATTTTCAAAGAATAACAATTTTCTTGAAAAACCTTTGAAAATATGTAGATTATATATAAAAATGGAGACTTGGAAGAAGCCTTGGAGATCATCCGTGAAGCTATGATGTGCCTGATGAAAGCCTTGATTCCCGGAGAGCCAGGCCTGCCCCTGGGCCCACGTCTGAGCCAGACCAGGCCTCAGAGCCGCCTCCTCCAGCTCCATCATCATCACCTGAGCTCGGAAGACAACCTTCTGCACGGAGGTGGTGTCCTTCCCAGTAATCACTATGTATGTGCCCGATTAGATGGTTTCCTAAAAGTTTTACAAAATGGAGATAAAAACCATTTCTTATCAGTCGTATGTTTACCTCAACATTTTCAGACTTGAAGCTTAAAAAATTCACTGCATAATATATTAGTTTCTTTTTTTCTTAGGACTCTTCTTGGGTGCTTTTCTGAGCTATTGTCTCATAGGCAGGTGTGGCGGATAGTATCGCGGGTAGCTGCCCTTCTCTGGGGAACGATGGTGCTTCCCTGTCCGGCAGATGTCAGACTTGGGTGTGTGATTTGCTCTGGCTAATGGCAGTAAGCAAAAGGGACACGGGTCACACCTACACTGAGGCTTTAAGCAACTGCACGCTTCCTCCATCTCTTTTCTCTCTATTTTGGCAACATTGACAGAGACTGCCCAGTCATCCTGCATTATAAATGGTGGACCAGCCCTGTGATGGGAAGGAGGTGATGATGAGAAACGCAGCACTCTTGCTGCTGGTAGTGTGGTTTCAGAGTAACTTACATGGCGATGTAACTTGCCTGTCATAGAGTCTACAGGACTGGGTGCCGGGAGTGAGATACCGCTGCGTGGGGTCCTAAAACTGCGGCACAGGCTGCAGGGCCTGGTGGACTGCAGCGAGGGGACGTCTGCTGGAGGCTGCAGGGTGGCACTTGGTACACGGTATAAGTGAGAGTTGCTCAGTCATGTCTGAGTCTTTGCGACCCATGGACTATAGTCCATGGAATTCTCAAGGCCAGAATACTGGAGTGGGTAATATTCCACTCCAGAGGATCTTCCCAACCCAGGGATCAAATCCAAGTCTCCCTCATTGCAGGCGGATTCTTTACCAGCTGAACCACTAGGGAAGCCCAAGGTACGTGGTATGTATGACAGTTGGTAAAACTCTCACCTGTGATAACTTGTGAAGTAGACGGAGACCCAGGTTCCATTCCTGGGTTGGGAAGATCCCCTGGAGAGGGCAATGGCAACACACTCCAGTATGCTCACCTGGGAAATCCCATGGACAGAGGAGCCTGGCAGGCTACAGTCCATGGGTCTCAAGAGTTGGACACAAGCACCAGGATCATACCCTAATGAGCTGAGGTTTTGGGCCAGCAGAATGCTAGAGCATGCTTTGGTGGCTGCTATCTGCATGAAACAAGGTACTGTAAGAAACACTCAGAAAAGAGCTATCTGGTGTACAAGTAGGAATGAAAAGAAATAAGGAGATTCCAAAAAACAGAAATTTTACACATCTGAGTATAGTTCTCACCTCCAACCAGTAAAAGGTGAATCTGAAAAGGGCTCTGAATGACAAAAGCCAGTCAAAGCACTGCCTTCCACAAATTAGCTGTATGGCTCGGATGCCTACTGTTAACATCTCTGAAAAACTTAAGGTGACACCCATAAGTCCTTGCAGAGACTAATGGTAGCTTTCTCCCAGTTCCTGATAAGCTTCAGGTGCCTGCGTTGAAGTCCAGAGGGAGGGTGCATCTCTCTCTTGGTGAATCGTGGGTGTATCTGTTGGCACATGGAGCTGACTGAAGTCAGAGAGGGCTGGTTGTGTTTCCGAGCCCTGTGCCTCCGGTCTGTGCTGGAAGAGACTGTGACTGCAAACCTTGGGCCGGGTGCCTTCGATAACCAAGAAACAGCCCAGGAAACATGCTCATTTCTCCAAGGAAAAGAAATCCTTCAGTGCCTCTTACACATAGCCAAGAAAGAGAGTGGAAAAGGAGGTCCCAGGAGTGGAGAAAATGGCCACGGCAAACAGGTGACTGAGCAAGGGTCCTTTTTGAGAAGGTCTCTTGGCCCCGGCCCAGTGAGAGAGCAGAGCTGTGGTGGACCAGTGACATCGTGTGCCTCCCGGTCTCCTGCTTCCCACACAGGAGCACTCGCTGTGGTCATCTCAGCCCTGCCTCCCCCACTGCCTCTCACACGTGTGAAGTGGAAGGTAGACTCAACTTCTAGTTCTTTGGCCTCCAGATCAAGACCTGATATAAACACACAATCCTGATGCCCTACCACCTGGGACTTTGGATTGTCAGTCTTGTCAAGGGGGAGGAAAGCAAATGTGTGTGGTCAGAAGGGTGGACTGTGGTGGAAGGTTATTATTCAGACACATTGTTACCTCTCCTTAGAGGAAGAGTGTGCTTCCTTGCCCATTGACTCAGGTTTGGCCATATGACTTGCTACCAACGATACATGAACAGAAATGATGTTTTTCACTGATGGGTAGAAGAGCCAACCATGGTTATCCATATTTTCTTCTTCCTCTGCCATGACAACCATCAGTGTTCCAGATGTAGGCTGGACTCTGTTCCTGAATGGCTTCAGCTGACCCAGGATGGACGTGTTGCATGAGCAGAAAGTAAGCCCTTGTTCGTGCAGGCCTTTGGGCGTGGCCCAGCCGGTCCTTACTGTACAGCAAAGGCGCAGCCGTGTGTGCTGTCAGGACTTGGGCACTTCTCCCCTAAAGATGAACTTAGATGTCACATCTAACCCGCTGACGAAGATCTATGAGTCAATATCAAATGTTCTAACCTGCATAAATTTGGCATCTCACAAGGAGAACAGAGAGAATGAGGTAGAAGAAACATTTGAAGGTATAATGGCCGACAACGCGACAAAACTGATGAAAGATATCAATCTGCATATCCAAAAAGTTCAAGACCCCCTCGATACATTAAAAATAGATAAAAGTGCACATTCGGCACACTAAAGTCAAACTCATGGAAATCAAAGATAAAAAGACCCTTGAAAACCACCCAAGGGAAAATGAGTCACAGCTGACTTTTTGTAGAAAGAGCAGAAACCAGGAGACACTGGAACACGTATCCTTGCTGTGCTGAAAGGAAGTCAGTCTAGACGTCTAGGTCCAGAGAAGTGTCTTGCAAACGTTAAGGCAAAATGGGGACAATTTGAGAAAATACGTGTCATAGACCTGCTCATGAGGAATACTGTAAGAAGCTCTTTGGGATCAAGAGGAATGATACCTCGTGAAACTCTGGATCTTCAGAAAGGAATAGAGGGCACCAGAATGGCTGACTATCAAGATAAATATAAAAAAACATTTTAATCTTTATTTTACATAGTTTATTATGTGTGTGTATGTGTGTGTAGATACACACACATACATACACTATGACTTCCCTGATGGCTCAGTGGTAAAGAATTGGCCTGTAATGCAAGAGACATGAGTTTGATCCCCGTGTCAAGAAGATTCCCTGGAGAAGGTAATAGATACCCACTCTGGTATTCTTGCTTGAGAAATCCCATGGGCAGAGGAACCTGGCAGGCTACAGTCCACAAGGTTGCAAAGAGTCGGACACCAATAAGCGACTAAACAACAATAACAATATATAGTTTATACGTGATTTTCAATTGCCTTTGCTTGTCTGTCTCTGGCTGTGCTGGATCTCTGTTGATGGCTCGCGCGCTCTCTAGCTGCGGAGCGCGGGGGCTGCTCTTCCGTGTGACGCACAGGCTTCTGGCCGTGGAGGCTCCTCTTGTTGCAGGGCCCAGGAGCAGCCGTGGGTGCTCGGCTTCAGCAGTTGTGGCTCACAGGCCCGAGAGCACAGGCTTGGAGCACGGATTTAGTTGTTCCATGGAATCTTCCCAAACCAAGGGTCAAACCCACGTCTCCTGCACTGGCAGGCAGATTCCTACTGGCAAAGTCCCTATATGTAGTTCTGAATTCCTGAAAAGACTAAGGTGCTTTTTTTTTTTTTTTTAAGATTATAGCATAGAAGTAAAATGACAGGCATTTAAAAGTACAAAGGGCGGGAGAGGGAGAATATGGAATGATGCTGTTTTCACATCTTGCACGGTTGTGAAATGTCATTTAAAGGTATACTGTGAACTTAAAGATATAGACTGTATCCTGTGATTTCTAGGACAGCCTCTAAAACAATACCAGAAAAAGTGTAACTTTAAAAATCAATGGATTTTTTGTTCTAGTTCTGTGAGAAATGGACAGCTACATGTAAAAAAATGAAATTAGATCATTCTTTAACACCACACACAAAAATAAGCTCAAAATGGATTAAAGACCTAAATGTGAGACCAGAAACTATAAAACTCCTAGAGGAAAACATAGGCAGAACACTCTCTGACATAAATCAAAGCAATATTTTTTTGCAGTCTGTCTCCCAGAATGGAAATAAAAACAAAAATAAATAAATGGAACCTACTTAAACTCAAAGCTTTTGCACAGCAAAGGAAACAATAAACAAAACAAAAAGACAGCTCATAGATTGGGAGGAAAATATTTGCAAATGATGTAACTGACAAGGTACTAGTCTCTAGAATTTTACAAACAGCTCATCAAAACCAAGAACCTAATCAACAAATGGGCAGAAGACCTAAATAAACATTTCTCCAAAGAGGACATACAGATGGCCAAAAGACACATGAGAAGACTTTCAAGACTGATAATTATTAGAGAAATACAAATCAAACTGCAGTGAGGTACCACCCCACACCAGCCAGAATGGTTATCATCAAAAAGTCCACAAACAGGAAATGCTGGAGAGGGCATAGAGGGAAGGAAGCCCTCCTACACTGCTGGCGGGATGCAAATTGGTGCAGGCGCCATGGAGAGCATATGGAGGTTCTTCAAAAAGCTAAAACAGAGCTACCGTATGATCCAGCAATCCCACAGTCCGGGGCGTGTGCCCAGAGAAAACTATAACGGAAAAGACACACACACCCAGTGTCCACCACAGCACGTTTACAGCAGCGAGACACGGAAGCAGCCTAAGTGTCCGTCAACAGAGGAATGGATGAAAAGGATGGCACATATATACAATGGAATATCACTCGGCCATTAAAAAGAATGAAGTCATGCCATTTGCAACAACACGGATGGACCTAGAGACTATCATACTGAGTGAAGTAAGTCAGGCAGAGAAGAAGAAATATTGTATGACATACCATTACATGTGGAATCTAAAAAGAAATGATACAAATGAACTTACAAAACAGAAAGAGACTCACAGACTTAGAGAATGAATTTATAGTTGCTGTGGGGTAGGGATAATTAGGGAGTTTGGGATGGATGTGTACACAGGGCTGTATTTTAAATGGCTAACCAGCAAGGACCTCCTGTAGAGCACAGGGAACTCTGCTCAGTGTTATGTGCAGCCTGGATGGGAGGGGAGTTTAGGGGAGAATGGATACGTGAATATGTATGGCTGAGTCCCTTTGCCGTTCTCCTGAAACTATCACAACATAGGTAATCGGTTATATGCCAATATAAAATAAACAAACAAAAATCAGTGGAGGCAATGAAATGGGATATTAAAAAAATCTGTGATTCACCCAAAGGAATTCAAGGAAACAGAGATGGAACAAAATGCAAAGAGTGTAAATGAAAACCAGATACCAAGATGGGGAGCTGACACTGCAAAACGAAGAGTGTCACCAGAATGGAGAAAATCTCACGATGATGAAAGGCTGACTCGCCAGGAAGACACAGAAGCTTGAATGTACCTAATGAGAGAGCTTTAAAATACTAGAAGCAGGGGCTTCCCTGCTGGCTCAGTGCAGGGGACACAGCTCTGCAATCGGATCTGGGAGGACCCCACATACCATGGAGCACGTGAGCCCAAGCACCACAGCTGCTGAGCCCACGCTCTGGACCTCGTGGTCCGCAACCAGAGCAGCCAGCTCAGTGCAGCCTGCGCCCCACAGCTTGGGGGGTAGGTCTCACTCAGTGCAACTGGAGCAAAGCCCGCACAGCAACAAAGACCCAGCACGGGGGACAAAACAAATCCTCGAAGCAAAAACTGACAGAACAAAAGCAAGAAAGAGAATGAGCGTTTCATCCATTCACAGAAAATGTCTTATTGCGTTTCCCAGAAGGAAATTTATTTTTAAATGGAAATTTAATAAATACATAGTTAGGATGTCACATTGTATCATTTGGGTAATTGCTCTTCTAGGATACAGTTTATGCACTGATTTCAAGATACATGCCCTGTTAAACATTCAATTACCACATATGATTATTTTTTCTAGATCCTGTATAGTACTTCCATAAGAAAGTTCTGCCATGATGATTAATTAGAGCAAAGGACTCCCCTCATGATTAGTTCTGCTTCAGAGGGCTTGTTGTTTTTGGTTTGTTTTCCCTTATCCAGTCACTTTTTCCTAAATGGTATTGCTTAATCTTTTAGACTCTTCTACTAAAAAGTTGATCAGCTCTCTAGCACATCGAACTCCCTCCAATATTCCTACAAGCATTGGCAATTTTAAAACAATTTCATGTTAGGGGCTTCCCTGGTGACTCAGTAGTAAAGAATCTTCCTGCAATGCAGGAGACGTGGGTTCAATCCCTGGATCAAGAAGATCCCCCTGGAGAAGGAAATGGCAACCCACTCCAGTATTCTTGTATGGGAAATCCCATGGACAGAGGAGCCTGGTGGGCTACAGTCCACGGGTCGCTAAAGAATTGGACACAACGTAGCGACTGAGCAGCAAGTGTTTATCAGCTCAGAGCTTCCTAAGGTCCCATATTCTCAGCACAGCACGGCAGCGACTCGCACAGGTTAGCAGACAAAGCAAGGTCTCCAGCATCCGTGAAGAACGACCACCTCCAGCCAGAGGAGATTATTACTATTCTCATCAAAGAGGAGAGAGTGCTGACCTGCCCGGCGACCTTGGCCATGTGGCTGCTTCCCCACTGAGGTGCCCAGAGCCTCGGAGCTCGGAGGGGGCTCCCCCAGCCTCTGCCCATCCCCCTACGTCCTTGCCAAGGCAGCTCCAGTCAATGCAGCCGAGTTCCAACCTCAGGGTGACACAGTCTCCCTGCATCCCTCACGGTGGTGACAGAAAATCATGTGGACTTTTCTCAATTGTAAAGGACTTTGGTACACCCATGCCATGAGGACTTCACTTTGAGTTGTCATGGAGATTTAGAAGAACAGTCGGCAGAATCTACACTTTAGTTCTGACCACCTGTGGCCAGGAGGCTTTGCTCCCACTTTCCTTCCTTTTAATGGTGGAAAGAACGAGTCCTTACTTGGTCCTATGACATGCCTTGCGTTGTTTCAGGCACATCTCGTTAAATCCTGTGACTGTTATTCCCCCGTGTTCTGGAGACACTGAGACTGTTAACCTTGCCCGAGGTCACGTGGCCGCCGCCTCAGCCCGTGATCCTCACACGTCAGCGGAGGGTGTGTGGGGCCGAGGCTCTTCACCCTCAGAGCTTCGGGGAGTCTGCGCCCCACACCTCTTCTCAGCCCCTTGCTTCTGGAACTCTGCCAGTCAGAGCTGCGCCCAGAGTTCACTGTGCAGAGGGGGCACTGGTCGATAGTGGTGAGAGCGGGCAGCCTTATCGAGACGATCACGTAGCTTTTATCTTTCAGTTTGTGAATATGGCATATCACACTGATTCATCTGCATGTTGAAGAATCCTTGTGTCCCTGGGATATCCCCTGTATCCCTCTTAAACCGCCTCCTACCTCCCTCCCCCGACCACCACTCAGTTGTCACAGAGCTCTGGCTTTGGGTTCCCTGCATATACAGCAAATTCCCACTGTATAGTGATGTATATGTTTCAATGCTATTTTCTCAAATCATCCCACCCTCTCCTTCCCCCACTGTGTCCAAAAGTCTGTTCTTTACGTCTGTATCTCCTTTGCTGCCCTGCATGTAGGATCATCAGTACTACCTTTCTAGGTTCCCTATATATGTGTGAATCTGTGGCATTTGTCTTTCTCTTTCTGGCTGACTTCACTCTGTATAATAGGCTCTAAGTTCATCCACCTCATTTGGATTGGCTCGAATGCATTCCTTTTTATAGCTAAGTAATATCCCATTGCTTTGGCTCCATCCCTTCATTTTTTCTGGAGTTATTTCTCCACTGAACTCCAGTAGCATATTGGGCACCTACTGACCTGGGGAGTTCCTCTTTCAGTATCCTATCATTTTGCCTTTTCATACTGTTCATGGGGTTCTCGAGGCAAGAATACTGAAGTGGTTTGCCATTCCCTTCTCCAGTGGACCACATTCTGTCAGATCTCTCCACCATGACCCGCCCATCTTGGGTTGCCCCACAGGCATGGCTTAGTTTCATTGAGTTAGACAAGGCTGTGGTCCTAGTGTGATTAGATTGACTAGTTTTCTGTGAGTATGGTTTCAGTGTCTTTGCCCTCTGATGCCCTCTTGCAATACCTACCGTCTTAACTTGGGTTTCTCTTACCTTGGGTGTGGGCTATCTCTTCACGGCTGCTCCAGCAAAGCGCAGCCGCTGCTCCTTACCTTGGACGAGGGGTATCTCCTCACCACAGCCCTTCCTGACCTTCAACGTGGGATAGATCCTCTAGGCCCTCCTGCGCCCATGCAGCCAGGGCTCCTTGGACGTGGGGATGTGACTGGCAATAGAAGCAAGGTCTGATGCTGTAAAGAGCAATATTGCATAGGAACCTGGAATGTCAGGTCCATGAATCAAGGCAAATTGGAAGTGGTCAAACAAGAGATGGTAAGAGTGAATGTTGACATTCTAGGAATCAGTGAACTAAAATGGACTGGAATGCATGAATTTAACTCAGATGACCATTATATCTACTACTGCGGGCAGGAATCCCTCAGAAGAAATGGAGTAGCCATCATGGTCAACAAAAGAGTCTGAAATGCAGTACTTGGATGCAATCTCAAAAACGACAGAATGATCTCTGTCCATTTCCAAGGCAAACCATTCAATATCACAGTAATCCAAGTCTATGCCCCAACCAGTAACACTGAAGAAACTGAAGTTGAACAGTTCTATGAAGACCTACAAGACCTTTTAGAACTAACACCCAAAAAAGATGTCCTTTTCATTATAGGGGACTGGCATGCAAAAGTAGGAAGTCAAGAAACACCTGGAGTAACAGGCAAATTTGGCCTTGGAATACGGAATGAAGCAGGGCAAAGGCTAATAGAGTTTTGCCAAGAGAACGCACTGGTCATAACAAACACCCTCTTCCAACAACACAAGAGAAGATTCTACACACGGACATCACCAGATGGTCAACACCGAAATCAGATTGATTATATTCTTTGCAGCCAAAGATGGAGAAGCTCTATACAGTCAGCAAAAACAAGACCAGGAGCTGACTGTCACTCAGATCATGAACTCCTTATTGCCAAATTCAGACTTAAATTGAAGAAAGTAGGGAAAACCACTAGACCATTCAGGTATGACCTAAATCAAATCCCTTATGATTATACAGTGGAAGTGAGAAATAGATTTAAGGGGCTAGATCTGATAGATAGAGTGCCTGATGAACTATGGACTGAGGTTCGTGACATTGTACAGGAGACAGGGATCAAGACCATCCCCATGGAAAAGAAATGCAAAAAAGCAAAATGGCTGTCTGGGGAGGTCTTACAAATAGCTGTGAAAAGAAGAGAAGTGAAAAGCAAAGGAGAAAAGGAAAGATATAAGCATCTGAATGCAGAGTTCCAAA
Organism: Bubalus kerabau; assembly: GCF_029407905.1. Taxonomy (NCBI): domain Eukaryota; kingdom Metazoa; phylum Chordata; class Mammalia; order Artiodactyla; family Bovidae; genus Bubalus; species Bubalus kerabau. The sequence continues at coordinate 120,581,211 of NC_073630.1, forward strand.
GAATAGCAAGAAGAGATAAGAAAGCCTTCCTCAGTGATCAATGCAAAGAAATAGAGGAAAACAACAGAATGGGAAAGACTAGACATCTCTTCAAGAAAATTAGAGATGCCAAGGGAACATTTCATGCAAAGATGGGCTCGTTAAAGGACAGAAATGGTATGGACCTAACAGAAGCAGAAGATATTAAGAAGAGGTGGCAGGAATACACAGAAGAACTGTACAAAAAAGATCTTCACGACCAAGATAATCACGATGGTGTGATCACTCACCTAGAGCCAGACATCCTGGAATGTGAAGTCAAGTGGGCCTTAGACAGCATCACTACGAACAAAGCTAGTGGAGGTGATGGAATTCCAGTTGAGCTATTTCAAATCCTAAAAGATGATGCTGTTAAAGTGCTGCACTCAGTATGCAGCAAATCTGGAAAACTCAGCAGTGGCCACAGGACTGGAAAAGGTCAGTTTTCATTCCAATCCCAAAGAAAGACAATGCCAAAGAATGCTCAAACTATCACACAATTGCACTCATCTCACACGCTACTAAAGTAATGCTCAAAATTCTCCAAGCCAGGCTTCAGCAATACATGAACCGTGAACTTCCAGATGTTCAAGCTGGTTTTAGAAAAGGCAGAGGAACCAGAGACCAAATTGCCAACATCTGCTGGATCAGGGAAAAAGCAAGAGAGTTCCAGAAAAACATCTATTTCTGCTTTATTGACTATGCCAAAGCCTTTGACTGTGTGGATCACAATAAACTGTGGAAAATTCTGAAAGAGATGGGAATACCAGACCACCCGACCTGCCTCTTGAGAAATTTGTATGCAGGTCAGGAAGCAACAGTTAGAACTGGACATGGAACAACAGACTGGTTCCAAATAGGAAAAGGAGTACGTCAAGGCTATATATTGTCACCCTGCTTATTTAACTTCTATGCAGAGTACATCATGAGAAACGCTGGGCTGGAAGAAGCACAAGCTGGAATCAAGATTGCTGGAGAAATATCAATAACCTCAGATATGCAGATGACACCACCCTTATGGCAGAAAGTGAAGAGGAACTAAAAAGCCTCTTGATGAAGGTGAAAGAAGAGAGTGAAAAAGTTGGCTTAAAGCTCAACATTCAGAAAACTGAGATCATGGCATCTGGTCCCATCACTTCATGGGAAATACATGGGGAAACAGTGGAAACAGTGTCAGACTTTATTTTTTTGGGCTCCAAAATCACTACAGATGGTGATTGCAGCCATGAAATTAAAAGACGCATACTCCTTGGAAGAAAAGTTATGACCAAACTAGATAGCATATTGAAAAGCAGAGACATTGCTTTGCCAACAAAGGTCCGTCTAGTCAAGGCTATGGTTTTTCCAGTGGTCACGTATGGATGTGAGAGTTGGACTGTGAAGAAAGCTGAGCGCTGAAGAATTGATGCTTTTGAACTGTGGTGTTGGAGAAAACTCTTGAGAGTCCCTTGGACTGCATGGAGATCCAACCAGTCCATTCTGAAGGAGATCAGCCCTGGGATTTCTTTGGAAGGAATGATGCTAAAGCTGAAACTCCAGTACTTTGGCCACCTCATGCAAAGAGTTGACTCATTGGAAAAGAGTCTGATGCTGGGAGGGATTAAGGGCAGGAGGAGAAGGGGACGACAGAGGATGAGATGGCTGGATGGCATCACTGACTCGATGTATGTGAGTCTGAGTGAACTCCGGGAGTTGGTGATGGACAGGGAGGCCTGGTGTGCTGCGATTCATGGGGTCGCAAAGAGTCGGACAGAACTGAGCGACTGAACTGAACTGAAGTCTTTTTTGGAGAAATGTCTGTTTAGGTCTTCTGCCCACTTTTTGACTGGGCCATTTGTTTTTCTGGTATTGAGCTGCATGAACTAAAGTTTCACTTGGTCCCATTTGTTTATTTTGTTTTTATTTCCATCCTGTAGGAGGTGGGTCATAGACGATCTTGCTGTGATTTATGTCGGAGAGTGTTCTCCCTATGTTTTCCTCTAAGAGTTTTACAGTTTCTGGTTTTATGTTTAAGTCTTTAATCCATTTTGAGTTTATTTTTGTGTATGGTGTTAGGGAATGTTCTAATTTCATTCTTTTACATGTAGCTGACCAGTTTTCCCAGCTCCACTTATTGAAGAAACTGTCTTTTCTCCATTGTATATTTTTGCCTCTTTTGTCAAAGATCAGGTGCCCACAGGTGGGTGGATTTATCTCTGGGCTTTCTATCTTGTTCCATTGGTCCATATTTCTGTTTTTGTGCCAGTACCATACTGTCTTGATGCCTGTAACTTTGTAGTGAAGAGGGGACCATTTGCAGGCTGCTGGGGGTGCCTGGAGGAAGGCGGCTCTGGAGCCGGCTGAGTGCAGGGAGGGGCATGGGGGTCACACAGGGGTCACACGTGGTGGTGGGCAGCAGCACCCAGGTTAAGGGCAGGAACACAGGGAGACTCCTCCCGGCATCCTCTCTGCCGCTGCCCCTGCCCCTGTGGCCTAACCAGGGTCGTCGGAGGGACCAGAGCCACCCGTGGAGTCCAGTCCCTCAGGACACAGGACGGTGCAGGGATTCAGGGAGAAAACACACTGAGAACCACTCAAGCCCCACCAGCTCCATCCTGATGAAGCCGACTGGAAGCCACGCTTGCCCTGTGGTCAGACGGCTGCTCCACCCAGCCCTAAACTGACCTGAGCCCACGCTGCAGAGGTTGTCGTGCCAGGGTGGGGGTCACCGCACGGGAGGGCAGAACAGAACGCATCCAGGCTGGTGCAGAGCAGGCTCAGCCCTCCCCTCCCCTCCCCAACGTGCGGGTCAGCCAGGCCACCCTCCCACCTGGCGGGGAAAAGAGGGTGGGTCTGGGCGGCCCCTTCCACCCATGAGGGGTCCCTGCAGCTTTTTGCAAGGCCCCCCACCTCATCCTCGAGCTCCAGTGCCCGCTCCCCTCCCTGGTTCCAGCTGAGTCTCGGTTGCTCGTGTCAACTCAGATCTCTTTATCCAAGTGGGAACCAGGACGCCTCAGCCCAGGACAATTGTCTAGCCGCCCACTCCTCGGATAACTGAGCAGCAATCTCGTGTTGATGGACAGCTGGGCAAGACTGGTGATCCTGCCCACAGAGCCCATGGAGGACATTACACAATGCAACCAGATATGTCGTGGCAAGCTTCTGAAAGTCACACAGGAGAAGCCCAGGGCACTGCTCCATCAAGAAGCCTTCCTGGAAGAGTGGAGGTTGCCCTGAACCCCTAGGAGTGAGGAGGCAGGAGGGAAGAAGGGGGCTGCGAGCGTGGGGACCTCGGAACCGATGGCACGTCCTTGTAGCGCCTCTGTGCTGAGCTCCAGGCCAGCCACCCAGGGTCTGGGCGGCGGTTGCCCTGGCTGTCCCAGGAGACTTCAGACAGCTCTGGAATTTCTTTAGTTAGCATTAGGAGGAAAGAGCAGACCCGTAGGGATGACCTTGGCGAGCTGGAATGCAGAGGAGCCTACCGTGGGGTTTATGCACGTCCATGTCTCCTTCAAGGGCGCCCACATACACCCAGACTGAGGGCCCGCCAAGCTCAGCCACGCGGGGGTCGTGGGGAGGTGTGGGGACACTGCAGCGGCGTGGCGGGCAGACCCGGCGACGGCGCTCCTCTGTTCAGAGTTCAGGGTGAGGCGGTGAAGGGCTGCTCAGGGCTCTCGGTTCAACCCTGAGTGCTGGCCAGCAGCCTCCACTTCGGAATGCCCAGGCCCTTGGCACAGCACACTCAGGACCCCAAGCGCCGAGATACAGATGTCGCTTCCCCGGGCCCTTCCGTTTCTGCAGGGGACCCTCCCCGCGAGAACAGCTGCCTGGCTGGACTCGCGGTCACCATGGGGAGGCGGGTGACGGGCGGTGAGGCAGAGACGGGGCGCTCTCCCTCCTGTACACTTGCTGATGCCCGCCCCCCTCCATCCGCGCGCAGCCCCTCTTCTTCCTCCCACTGGGGGCTGGACCCGCCCTCCCGTCCCAGAGGCGTCCCTGGCTGTCGCCCCCGTGTACCTGTGCTGGCCTCCTCCCCTGTCACACATGTGTGAAGTCTCCCCCAGCTGGCAGCCTCTTCCTTCCAGTGGATTTATACATTCTCTCTCCTTTGCTCTATTTTAGAGGGCTCTCGGGAGGGAGCAGGTAGCTGGGTCTCAGTAGTGCGCGATCTTTTTAAATTTTATTTGGATGAATTAGAGGATGATTCCGTTATTGTGATGGCCTCTGCCATACATCGCCATGAATCGGCCATGGGCAGACTTGCGTCCCCTCCTGGACTCCCCTCCCGCCCCCCTCCTCCCCACCGACCCCTCCAGGTCGTCACAGAGCACCAGCCTTGGGTTCCCTGCATCAGACACCAAGCTGCCGCTGGATATGTCTCACACATGGTAATATATGTGTGTGTATGTATTTCAGTGCATTTCTTTCAAATCACCCCACCCTCCCCTCTCCATGTCTGTGCCTCCGTTGCTGCCCTGCATGTGGGCTCATCAGCACTATTTGTCTAGATTCCGTTGTTGTTGAGTCGCTCATTCACATCGGGTTTTTTGCAACCTGGCTCCGTGGCTTATGTAGTGAAAGCGCCTGTCTAGTAAACAGGAGATCCTGCGTTCAATCCCAGTGGGGCCTGAGACAACGCTGTTGGGCTTCCCTGGTGGCTCAGACAGAAAGAATCTGCCTGCAATACAGCAGACCTGGGTTCAATCCCTGGGTCTGGAAGATCCCCTGGAGAGGAAATGGCAGCACACTCCAGGGTTCTTGCCTGGGAAATCCCATGGGCAGAGGAGCCTGGCGGGCTACCATCCAGAGGGTTGCAGAGAGTCAGACTTGACTGAGCAACTAACACTTTCACTTTCTTTGCCACTCCATTGAATGTATGTACCACAACTTCCTTGTCCATTCATCTGCTGATGGACATCTAGGCTGCTTCCATGGCCTTGTCCATTCATCTGCTGATGGACATCTAGGCTGCTTCCATGGCCTTGTCCATTCATCTGCTGATGGACATCTAGGCTGCTTCCACGGCCTTGTCCATTCATCTGCTGATGGACATCTAGGCTGCTTCCACGGCCTTGTCCATTCATCTGCTGATGGACATCCAGGCTGCTTCCACGGCCTTGTCCATTCATCTGCTGATGGACATCCAGGCTGCTTCCACGGCCTTGTCCATTCATCTGCTGATGGACATCTAGGCTGCTTCCATGGCCTTGTCCATTCATCTGCTGATGGACATCTAGGCTGCTTCCACGGCCTTGTCCATTCATCTGCTGATGGACATCCAGGCTGCTTCCACGGCCTTGTCCATTCATCTGCTGACGGACATCTAGGCTGCTTCCATGGCCTTGTCCATTCATCTGCTGACGGACATCTAGGCTGCTTCCATGGCCTTGTCCATTCATCTGCTGACGGACATCTAGGCTGCTTCCACGGCCTTGTCCATTCATCTGCTGATGGACATCTAGGCTGCTTCCACGGCCTTGTCCATTCATCTGCTGACGGACATCTAGGCTGCTTCCACGGCCTTGTCCATTCCTCTGCTGATGGACATCTAGGCTGCTTCCACGGCCTTGTCCATTCATCTGCTGATGGACATCTAGGCTGCTTCCACGGCCTTGTCCATTCATCTGCTGATGGACATCCAGGCTGCTTCCACGGCCTTGTCCATTCATCTGCTGATGGACATCCAGGCTGCTTCCACGGCCTTGTCCATTCATCTGCTGATGGACATCTAGGCTGCTTCCACGGCCTTGTCCATTCATCTGCTGATGGACATCCAGGCTGCTTCCACGGCCTTGTCCATTCATCTGCTGATGGACATCTAGGCTGCTTCCACGGCCTTGTCCATTCCTCTGCTGATGGACATCTAGGCTGCTTCCATGGCCTTGTCCCTCATCTGCTGATGGACATCTAGGCTGCTTCCATGGCCTTGTCCCTCATCTGCTGATGGACATCCAGGCTGCTTCCACGGCCTTGTCCATTCATCTGCTGATGGACATCGAGGCTGCTTCCATGGCCTTGTCCATTCATCTGCTGATGGACATCGAGGCTGCTTCCATGGCCTTGTCCATTCCTCTGCTGATGGACATTTGCTATTGCAAACAGTGCTGCAGTGAGCTCTGGGGTACATGCGACTTTTTCAGTTTTGGTTTAACTGGGACCCTACCAATGGTTTTCAGCAAAGAAGCGTTTACACTTCGCTGTGGCTCCTATGGGGTGAGAAAGGCAGAGGGGCTGTGTTGTCTTCTGGGCTCATGTCAGGGAGAAGTCGCCAAGGGTGGCAGAGCCCTCGGGTGTGGAACTGACTCACCCGAGGTGGGGCTGGGGGAGGGAGTGGAGGGCGAGCTTGGTGGGTGAAGAGCAGGCGGGAAGCAGGTGGAAGTGGGAGCCCAGTTTTGAACGTGTGGGTGGGTGGTCTCTGCAGCAGCCACGTGGAGACGCCAGGAGGGAGGTTACAGGAGGAAGCCGGGAGGCCTGAGGCTTGGTGCCCGCTGAGCAGAGAGTCACTGTGGACGCACTTGTGCACGTGCCTGGGGAGCCAGTCTGAGTCAGGGTTGCCCTGGCAGCCCCTGCACAGCGCCTGCCTCACCCCAGGGTGGGGACAGAGCCAGCAGAGGGGCGCGGCGTGGGGGAGCCAGAGAGGTGGAGGGGGGCGAGGACGGGGGCGTAACCAGGCGGAGGGGCACACGGGGAGGGGGGACCAGGCAGAGGGGCACAGCGGGGCGGGGTGAACAAGCGGAGGGGTGCGAGGGAGGCAGACGGAGGGGCGCGAGGCGGGGACCAGGCGGAGGGGCGCAGCTTCGGGGGAGGGCAGGGTGGCTGCGTGGCTCTCCTCTGGCCACAGCTCGGGCAGCTGGGAGCTGAGCCGGCAGGTCCTGACCCGTGACCCAAGGCCATAATCTGCCATCAGGGCTGGCTTCCTCCCCAGGCCGCAGCGGCAACTGCCACGGCTCTGTGGTCTGCGGGCCGGGGAGCAGGGCCTCAGCTGGTCAGTCAGCTCTCCCTGCAGGGAGCCTGCCCTGCTCATCACGGCTCAGGAGTGTTCTCTGGGTAAAACTGAGGAAAGAGCGCAAGGACTGAGCCTGACTTCTGCTTCCCTGGGGACAAAAGTCATCAATTCTCAGGCCCGGTGGGCAGACACAATGCTGCCGCCGCTGGGGAGAACAGTCTGGCACTTCCTCAAAAAGGCAAACAGAGCGTTCCCACATAACCCAGCAATTCCCTCCTAGTCCTGTGCCCAAGAAAAATGAAGCACGTGCGCCCAGAAGTGTGTCCAGGAGTGTTCAGGCAGCACTCTTCACCGCGTGTGAAGGCTGGGGACGGCCGTGTCCACCAGCAGCGGAATGGAGACCACCGCTGGGCCGGTGTGCAGCGGAGACTCGGCCAGAGGAAGGAGCGGAGATGAGCCCAGAAAACACACAGCGTGACGAGGCCAGCCAGCGCGGAGCACGGGGGGCGGGACCCCTCCATCTGAGACGGGGGAATAGACGAGCCTGTAGACAGAAAGCAGAGCGCCCTGACCAGCGGCTGGGGCGAGGGCAGTGAAGGAAGATCGATGATTGGCATTAGGCTTTGTTTTTTGGAGTAAAGAAAATATCCTGGAATAAGACAGTATCGATGGCTGACAGAGCCTATGTGAACACACTAAAAACTCCTGAATTGTATGTCATAAAAGGTGAGTTTTTATAGTCTGTGAATTATATCTCAGTAGCAAAACAAGGTGAACGTGATCAGTTGCTTCCCAAAACAATATTTCAATTATAGTGAAACATGAATGGAAATATGGGTACAGAGGTTTGGTTTGAGATGATGAAAAGTTCTAGAAATAAATAGTAGTGATTCGTAACATTGTGAATGTACTCAACACCAGTAAAGTGTGCACTTAACGTGGTAAAAATGACGAGTTGTGAGTTACGTACATTTTACAAAACAAAATGATTCTGAGAGAACAAGCCATTGTAGATAAGACCCCTTGTCTGTCTCTGGGAGGAGGACACAGGAAATCCAGAGGCTGTCACCAGCGTCTCTAAGTCTGGCTGGAGTGAGGCCTGCAGGGGACAGCTCCGGCCTGGCCGCCCGCCCCCCGCGGTCACCTCTCTGCAGTCACACTAGTTCTCTGCTTGCGGGGGACGCAGATGGGGGCCTGGCCTCTGGAGAGCACAGCCCCAGGTGCTGTCCAGGGGCTGCGCGCACCCTCAGGCCAGCAGCAGGTCCCCCGGGAAGTTCCCTTTGGCTGCAGGCCAGCGTCTCCCCGCCACCATGAGCTGGGCGGTGGGTTCGGGTCTGCGCTACCCCCAACCCCACCCTGGGCTCAGTTACTCCTGAGCGTGGGCAGACTTCCTGTTTACCCAGCTGCTCTGTGAAAAGTACGATCTTTATTAGAACCTTACAGGACTATGAGGTTCCCGTAATCAGCCCTTCCCTTTTCCACCTTAGAAGTTATCTGTCTGTGTCCTCGGCCCGGTTTTCTATTATATTCTTTTTCCTAATGACTGGTAGAGCTTCTTTATACATTCTGGATGTTATCATTTTTATTTGTACAATTCTTAATTGTCTCTTAACTTTTTATGCATATACTTTTTGTCTCTTATCCTTTTTATCATACAGGATTTTCAAATTATGATGTACAGTACTTCATGATTTCTTATTATGGTTTATACTCTTGTCTTTATCAATAACTCTTCTATTTGGAGAACTTATATTCTCCTTTGTTTTCTTTAACTTGACTTAAAACTTGTGTTTTTTTCCATAGGCTTTCAATCCATCTGGTCTCAGATTTTTTTTTATTTGTGGTATATTTGAAAACAAAGAGCTAACCTGATTTTTTTCCAGCAGGGCGAGCCAGTGTCCCCAGGTCCACACGTGTGGGCACATCTGTGGTGTGCCCACAGCCCGGCCGCTGTCAAGCCCTGGGGCCCACGACCGCAGCCCTCCAGTGGCCACACGGCTCTCTCTGTGCACGCGTTTTATCGTCCCCCTTTGACACATCAGTTTGTCCCCAGCTTATTTTTGTGTGTGATATGAAGTAGGCACTTAACTTTGTGATTGTTCACAGCTAATTAATTCCAACCCAACAGAGATCTGAAATGCCGAATCACAGACTGCACCTCTGTGCGCCCTCTGGCCTGCTCGAGGCTCTCTGCTTTCTCCGGCTGACCTGTCTGCCTTCCGTCAGCGTTGCGCACAACTGCTGTTCCCAGTCGCCCGCCTGCCCTTCGCGGCGTCAGGAGTGTTCTCCTGTGGGCGGTTTTTCAAATGGGCTTTCGAATCTCTCTATCAAGTGTTCGCTTTATAATCCCACTGGTATCTCAGCGTCTCACCCTCCTGTTCCTGAGCCCGGCTTGTCTTCTGTGTGTCCTGTGAGTGCGGTCCTTTTGTTATATTTTCTATCTCAGTACTGGTAGGAAAGTTGCTGATTCATTTGTCTTTATGGTGAGATTTTTTTTTTATGGCCGAATTTTTCTGTAGAATTTTTATTGGTTAGAAAAAAGTTTAATGGCCAGATATTAAAAATAACAAGAACCAAATAGCCATAAGCCCACTGGAGTTCCTCTTGTTTTTTCCCCACATACTTATCTACAATTTTGATTCAAAACCCAATCATATTATATATGTTATTTTGTAATCTGGCATAATCTTGTCTATTTTTTAAATAAACTTTTTGTTTTAGAGCAGTTTTAGGTGTACGTAAAAATGGTAAAGACAGTCCAAAGGGTTCCATAGATCCCACAACCAGCTCTCCCTGTTATTTACATCTTCCTCTAGCACAGCTAAGAACCCGCTGCTGATAAGTCATTTTCAGCTGAAGCCCATGTATATTCCTCCTCCCTCCGTCCTTCCCTCCTGCCCGCCTTCTGCTCCAGGATCCACCCTGCATTTAGTCGTCCTGTCCGCTCGGGCTCCTCAGGGCTGTGACGGGTCCTCAGACTTTCCTTGTTCTAGTGGCCGTGACAGTCTTCAGGAGAGCGGGTCAGGTGGGTGGTGGAATATGCCTCAGTGGGGTCTGTGTGATGTTTCTCTCATGGTTACACTGGGGATACGGGTCCTGGGAAGGGCGACCACGGAGGTGACGTGCTTCCTCACTGATCCCAGCCAAGCTTCACTCCATCAACAGGGCCCGCTGCTGCTGGTGTTGACCTTGATCACCTGCCCTGAGGGGGTGTCGGCCAGGTTTCTCTAAAGCCCCTCCTTCATCCCCATTTGAAAGCCAGTCACTAACCACAGCACATCCTCATGTGGTCAGGCTCTGTGCTCCTGCCGACATCGGTCGTGTGGGAGTCTTCTGCATGGGCGGTCTGCCCCCGCAGTTAGTTAGTTCCTCAATCTCTTACTTATATCAATATGAATGCATAGGCATTTACTCTGTTCTTTGGGTTAGACTCCAATAGACAGTATTTTGTTATTCAGATTATTCCGGTTTTGCTCCCTGGAACTCTTTCACTTGGCTGCTGTGTCCCTTTAACTTCACCTCTTACATGGGGGGTGTGTGTGTGTGTGTGTGTGTGTGTAGATGTATGCTAATTAAAACAATTTCCCAAATGCCTTCTTAATAAATATCTTCAAACCAAATCTATTTCCTTAGGACAAATTCCTAGAAGAGGATTTTGGGGGTCAGAGAGAATACGCACATTTTAAGGATATGCACATTTTAAGGATTTGCTGTATACTCCCTAAATGCCTTCCAAAAGGATGTCATAGTTTGTTCTGCCATCAGATGTGTCGCAGAATGCCCTTCCCCCTGCACCTGTGCTAACAGCCAGTATTTCAGTTTTGTTTAATGTTTGCCAACTTGATAAGTTAAGTCTCTCATTAATTCACGTAATTATAGTTGCCAAATTATGAATGGAAGCTGAACTTTTGTTTACTCATTGAACATTTCTTGTTCTTCGTGAATCAGCTGTTCATATCATTTGCCCATTTATATCAGGGTCTTAGCTGCAACACTCAGGATCTCTAGCTGCGGCACGTGGGAGCTAATTCGCTGACCAGGGGTGGAGCCCTGGGCCCCTGCAGTGGGCGCTCAGAGTCTTGGTTACTGGACTCCGGGGAAGTCCCTTAGGATATTTTTTTCCTTGTTACTTTTCAGGAACTCTCTTTGTAATAAACGTATTAGCCCTTTGGCAATTATGAAACAAGTATTTCTCCCTGTTTTTTTAATTGGTCTTTATGTTAATTATTCTTTATGTTCAAACATTTTAAATTTTATACCATAAAAAAATCTATTAATCCTTTTATTGCTTGTCTTTGAACCAAAAGCTAATAGAGGGGAAAAAAAGCATTAATCCAAAGGAAGGCAAGAAAGAAAAGAGAAGATAAAACAGGATAATTTAAAACAGTATAACAACACATCCAAAAAATATAAGCGATTATATTAAATTTAAAAGACTGAAATTTCTAATTAAAAGAACATAAAAGTCACACTGAACCAAAACCTCAAGCCCAGCTGTATACTGCTTGTGAACGTGACGGTGTTAGTCAGTCGTGTCTGACTCTGCGCCCCCAGAGGCTGCAGCCCGCCAGGCTCCCCTGTCCTTGGATTCTCCAGGCAAGAATGCCGAGTGTATAGCCAGTCCTTTCTCCGAGGGATCGTCCGGCCGAGCCTCCTGCACTGCGGGCGCCTCCCTCGCCAGTGGCGCCCTGGACGCTGCAAAGCACGTTGTTGCTGCTGTTTTAGTCACTGAGTCGTGTCCAGCTCTTTGCAGCCCCGTGGACCGTAGCCCCCCAGGCTCCTCCGTCTGTGGGATTTCCCAGGCAAGAACACTGGATCCGTTGCCATCTCCTTCTCCCAGGGATTGAACTGTGTCTCCTGCATTGGCAGGCAGTTTCTTTACCACTGAGCCACCAGGGAATCCCCGCAAGACATAGTTTATCTATTAATTTATTTTAAAAATATGGTTGATGTACAGTATTCTATGTTACACGTGTACAGCATAGCATTCACAAGCTTTAAAGGTCATACTCCATTTGTGGCCATGATGGAATATTGGCCGTGTCCGCCGTGCTGTGCAGCATGTCCTTGTAGCGTGTTTTAGACAAGATAGTTGGTGTTTCTTCATCTCCCACCTCCATGTTCCCCCTCCTCCATTGCCCCTCCCCACTGGGAACCACTGGCTTTCGATTTTGCAGTCTTTTAATATTCTCATCATGGTTAAGGAAAACACGAATCCTTGACGTTTCCGACCATAATATGCCAGTACTTTTCCCACTTGCCAGACAGCGCTGTGATCTCAGGACCTTTGATTCTCTTCACCCCTTCCTACTTGATCATACGTTCTACTCTACATGTAATTAAATCCCACAAGGTGATAATACTGTTGTCTCTATACTCAGGAATCGATCATCATTAAGTGTTCTATCTTAAAGTCTTTGATATTTTCTACAAAGGCTTTCTTTGGTCAGTGTCTTCAGGAGATATCTTTTCTTACCTTTGTACATCAACCCTCCTGTGTTCTCATATTTATAGTGTATCTTTTGTAGGCCACATTTTTAAAAACTTTAGTATTTATATATTTCTGGCTATGCCGGCTGGGTCTTTGTTGCTTTGAGGGCTTTTCTGTAGTCACGGTGAGCAGGGGCTGCTTGCTGGTTGCAATGTGCAGGCTTCTCTTGCAGTGGCTTCTCTCGTTGCCGAGCATGGGCTCGAGGGCACACGGGCTTTGGTAATGACGGCACATGGGCTCAGTGGTTGTAGCTCGAGGGCCCAGAGCACAGGTTCAGCAGTCATGGTGCGTGGGCTTACTTGCTCCACGGCATGTGGAATCTTCTTGGACCAGGGTTTTAACCAGTGTCCCCTGCAATGGCAGGCAAATTCTTAACCTCTGGACCACCAGGGAATTTCTATACACAGTGTTTTTTAAATGTAATCAATTCTGACAATTTTTGTCTCTAAATTGGAATATCTTTCTCATTTACATATAGTTGCTGATGCATTTAGGTATAAATCTCTCCTTTTAGTATTGTTTTCTATTTGTCCTACTTTTTCTATACTTTTTCTCTCTCGTTTTGCCTTTTTTGGACTTCAGTGTTTTTGGTATTTCGTTTGTTGCTCTGTTACCTTGTGAGTTATGTATTCTTTGACTATTCTTTTAGAAACTATTCTAGAGATTATGACAAGCATCCTTCACTTATAAAAAATGTGATATAAAGTTGTACTTTTACCACTTCTCAGACTATATAGAACTTTAACTCCATTTATCTCCCATATATTTTAAGTCTACATATATTTTGAACCACACAAAATATTACAATATGGCTTGTATAGTCAGTATTCATTTCCAGTTCAGTCGCCTAGTTGTGTCCGTCTCTTTGTGACCCCATGGAAAGAAGCACGCCAGGCCTCCCTGTCTTATCACCAGCTCCCGGAGTTTACTTAAACCCATGTTGATTGAGTCAGAGATGCCATCCACCCATCTCATCCTCTGTTGTCCCCTTCTCCTCCCACCTTCAAGCTCTCCCAGCATCAGGATCTTTTCCAATGAGTCAGTTCTTTTAAACTTGCTTATATATCCCATCCACTGATCTTTGTTCCTTTCCACGTGTCGGCGCTTCCACATGGAGTGGTCTTTCTTCTGTTTCAGCATTTCTTTTAGTGCAAGTACTCAGGTGACAGATGATGTCCGTTTTTGTCTGAAATGTGTTTTATTCTCCCTTTGGAAAAAACATGCGTTTATTCCCTTCTGGCTGCGCCGGTCTTGGTTCCTGCACTCAGGCTTTCTGTCGTTTCGCGAGCAGGGCTGCTCCTCCTGGGGTCTGCGGGCGTCTGACTGCAGTGACTTGCTGCGGGCGTAGGCTCTTGGGCTCCGGCTTCAGTAGTTGCGGCTCAGAGGCTTAGTTGCCCCGCAGTGCGTGCGATTCCTGGGCCAGGGGTCAAACCGTGTCCCCTGCATTGGAAGGCAAACTCTTAACCACTGGGCCACCGAGGAAGTGCTTCCTGCCTTTATTTTTGAGGAATATTTGTGCTGGAAGCAGAATTCTAATTTCACAAGTTGTAAGGTTGTTTTGGGTTTTTTTAGCATCTCTATGACTTCATTCCACTAATTTTGTTAACACGTCACAGTTATTTGCACTGTTGCCTCTTTGGAGGCAGTCAGCCATTCTAGGTGTTTTTAAGATTTCCTGTTTGTCTTTGTTTCAGCAGTTTTACGTTGTTCTTATATGTGGTTTTCTTTGGATCCGTCTTGCCTGTGGTTCCCTTTATCTCCGGTCTTATGTCTTTCATCATCCTTGGAAATTTCTGTCATCATCTCTTTAAACATTGCATCTCTCCCTTCTGTCTCCTCTCCTTCGGGGACTGTGGTTACACCTATGTTAGAACTTTTTTCCATACTCCATGTTTCTTTCATAGCTCTTTTCTGTATTTTCCATCTTTTTTCTCTACATGTCTCAGGCTGGACATTTTATCTAAACTTCGATTGTTTTACCTATATTCCGTCCATAATCTTCTCTATAGGCATAACCAATAGGCTGTTAAAGCTAAACCCTATTTAACTAACGCTTTAAGTTCTTATTTTATTTACTGTACTTTTCAGTTGTTCAGCCTGCCATTTAATTACTTTGTATAGTTTTCCATTCTTTGCTCAGTTTCTTAGCTTGTCATCTGTCTTAGACGCAGCAATCACAGCCACCGGTAACTGCAGTGTCTGTGTCTCCATGGATCTGCCTCTGTGGTTCCCCCTTGGCTTCTAGTCATTTGATCTCGTTCCATGGGGTGCCAGGTGATGTTTGATCAAATAGTGTGAACAAAAATGAGAGCTTACAGCTATGAAAAAATGAGACGTTACAGCTATGAATAGTGTTATCTTCCTCAAAAGACGACTTTGTTTTGCTTCTGGCAGTTAGACTGGGGCCAGATGGCCTTAGTCCACCCCAAGATGGATCCTTTGGGAAGATGGGCTTCAATCTTTGTGAAAGCTAGTGAATTTCAAAGTCTCATTTTTCCCTGGAGTACCTAGGATCCTCTTTCTTGATAAGCCCTAAACCTCAAGTTTTTCTCCAGTCCCATAGACTTAAGGAAGCTGATATCAGCCTTTCAACTATCACTTGAAAAATATCACCAGCAAGTCCTCCAGGGCGAGTCTGGCCCCAAACACCAAGCTTGCATTTCTACATGTCCCCTTCCTGAAGCCATAGCCTCCCAAGTTCTTACTGCCTCAGGTATTTTCTTACTGTTCTCTCATGCCTTCAGACAGATGCTTTTTAACATTTTCTCCAGCATTTATAATTGTCCTGTGTGGAAATTGGTTTACAGCGTGCTGGTCCACCACTTCCAAAAGCAGATAGCTCTCCAGATTGTTTAAAAGTTATACATTTAAATTATGTATTTAAAGCATAAATTGTTATGCTTTTTGCCCTTAAGAATCATACCTGTTCATTTCTTTACACATTCATCACTAAGTACTCATTGAATATTTTCTACGTTCCAGTCACTGTGTTAGGTGCTAGGGTGAACACTCACGTCCTTTTGTTCATCTTTTGATCACTTAAAATGGTCAATGTTTGCATCTTCCTTCTAATAAAGTACATGGTTTAGCATATCTTTATGTCTCCTTTCCACTCCACTCCTGTGCTGATGTTGAGAGTTTCTGTGTGCACTTACAGATTTCTCTTTCATTTGACCTGAGCTTTTTCAAGAAAAGAAAAGCCAACGATAAATTTGCCAAGATACTGTATTCCCCAGTCTCTTACAGCAACTCCTGATGTTGTTTCTTTTATTATGGAATCCTGCTTCTGGAGTTTCCTCTGAGTGGCTGTGTATGGCAGACTCTCCCACCCATTCGTGTTTATCAGCTCTGTTTCCTGAAGTCCTTTCTGGAGCCCCACCTGTCCCAGCCTCGCCTGACTGACCCGTCTCTCGGCCTGCGCTTCTCCTCGCCATCCTTTGGGGACCCTTCTGCCCCTCTCCTCTGTCTGATTCCCACTTCCTGCCTCCCTTTCTTGGGTTCCTCCTCTGTTTTGGTGGAACATAGCACCAAGACATTTGGTGGAACACCAAGACACCAAGACAACATTTCTGGCTCCCTCAGAAATGGTCCATGGAAGGTTAATTTTTACAGATCTTACCTATATGAAAATGTCTCACATTTGGTTGATAATTTGGCTGGGGATAGAAGTCTGTGTTGGAGATGGTTTTCCTTCCAGTTTCTTTTTTTTTCTTCTTCTTCTTCTGGCTGTGCCACACGGGAGATCTTCACTGCAGCGTGGGGGAGCTTTAATTGCAGTGTGAGAAGTCTTAGCGGCAACATGTGGGATCTGGTTCTCTGACCAGGTCTGGAACCCAGGCCCTCAGCGTTTTAATCACTGGCCCACCAAGGCAGTCCCTTCCTTCCAGTTTCTGAAGGCAGTGTTTCCTTATAATATCTTGTGGGTATTTTCCTTCATTTAGCAGAAGTTTTTCTTCTTTATAGACCTTTCCCAAGGACTGTCTCTTGCAAAAAGAAGTTATTATGTACAGCTCTCTACTAACATGTCAGTGTTAATGATGTGACTGGAAAGTATAAATTACTCACGAGGATCCAGCAAAAGGTAGAAAGCCCCAAAGACCAACGTCCTTTTCAGAGGAAACAGGAAAAGAAGAACTACACTTCCACAAATTCCAAAAAGGAAAAAAAAAAGCATCCCGGCCAACTAGAGCTTTCAAACCTCCAAAGGGATGGAGGATGGTGCCTGTGGTTTCAGCTGGTCCCCAGTCCTGGGAAGATGGACAGGCTCACTTCAGCCTGTGGCTGGACAGGTGGGCTGTTTCAGGAGGGCAGGGGCACCCTCTAGGAAAGTGGGTTGACTGGGTCAAAGGCAGGCCCCCAGCGTTGGCTCCCTGCTCCTTTCTGTCTGCTGTTCACAGCTGTGACCTGGGAACCAGCTCGTCCCCATTTCCTGTCGTTCCTGCTCCCTCCAGTTGTCACTGGACCTGGGTGCTGCTCTCAGCCCTGGGGTGGAATTCTCAAGGCTGCCTCCCCTCGGGAAGCCACACCTCTTCTCTGGATAGCATTTGCTGGCCCTTTGCAGTTTGGGGGCAGTCCCCGTCCAGCAAGGAAACAAAGCGCAACAGGATGTCCGCGTTCCTGGCCAGCCAGTGTCCGTGGCCTCTGCTTGGGGGAGGCCGTGAGCACTGAGCCTCCTGCTCAGCAGGCCCGGAGCCGCCAGCGGGTGAGGCGCCTGGGGAGAGTGGGTGCTCCCAGTGCTGCTGGAGCGGTCTGGCTCTTGCTGGAGCTGCAGGGCCCACCTGTGGCTGCCCCGGGCACAGAGCCCTGGACCACAGCTCCCAAGAGGCACACTCAGTGGGGTCTTACAAGGGAATACCAGGAAGCCCATTCCTTCCAGGGTCTGATGTCCCTCTGCACCGACCACTTCTGCTGGCCATGCTATGGTGTCCAGACTGGAGGCCTGTCCTGCCAGCCCTGCTGGAGGGAGGGAGGCTCTTTGGCCTCCCTTTCCCTGTGGAGTTCTGACTTATCTGCCCTCGCCCCTGAAGCGGGCCCTGGTGAGCTTCCTGTGCTCCCTGGTACCCTGTCCACCCTGTATCTGCCAGGCACTTGCAGCCCTAACCGCAGTCTCTTCCCTTTTTCTCGGCTGCCCGGGGACAGCCTCTGGTGTGGCTGGCATAGTCAAGCTTGGGTCTGACAAAGGGTTTAGATAGAATTGTACTGATGTGATTTTTGTACAGATCTCATTTCATCTTTCTATTTCTCACCCACGGGGCGGGAACACACGTCTGACTTCACTGAACTGGGGAGCCTCTGATCTCTTGTACTCCTGGCTTCTGGACCACCACTGGGACTGCATCCATTTTCTCCTCGGCCAAGGCCACGTATGGGTGCGCTTTGCTCCTCACCCCACATCCAAGCCCTTGTCTTCCTGCAAGAATTCCCTTCCTATCCGTCTTTTCTCTCTGTCTCAGACTCTGTCTCTCATACACACACTTCTGTGCTCTTGATGCCCACTCCTTCGTTTTTGTTTTCAAAATCTGGGTCTCATTGTATAAACATTTCGAGTGTTTTGTTCTTCACGTGCTGTGCTGAGCTGAATCGTGGCCCCCAGAAGAGGTCCGCATCCTAAGGCCTGGGACCAGTGCAGGTTCCTTATGCAAAAAAGATCTCTGCTGCATGATTACATCAACCATCTTGAGATTACCCTGGATTATTGCCTGGGCTCTACCTGCCGTCACAGTTCAGTTCAGTCGCTCAGTTGTGTCCGACTCTTTGTGAATCTGTGGACTACAGCACGCCAGGCTTCCCTGTCCATCACTAACTCCTGGAGTTTACTCAAATTCATGTGCATTGAGTTGGTGATACCATCCAACCATCTCATCCTCTGTCATCCGGTTCTCCTCCTGCCTTCAACCTTTCCCAGCATCAGGGTCTTTTCCAGTGAGTCGATTCTTCCCATCAGGTGGCTGAAGTATTGGAGCTTCAGCTTCAGCATCAGTCCTTCCAATGAGTATTCAGGACTGATTTCCTTTAGGATTGACTGGTTGGATGTCCTCGCAGTCCAAGGGACTCTCAAGAGTTTTCTCCAACACCACAGTTCACAAGCATCAATTTTTCGGCACTCAGCTTTCTTTATGATCCAACTCTCACACCCATACGTGACTACTGGAAAAAGCTACTACAGTCAAAAGCTTTGACTGGACGGACCTTTGTCGGCAAAGTAATGTCTCTGCTTTTTAATATGCTGTCTAGCTTGATCATAGCTTTTCTTCCAAGGAGCTTTTCTTCCCATATCTTCTAATTTCATGGCTGCAGTCACCATCTGCAGTGATTTTGGAGCCCCAGAAAATAAAGTCTGTCAGTGTTTCCGTTGTTTCCCCATATATTTGCCATGAAGTGATGTGACCAGAGGCTGTGATCTTTGTTTTTTGAATGTTGAGTTTTATGCCAGCTTTTTCTCTCTCCTCTTTCACTTTCATCAAGAGGCTCTTTAGTTCCTCTTCACTTTTGGCTGTAAGGGTGATGTCATCTGCATATCTGAGAAACATTATTGATGTTTCTCCCAGCAATCTTGATTCGAGCTTGTGCTTCATCCAGCCCAGCATTTCTCATGATGTACTCTGCATATAAGTTAAATAAGCACGGTGACAATACACAGCCTTGATGTACTCCTTTCCCAATTCGGAACCAGTCTGTTGTTCCATGTCCGGTTCTAACTGTTGCTTCTTGACCTGCATACAGATTTCTCAGGAGGCATGTAAGGTGGTCTGATATTCCCATTCTTGAAGAATTTTCCACAGTTTGTTGTGATCCAAAGGCTTTGGCGTAGCCAATAAAGCAGAACTAAATGTTTTTCTGGAATGCTCTTGCTTTTTCTATGATCCAACGGATGTTGACAATTTGATCTCTGGTTCCTCTGGCTTTTCTAAATCCAACTTGAACATCTGGAAGTTCTTAGTTCATGTACTGTTGAAGCCTCGCTTGGAGAATTTTGAGCATTACTTTGCTAGCATGTGAGATGAGCGCAATTGTGCAGTAGTTTGAACATTCTTTGGCATTATCTTTCTTTGGGACTGGAATGAAAACTGGCCTTTTCCAGTCCTGTGGTCACTGCTGAGTTTTCCAAATTTGCTGGCATATTGAGTGCAGCACTTTCACAGCATCATCTTTGAGTACTTGAAATAGCTCACCTGGAATTCCATCACCTCCACTAGCTTTGTTCATAGTGATGCTTCCTAAAGCCCACTTGACTTTGCATTCCAGGATGTCTGGCTCGAGGTGAGTGATCACACCATCATGGTTATCTGGGTCATTAAGATCTTTTTTGTACAGTTCTTCTATGTATTCTTGCCACTTCTTCTTAATGTCTTCTGCTTCTGTTAGGTCCGTACTGTTTCTGTCCTTTATTTTGCCCATCTGCTTCCCTGATAGCTCAGTTGGTAAAGAATCTGCCTATAATGCAGGATACCCCAGTTTGATTCCTGGGTCGGGAAGATCCACTGGAGAAGGCATAGACTACCCACTTCAGTATTCTTGGGATTCCCTGGTGGTTCAGCTGGTAAAGAATCTGCCTGCAATGAGGGAGACCTAGGTTTGATCCCTGGGTTGGGAAGATCTCCTGGAGAAGGGAAGTGCTACCCACTCCATTACTCTGGCCTGGAGAATTCCGTTGACTGTACAGTCCTTGTGGTCACAGAGTTGGACATGACTGAGTGACTTTCACTTTCACTTTTGCATGAAATGTTCCCTTGGTATCTCTAATTTTCTTTAAGAGATCTCTAGTCTTTCCCTTCTATTGTTTTCCTCTATTTCTTTGTATTGATCACTGAGGAAGGCTTTCTTATCTCTCCTTGCTATTCTTTGGAACTCTGCATTCAGATGGGTATATCTTTCCTTTTCTCCTTTGCCTTTCACTTCTCTTCTTTTCTCAGCTATTTGTAAGCCTCCTCAGACAACCATTTTGCCCTTTTGCATTTCTTTTTCTTGGGAATGGTCTTGATCACTGCCTCCTGTACAATGTCACGAACCTCCGTCCATAGTTCTTCAGGCACTCTGTCAGATCTAATCCCTTGAATCTATCTTTCATTTGCACTGTATAATCATGAGGGATTTGATTTAGGTCATACCTGAATGGTCTAGGGGCTTCCCTCATAGCTCAGTTGGTAAAGAATCCGCCTGCAATGCAGGAGAACCTGGATCAGGAGATTCCTGGGTCAGGAAGACCTGCTAGAGAAGGGACAGGCTACCCACTTCAGAATACTTGGGTTTCCCTTGTGGCTCAGCTGGTAAAGAATCTGCGTGCAATGCAGGAGACAGTTTGATCCCTGGGTTGGGAAGATCTCCTCGAGAAGGGAACGGCTACCCACTCCAGTATTCTGGCCTGGAAAATTCCATGGACTGTACAGTCCATGGGGCCACAAAGAGTCAGACATGACTGAGCAACTTTCACTTTCACTTTGAATGGTCTAGTGGTTTTCCCTACTTTCTTCAACTTAAGTCTGAATTTGACAATAAGGAGTTTATGATCAGAGCCACAGTCAGCTCCTGGTCTCCTTTTTGCTGACTTTGTAGAGCTTCTCCATCTTCAGCTGCAAAAAATATAATCAGTCTGATTTCGGTGTTGACCGTCCGGTGATGTCCATATGTGGAGTCGTCTCTTGTGTTGTTGGAAGAGGGTGTTGCCATGACCAGTGCATTCTCTTGGCAAAACTCTGTTAGCCTTTGCCCTGCTTCATTTTGTACTCCAAGGCCAAACTTGCCTGTTATTCCAGGTATCTCGTGACTTCCTAGTTTTGCATTCTAGTCCCCTATGATGACGAGGACGTCTCTTTTTGGTGTTAGTTCTAGAAGATCTTGTAGGACCTCATAGAACTGTTCAACTTCAGCTTCTTTGGCCTTAGTGGTTGGGGCATAGACTTGGATTACTGTGATATTGAATGGTTTGCCTTGGAAACGAACAGAGATCTTTCTGTTATTTTTGAGACTGCACCCAAGTACTGCATTTCAGACTCTTTTGTTGACTGTGAGGGCTACTGCATTTCTACTAAGGGATTCTTGCCCACAGTAGTAGATATAATGGTCATCTGAATTAAATTCACCATTCCAGTCCAATTTAGTTCACTATTCCTAAAATGTCGATGTTCACTCTTGCCATCTCCTGTCTGAACACCTCCAATTTCCCTTGATCCATGGGCCTAGCATTCCACCGGGTTCCTGTGCAGTATTGCTCTTTACAGCATCTTTACTTCCATCACCAGTCACATCCGCAGCTGGCCATTGTTTTCACTTTCGCTCCGTCCCTTCATTCTTTCTGGAGTTATTTCTCCACTCTTTTCTAGGAGCATGTTGGGCACCTACCAACCTGGGGAGTTCATCTTTCAGTGTCATATCATTTTTGCCTTTTCATACTGTCCATGGGGTTCTCAAGGCAGGAATGCTGAAGTGGCTTTCCATTCCCTTCTCCAGTGGACCATGTTTGTCAGAACTCTCCACCGTGACCCGTCTGTCTCGGGTGGCCCTACACGTCATGGCTCATAGTTTCATTGAGTTAGATAAGGCTGTGGTCCATGTGACCAGTTTGGTTAGTTTTCTATGACTGTGGTTTTCATTCTGTCTGCCCTCTGATGAAGGCAGGGCCGTCACAGGGGCCTTATGAGAGTGAGATGAGGGGAGGAGGCCCTGGGACCAGGGACGGAGGCTGCAGTGATGTGTCTGCAGGCTGGAAGGCACAGGGGCAGACCCTCCCCCGGACCACTGGCAGGAGTGGGCCCTGCCGGCTCCTTGGTTTTGCCCGGTGGTACTGAGCTCAGACTTCTGACCCCCAGGATGGGAGGGAATAAATATCACTCTCTTTAAGTCACAAAACTCGTGGCGGTTTGTTGCAGTGGCCACAGGAAGCTAATACATATGCCAACCCTCTCCAGGGTTCCTTCAGGCTCCAGGTGTGCTGGTTTACAGGACGTCTGCTCTGTATCCATTTAGTAGTGGTCACTGCAAAAGGAAAATGTAGTTAGTGAGAAATGTGTACTTTTTCCTGGTACACAGTCCCAAAGAGTACAGGCGGCCTCATTCTCTGCTGTTGTGTCCAGGCACAAGCTATGGAGCCAGAGAATCATGCTGTTCAAGAGGCCCCAGACTCCCCCCAAACTGGCACTGGTAATGGAGACCGCGCTCGGTTCAGTGGATGAGGCACAGACTACAAACCGGGAGATCGAGACTCATCAGACTCATGTCTGAAAAGCTGTATTAGTCCCAGGCAGTTAGATTTCAGGACAAGGATGATTATGAGGGACATCAAATAAAAGGGCCAATTCATCAAGAAAACGTAACCATTCTCCGTAGGGTGCATCGAATCGGAGAGATTTGGAATACATGAAGCAAACCTCATAGCAATGAAATGAAAAACCCACAGATCCACAGGAACAGCTGGAGGTTTCAGCAATACTTTCTCAATAATTAATGACAAGTGCCAGGAAAGTCAGAAAGTATATGGAAGACTTGATTGACCACTGCAGAATATACTTCATTTTATGTGCACAATAAATCATTGATCAAGATGGACCATATGTTTGGCCTCAGTACATGTCTTAACAAATTTAAAAAGACTGAAATCATGGAGACTGTATTCTCTAATCCAGTGAAGTTAAATTTGAAGTGAAGAACAAAAATATGTATAGAAAATCCCCAAATATTTGAAAATAAAGATGATGTTTCTAAATAACTCATTTGTTGTCATTCAGCCACTCAGTCCTGTCTGACTCTTTGCCACCCCATGGACAGCAGCACGCCAGGCCTCCCTGTCCTACACTATCTCCCTGAGTTTGCTCAAACTCATGTCCACTGAGTCAGTGATGCCATCCAATCATCTCATCCTCTGTCACCCCCCTCTCCTCTTGCCCTCAGTCTTTCCCAGCATCAGGGTCTTTTCCATTCGCATCAGGTGGCCAAAGTATTGGAGCTTCAGCTTCAGCATCAGTCCTTCCAATGAATATTCAGGGTTGATTTCCTCACAGGTCAAAGAAAAAAGTCAGAAGGGAAATTAGAAAATATTTTGTGCTAAATGAAAATGAAAACACATGTCAGAAATTTGGGAGGCAGCTCTGGAAGCACTTAGGAATTTGTGACATTAAATGCTTAAAAATAGAAAATAAGAAAAATCTAAAATAAACTCTCAAAGTTTCCAAGCTTCCACCTTAGGATGCCATAAAAATAAGAGTGACTTAAATCCTAAGTAAGTAGAAGGAAGACAGGAGGAGCAGCAACCAATGTAACAGAAAGAGAAAAGCAGAAAATCAAGGAAGCTGAAAGGAAATCTGAAAAGATGAATGAAACTGAAGTTCTTAGACTGATTAAGAGAAAAAAGGAAATCCACAAATTACAAATATCGGGAATTACATAAGGGCACATCAGAGAACTGCCCCGGTGGCCCAGTGGTTGGGACCCCATGCTGCCACAGAAGGGGCCACAGGTTCCATCCCTGGCTGGGGAACTAAGATCCTGTAAGACAAGGGGTGCATCCAGGAAAAAAAAGGTACATTATTAGCATAATCTCTATAGGTATTAAAAGCACAACGGGGGGATGTGATGAGCACGAGATACGCATGCAGAGCAGACAAGTGGATTCACTGTGAATGGCGGCGACTCAGTGTTCAGAGAGTGGAGGCAGATCGCCACAGGGGCCTTCCTCCTCGCCACTCTCACGCTGGGGAGCGGCAGGAGGGTTGGTCCTGCTGTCTGGGGGCAGGGGTGGGCGGGGGAGGCAGGAGACAGGCACACCCAGTGTAACGTTTCAGAAATACATCGAAATTTCTGCCCAGCTTGACTTCTTTGCTTCTTTATTTCTCTTAAGGCACCCACTGCTCCTTCTTCCAACATTTGCTTTGGCTCCAGCGCCTCGTCATAGAAGGTCCATGTCTTAGAAGAAGTCAAAGCCAGTCTTGAATATTGGAGTCTTCCTGGCGTGGCTTCCTCTGCGTCTTCCTCTTTGTTTTGCACTGGTTGGGAAGTTCTCATTTCCATCAAATCTTCTGTGAATTTCTCTGGTGTGGGGGTCTGTTAACTCTTGAAGTTCTCCAGGATCCGTGTCTTGAGACCCCTCACCCCTGACCTATTTTTTCTTTCATGATTTCCTTGGTTGGCTCTGTCGTAAATCCTATGGAGTCATACCCAACGTCTGGTCACAGTTTTCTCCAGCAGCAAATTGACTGTTTGGGGCTTGATGGCTTTCATGATTTGCCTATAACAATGGTGGGGTCTTCAATGGTGTGATCCTTCCAGGCTGCCATGATGTTCCCTCTGCCAGGGTTCCCTTCCGTGGCATTGACAGTCCTTTCCATACAGCACCAGGTACTATGCAATTTAAAGGTCCTTATGGCCCCCCCGGGGAGGCCAAACAGAGACGTCGTATCTGGGGGCAAGTAGACCACTTTGACACCCGCGGAGCTGAACCCATCAGTTCTGGGTGGCCAGGGGCATTGCCCACTATCAAAAGAACTTTACAGGGCAGCCCCTTACTGGCAAGATGTCTCCTGACCTCAGGAACAAAGCATTGATGGAACCAGTGCAGGAGAAGGGTCTGGCTTGGCAAGCCGTCTAAAGACTAGTAGCTGTACCCATCTTCTCCCTTCAAGGCTGGGGGTCAGCAGCTTGATAGATGGGGGCAGTTCTGACCATAAACCCGACAGATCTCACGCAGAATGGGAGTCACCCCTCCCTTCCTGCCTTCATTCCTGCTCCCGGTTCTCTTCCTTTCTGATAAAAGCCTTTTGTGGCATTTTTTCTCCCAGAATAGGACACTTTCATCTGCATTAAAAACCCGTTCAGGCAGATATTCTTCCTTCCCCGTGATTTTCTTAACAGCTTCTGGCCCTCGTCTGCTGCCCTGTGATGAGCAGAAGCTGCTTCTCCTGTCTTTACATTTTTAAAGCCAGTCCTTTCACTAAAATTATCAAACCATCCTTTTCTGGCATTAAACTCTCCCAGTTTAGATCCTTCACCTTCTTTCTGCTTTAAGTTGTCATGCGATGACTTTGCTTTTTCTCAAATCATATTCGAGTCTATATCTATCCTGTACCCACATAAAAGCTGTGTTTTCTTTTTATTTATTTATTTCTGGCTGCACTGGGTCTTGGTTGGTGCACGTGGGCTTTCTCTACTTGCCGCGGCTTCTCTTGTTTCAGAGCTTGGGCTCTAGAGCTTGGGCTCAGTAGTTGTGGCAGGCGGGCTTAGTTGCCCCGAGGCTTGTGGCCTCTTCCCTGACCAGAGATCAAACCCATGTCTTCTGCATTGGCAGGAGGATTCTCAACCACTGGACCACCAGGGAGGTCCCATAGTGGCATTTTCAATACAAGATAAAGAGGTTATTTTGCAAAGGATCCAAGGTTTTTGTGCCTGCAGGCATCAGTTCAGTTCAGTCTCTTAGTCTTGTCCGACTCTCTATGACCCCTGGACGGCAGCACCCCGGGCTTCCCTGTATCGCCTGCAGCAGCAGCCTCATGAATTTCCTTTTCTTTTTTTACGATGATCGTTATGCTGGCTTCGTTTACCTTGAAATGGCAGCACCACAGCCACAGACCTCAATCTACTGTACGGATCACACAATTCAGCTTTTTCTCAGAACGTCATAAGCTTTTTCTGTTTCCAGGGAGCTCTTCCAGCATCGCTAGTGGCGCTTCGTATGGTCTTACTGAAGGCTCACAGTGTTGCTAAGCATGATGGAAAATGCGTGTGAACGAGAGAGGGCACCTCTTACTACAAGTATCAGCTTACTAGAGAGACAAGCTGCTCACTTGCAAATGACAGGCGTCCAGGGCCTTGTAAGTGGATCCTCAGAACACCTGAGGTCAGCATGGTCTCAACAGGAGGAGACGTCGAGGTCGTCACAGCGACTCAGCGGGCGCCGCGGCTCGTTCAGGCAGGGCGGCCCCACACTGCGGCTCCACGCCTGTCTGCATCCACGCCGCGGCTCCACGCCTGTCTGCGTCCACGCCGCGGCTCCACGCCTGTCTGCATCCACGCCGCGGCTCCACGCCTGTCTGCGCTCCTCCGGCCACTGGCGGCACTGTGTATGTTCCGTGTTTGTGTGCTCAGTTTTGGGAAATTTTAACGTTTTGTTATAGATTTGGGTGCAGTTTATGGTAGTAAATGACAAAATAAATTTGCATCTTACATTTTGTGTATTCATGATGCACCGAATCTTTTCTTAATTTTTCAGTATTCAGACTATAAAGTTCATCTCCAGTTTCTTCAAATTGTTTTAAATCTCAAAAAAAATTTTCAGTCTATTTATTGGAAAAAATATCTATGTCTCCTTGGACCCACGATGTTCTGACCTGTGTTCCTCAAGGCTCAGCCACGCTCCCAGCACCGTGTGGAGCGGCAGTGCAGACCGCGGGCGCCTTGCCTGGGGTTCCCTTGATAGGAAGCTGGCTCTAAGAGCCTTGCTTTTTGACTTTAAGGAAATATGCAGCTCCTCCTGTTTTCTCAAGAGTTTTTATTAAGAGTAGGATTGGGCTGGACTGGAGTTGGATTTTCTCACGGGTTTTTTCAGCAGCTGTACAGGTGATCATGTAACTTTCTCCTTAGTCCTGCTCATGCAGTGACTTGCATTAACAGGCTTCCTAACACTGAGCGACCTGCTTTCCTGGTATAAACTCTGCTTGGCCGTGAAGTGGTACTTTCTCAGTGTGATGTTGGCCTCTGCAAACACTCTAGTTGAGGTTGTTACGTCAGTGAGCATTCACAGGCAATATTACTCTATCACGTGCCTTTTTTATGCGGTTTGTCATGTTTTGGTATAAGTAAACTTTATTTGGACATTTTTGTTCATTTTCTCTGAAACAGTGTGTATGGTATGAGGACTCTAGTCTGAAGCTTTGTAGAATTCCCCTCAAAACCACCTAAGCCTGGTGCTTTGTGGGATAGTTCCTTAATAATTTTCTCTACTTCTTCCACAGACATTGGTCTATTTAACTTTCTGTCTACAAGAGTCAGTTTGTATGACTGTGTTTTCTTAAGAGCGTGTGCATCTCGCCTGGGTTTGGCCATTTACTTGCGTAACATCGTGCAGAATAATCTCTCAGTTGCTTTTAACTCCGGGCACGCCCACTGCTGCTTCCGTCTGTTGCTTCTTACTTTGTGTCCCTGTGTTTCCCTTTTGATTAAACTAGCTCCTAGTTTTGTGTAAGAACCAGGGTTTTTGTTTACTAATGAATCGTCTTGCTGTTCTCTGCTTTATTTCTGCTCCCATCTTCAGTCTAACTTTATTATTTCCCTCCTGTGTATTCTTTCGATTTGTTTGTTTTTTCTTGCATTTAATTGATTCATGTATTTTTACTCTTTCATTTGTATTCATTTAAGGTTGTGAAGTTTCCTCACTTTTAGTGTAATTCATTGGTTCTGACATATGCTATCTTCATTAGAAACTATTTGATTTCTGTTTATATTTCTCTTCCACTGAAAGTTGCTGATAGAAGTGTATTTTGCTTTATTTCTAGGCAAAACAGGCTTTTGGGGATTTTGTTTTTGTTTTCAATTTCTGCTTGCCTTACACTGTGATCTGGGTGTTATTTTAATATTCCTGCTGTGCGCAGCCTTTTGAGGTTTTTTGTGTGTTTGATGGGTTCTTGTGTGTGTGCCGTGCTGCAGAAGAAGGTGTGTTCTGTTATCAGAAAGTGATGCTCGCTACACGTCTGCCGCCTCTATTGATTGAGTGTCTGGATTCTATCACACCCTGACTCTAGGAAGAAGCAAGTCCTGGGAGAGCTCCATGCTGCTTCCTCAGACAACTTCCCAGCTCTGGATAGAACTGAGGGGGGTCACCAGTGTGGTTTGACTAGGGGGCACCTGCTCCAAAACACCTCCCTTGGCCTCTCTCTGCAGGGTCACCAGACGGGTTTGTTGGGCCTGGGCCCCAGGCAGCTAATGGGGAAATGGGTAAGGTTTTCAGCAGCGTCCTTCCTGATGGGGTTTGGAGCACCTGTGGATTTCCAAAATAAAGGGAGGAGGGTGAGGCCCAAGGGTGGCTGGGCACGGGCTGGCACACATCTGCTCTGAGCTTGGGTGCATTTTGGTCTTATGCCCGTCATCTAAAGACAGCTGCTGGGAATACCAAGGTCAAGGGCAGGGTTTAAAAGTGGGCGAAACCGCTTCACGCAGAAGGAGAAGGAAAATGCGTCGGAACTTGGAGGTCAGGTGGTGAAACAGACGAACCCTAGGACGTCACTGAAAATGGTGGGGCAGGCAGCTCCAAGCGCCCACCTGCCACCAGAAGCATGCGAAACGCAAGCACGCACCGCCAGACTCGACTTTGTCAGAATGCTGGGACGCCGCCAGCCGTGGGCAGCAATCAAGCCAGTGCTGAGTCAAGAAAAAAAGACTGAAGCAGGAGCGCTTTGTGGTCTTCTCGCGTGGCCCACAGCACACCTGTGACGTGGCAGCACCCGCCCAGGGTGGGCCCCGTCCCTGGCTCCGGAGAGCCCGAGCAGACAGCACACAGAGCAGTGTTTGTCTGTCCCTACCCTGCCGGGGGTGGCCAGAAGCACAGACTCGGCGTTGACTCCCCAGCTCGGAACCCTCTCCAGGCAGAAAGGGGCGGCCTTGCCGGGAAACATCAGAGATCAGCAACAGCGGGGGGCAAGGGGGCGGCCAACAAAAGAGCCCACAGCTCAGGGGTGGGAGGAGAAGCTGGGAGCAAGGGTCTTCAGGAAATAGGACACTCAGAGCCTCGGCCTGCGAGGACAGCTGGAAGCCACGTGCAGGCCGGGGCAGCCCCCACGCCCCACCCGGAGCCCTGAGCAGACCCTGAGCGTCACGGCGGCCGCAGAGAAGGCAGGCTCTGCAGGAGGCCTCCCAGGCAGGCTCCTCTGTGCGGCCTCTCTGCCTTCCTCCTTCCTGTCTCTGTCTCTGCCCACCTGACGGGCTCACTCCGTCAGGGAGATGCAGGGTACGCGCGCGGCTGGGCGAGGAGGGCCTGGCAAGGGGAAGGGGCCCGGGTGCCCGCCTGCCCCTCTGCTTCCCAGGCTCAGCTTTAACCTTAGGAGATCACGTGGGCATGCACGGTCAGACATGGGGCTGCTGCTGCTGCTATCCGGGCGCCCAGGACGGGCTCACGCCCTGGCCCCTCCCTCTGGGGGGCAGGGTGCAGGCGGCCTGTCCAGTCCTGTGGAGGGTCCAGATGCCGCCCCCTCGCCGCCCTCAGCAGCAGGACCCAGCCCAGGCCTCTCTCCCGGCGCTCCGGCGCTGGAGCCGCTGCCTGGTTTGGGGTGTGGACGCCCCAGAACCTGGCTGGCTCGCATCTGTTGGGAGGCCCTGGCTGACATGGATGCTGTAGATACTGACCGTCTCCCCTGGGAAGGTCCTCGGGGTGAGAGGAGGCCGTGCAGTCGGACCCTGGAGGACCTCTGTGGAGGAGGCCCCAGCCTGCCTGACCATACACCGTGTTCCCACACAGGAAGGACATCTCCCCAGAGCGTGTGACGCATGCAGACAGGGAGCAGACGAAGAAGGTGGTGTACGCGGTGGTCTATGGAGCAGGTAGGTGTGGCGGGGTGGGAGGCCTGCGTCACCTGGAGGCCAGACGGGGCGGGGGGCGCCTGCGTTGAAATGCGGTGGAGCTGTGGAGAGGTGCTCGGGCCCTGGAGCTCGCTCTGCGGGTCCCTGGGCCCTGTTCACATGCGTGTTGCTGACTTGGTGGGCACTAGGCGCAGGCAGACCGCTCACCCCCGTAACCCTCCTGGGAGCGGGCGGGCATGCAGAAGCGAGGGCTTCCCCGGGCCTGCCCCGAGGCACAGCCTGGCTTCCAGGAGACTCCTCCCCGGCCCCTCCCAGTGAGGAGCTCTGTGCGCGCTGGGGCCTCCGCTAGACTCAGTCCGGCTCCTTCTGGAGAGGCGCTGTGTGATCTCCTGCGGAGGAGCGGAGCTCCGTGCTGTAAACACGCAGTGAGTCAGTAGCCATGAAGGTGACGAGGGTGATTTGGCTGCTCTCAGCCCTCCCGGTGACAGGATTCCCACCCCAGGCGTCCCCGATGCCGCTGTCCAGGCTGCCAGCCGGCTGCGTCTGCCTCCCGGGAGGCCAGAGGCGTCCTGGGCGCCCAGGCCTGGCTCCCGGGCTGCGATGCTGCGTTTTCACCCCAGCATGGTGGGTCTGGAGGCGGCCACTCCGGCCATGGAGGGCACGGGGGCAAGGCCTGGTTTCAGGGTCATGATCACTGGGACGATGACGGCAAGAGGCCACAGAGAGAGAGCAGGACAGGGACGAGTGAAGTGATGTCCCCTCCCCATCCCCAAGGGGCCCCGTGCCCCTCTCCCCAGGGCTCAGCAAAGGGCTGTCCCCCGGAAACGGCAGTGTCTGCTGCCTGGGGCCTTGGCCAGGAGGGCAGGGCTGGGCTCACTGCTGCCCTCGGCCCCTTGGACTCCGCTGCCTGCCCACCAGCCCAGCCCCAGCCCACAGGCGCCTCCGCCTGGAGGTGGCCCCTGAGCCTCCCATCCTGCTCTGAGCTCCCACCACCCGCAGAGCCGGTTCGAACTTGATTCTCCTCCAGTTGTTGCCACCGCTGAAGCTCAGCTCCACACCCAGTCTCTGGGGGGTGCTGAGTGCCAGCTCCACCCTGGGCTCCGGGGCTGCTGCTCCGCGGGGCTGGCGTTTGTCAGACGAGCCACACGAGCCGGTCCACGGGGCGCACTGAGCCACCGGACTCGTCCAGCACAGCTGCTGGTGCCCGTGGGGCCCATTGACCCGGGCCGGGCCAGCCTGTGCTTTACGGGCTGCCCAGGAGCCGGCTGGCCGTGGGCCAGCGTCCCAAAACGCGTACCAGGCTCTCACGAAGCCCTGGGGCTGAAGCAGGGGGAGAACGGTTCCAGTTCTGCGTAGGGCAGAGAGTGCTGGGGAAGGCGGAGTGAAAGTTACTCCTAAACCTGGTTTCATCTCACACACACACACACCTAGACACACACAGACACACTCATGTGTGTGCACAGGAGGCAACTCACCCTCTGCAGGAGAAGCCAGATGGCTGTTCACGTGGGGCCTATGAGGTGCAGGCCCCTTGTGCTCCTGCCCAGGGCATCCTCGCCCCCCCCCCCGTGCCCCTAGGGAGATGGGCCTGCGTTTTCACAGCTGAAACAGCAGGAACTGATAGGCTCAATCAAAGTGTAGAGGGAAATTGTGCCTGAGTGGTGGGAGAAACCTCAGAAAGCGAAGCACCGGAGAAGAGCACCGCATCCTGAGCTTGAACTCGGCCCCCACCTCTGGCTGCCCCCTCCACTGGGCACGAACGGGGAGGCTTCAGACAGCCCCCGCTTCAGCCACTGCAGCGGGGCCGAGTTTGAAGTCTGACTTTAGCCAAATTAACTGGTCCTGTGCTGCTGAGAGACACAGGTGAGCCTAGAGCGTCTACAGCACGCCATCTGCAAGAGCCAGGACGGCCGAAAATCACAAAAACATGAAGAAAGAGGATAGCTTGATCCAACTCAGAAGAAGAGACACGTACACCCGAGTCACTCTGCTGCAAGCCTGAAGCGAACGCTGTACGTCGACCACACCTCGGCTGTTACAGATCCAACAACCCGCTGACCCGTGTCAGTGTGGACGCGCCTCGGACATTATGCCAAATGAAAAAGAAACCCAGAGGAGAACTGATGGTGTATAACTGATTACACCATTTGAATGAAATTCTAGGACATCCACAGTTAATTTACAGGATGACACACTTTATGTTATATGCATTTTTCCACAATAAAATAATGAAAAGAAAATCTTCACTGATAGAAAGCGAACAAGTGGTTTCCTGGGACCTGCAGATAACCACAATTCAGGGTGTCGTCCTAGAACTCGGGGTCCTGTCCTAGAACTCGGGGTCCTGTCCTGGAACTCAGGTGCCGTCCTGGAACTTGAGGTGCCATCTTGGAACTTGGGGTGCCGTCCTGGAACTTGGGATGCCATCCTGGAATTCAGGGTACCATCCTAGAACTTGGGGTGCAGTCCTGGAACTCTGGGTCCTGTCCTGGAACCCAGGGTGCCATCTTGGAATTTGGGGTTCTATCCTAGAACTTGGGGGCTTGTCCTGGAACTCAGGTGTCATCCTAGAACTCAGGGTGCCATCCTGGAACTTGGGTTGTCATCCTAGAATTTGGGGTACTGTCCAGGAACTCAAAATGCCATCCTGGAACTTGGGGTGTCATCCTAGAATTCAGGGTGCTGTCCTGGAACTCAGGGTGCAGCCCTGGAACTCTGGTTCTTCCTGGTTCTTCCAGGTCCTGTCCTGGAACTTGGGGTCCTGTTCTGGAACTTGGGGTGCCATCCTAGAACTTGGGAGTCCTGTCCTGGAACTTGGGGTGCTATCCTGACCAGAGATCTTGCTATAAGAAGCTTCATCAGATCACCTGTGTCCTGAAATAACCAAATATTAGCCTGGACCAGATGTATTTGTTTTAAAAAAAAAAAATCCCCTGGAAGTGAGCTCCCCACCACCATTCCCTCATGACTTGGCCCGGGGACTTTCCCTTCCTCTTTATGCGCCCACACTCCCCAGCCTCCCCAGTTCTGAGACCAGCCTCCCTCTGGACAGGCTGTGATCAGGTCTTCACCCCCTGAAGGGTACCAGGCCCCGGTCAGCATTCTAATCAATGAGCATTTACCAGGCCCTGGTCCAGACTGGCCAGCGCCAAGCACTTAGATCCTGGAGCCAAAAGCCAGCACCATCCTGACCGGTCAGAAGAGGCAGGGGTGCCCACCAGGCCTTGACTCCCTGAGTCTCTCCAGAGCCTCTGTGGACTCACTTCCATGCATGCTGGTCACTGCCTGGTGCCCCCCGGGCCCCATGGGGTCAGAGTTAGGCTGACCGCTGACCGAGTTTCTGCTCACACAGGGAAGGAGCGGCTTGCTGCTTGCCTCGGAGTTCCTGTTCAGGAAGCTGCCCGGTTTTTGGAGAGCTTTCTGCAGAAGTACAAGAAAATAAAGGACTTCACCCAAGCAACCATTGCTCGGTGTCAGCAGACAGGTGAGCCAGCTGCAAGCAAAGCTGTGGGCAGCCCCCACTCCCCCCCGGGCCCTCCTCTGGTGGGGGGTGGGGGTCCCTGGAGCCGGGTGAGCTCCCGCCCCGCTGGGGAGGTAGGACCACAGACTCCATGCGAGGAGGGTCCAGAGCCGGGCTCTGCTCAAGGCCTCACACCCTGGCACGCATGGGAAATGCTGAGTGGGTGGGCTCATGGGAAGAGTCCCGCACCTGGAAATGGAGAGCTATGGTTTAGCTGCAGAATTTACCCACAGTCTGGTCACAGATTTCCGAGAATATCAAATAGAACCTGTTCTGTGACCACAGTGGAATAGGAAGGTAGCTTTATATCTGCGTGTGAGGCCATCCATTCGTCTGCCTACTTGAAAGACTCATCGCACTCCTCAATAATCTTGGAGTTTATTCTGTTGCTTAATTATTTCTTTGGCTGCACCTCACAGCATGGGGGATCTTAGTTTCTCGACCAGGGATCAAACCCTCGCCCCTGCAGTGGAAGCACGGAGTCTTAACCACTGGGATACCAGGGAAGTCTCCAATGTGGGACTTTAAAAAGAAGTCCCAAGCGAATGACAGACATCTTAGAAATAAATGGCAGCATAAATATCCCACTGCAAAACTGTGAGACATGGCCACCAATTAAAGATGAAGGGATTTTTTTTTTAAGTGTTTCAAAAAGGAAGACATGTCTCTGGACATAAAAGACAGTCTTCAACCCGAGACACGTAGCAAAGAGCAGCAGAGCAGACTGAAGGGGGAAGGAGGTCAGGGCCACAGCAGCTCCTGGAGCAGACGCAGAGCGGGGCTCGGCACGCGTCCCAGAGCAGGCTCAGGACCACGCCTGCCCCGGGGGCTCGCTGCTGACCCTCTCGTGGGAGCGTGCGAGCACGGCTCCCCCTGGGCTGACCAGCCCGAGCGGGGCCAGGTCAGTGCTCAGCCACAGCAGCCTCCAGGGGGCTCCAGGAAGCCCGCAAACCATCTCCACCCGCCAGGAAGTGCCCCATGGGCCTCAGGCTCCCTGGGCCGGGGGTGAGCCCCACACCTGGATGAGACAAAAGGCTACCGATTACGAAATGTTAGGACGGTGACAGAAGCAGTGTTAGTGAGTCAGTCCACGGAGCCACCGCGGGTGGAGACGGTCAAACACAGGCCCTCGTGCCATGCGGCGTGGGCCGGTGTCAATGGGCTCCCGTGACACTGACCGAGTCCTTGCCGCGACTCAGACGCTTGGGCGGCCCTGTTGCCCACCTTACAGAGGAAGAGGAGGAGACCGAGGGGACAGCCGTTTCCCAAGTCCATGGGGCTTGCGGAGGTGCCAGCTGGGACCCCCGCCCCACCCTCAGCTGCCCGGCAGGGCCAGTGTCCCCTCCACGGGAGGCCCTGCAGGCCTGCCCGGTACCTTTCTCGAAGGGCCAGGGCCTCCCGTGTCCCAGCGCGAAGCATGGGTGCCCTCTGACCCAGTGTTGCACATGTGAGCAGACGCTCAGTGACCCTCAGTTACGCCACACGCGTGTGCTGAACACCTACCCGGTGCCAGGCGCCGTGCTGACACCAGGAGCTCACTGCTTCCCTGGAGCCCCGGCCCCGGGACGTGGCCCACAAGGAGCAAGTCCATCCAGACGGGGCAGGCGTAGGAAGCACGGTGCCCAGCACGCAGTCAGAAATCCCTGGAAACCACAGAGGCAGAGGCGGCCTTAACTCCGCGCTTTGCAGCCAGTGCTCAGGACACTCATTTTTGTGATGACGGCTTATACTAGCAGCTCTTCCAGTCCCCAGACACGTATAAGGTCAAGCTGGGGATTTAGTTCTTACCAACACCTAGCAAAACCAGCGTCCTCACCAGTCAGGAGTATCACCAACGTGGCACTTCTCAGTTCTTTTTCCTAAAGAGGATCCCAGGGACGGAAGCTTGGGGCCCACGGAGCCTGGCCCTACAGTGAGGGATGTGGTCTCTGACGCAGACCCCCAACCCCTCCCTGAGCAGACTAAGGATTGATGTTTCCTCCCCAGTTCCAGTTTCCATAGTCCAGAATCACTCCTGCACCCAAGTCCCGCACATGGCTTTTCACCTTTTAATGTAAAAATCACCCTTCTGTCCCATGTCAGATCTAAGAGCAGCACAGAAGTCAGAGAGGGTGCAAAGCTTGCCGCCAGGCAAGCCCAAGCCCCTGCTGCTGTCCCGCTTCCCAACACAGAATCCGTGTCCACACAGAACAGCGTGTCCCGCACTGGACGTGGACTGAAGGCCTCCGGGCGGAGCTCCAGCTGCGGCGGGGCGGGGCGGTGGGCGGGACCTCCGCTGGAGCAGCCGCGGCCAGAGGGCAGGGCCCCGGGCGGCTCTACCGCTCCCGCTCACCGCTATCGTCCGCCCGCTTTCCTCCCGGACCGCAGGCTACGTGGAGTCCATCATGGGCCGCAGGAGGCCGCTGCCCAGGATCCGAGCTCACGACCCGCAGCTTCGGGCGCAGGCGGAGCGGCAGGCGGCGAACTTCGTGGTGCAAGGTGCCGGAGCCCCTCTCCTCCCGGGTCTTCATCCCCGCGGGACTGGTGACTGGCGGAGCTGCCCCTGTGAGGCTAGCTCTGCAGGCAGCAGGCAGGCTCCTGGAGGTCGTCCGCCAGCGCTAGAGTCAAACGGAGACCCGTCCCACCACCCTCTGCCCGAACTCTCGCTGCACCCCTGGCAGGTGTGAGGCCGCGGGGCCCAGCGCACCTTCCAGGGATACCTGCAGGAGGCGGGCGGAGAGCCCACGTGCGCAGGCCTCCAGCTCTGGGAGCCCCTGGGCGTCCGGGTGGAGGGAGGGCAGGGGCGTGACCACGGTCCACACACCCAGCGCCCTCCTCAGGAGGCCCTGGGAGCCTGGCAGCCCAGCCACATCCCCACTTGTGACCCCAGGGCTCAGGGGTGGAGAGCCACGGCCTACAGGCCCAGAGGCAGGGCTGGAGGCCGGACGGAGCCCTGGAGGGGTGTCTGCCGTAGGGGGCACCCAGCAGACCTGGAGCGGGGGACGGAGGGTGAGCCCCACGGAGAGGCTGGTGCGGCGCTGCCCCGGACTCAGCCTCATGCCTCGCTTGGCCAGCGGACAGGACACTGCCCCACCTCCACCCTGGCCCCCCAGCCACACCCTGCTTCCCCTCCGGTCTCTTCACTTCCTCTCAGCCCGCCCACTCCTCCTAAGGCAGCAAGCCTCTCGACATCCAGCCAGGGCAGAGGGTCCCCAGGCCCTGAGTCCCCGCGAGCCCCACAGAGAGGCCAGCAGGCTGGCCGCAGAGACCAGCGGACACGGCCCGCAACCCCGCTGTGCCCTGGGGGCAGCTGCTGCCCTGAGGTGGGGGGAGGCGGCCCACGGACTGCAGGCTTGTTTCTCCGTGAACCTGGGAACTTCAAAGGGCTTAAGGCCAGGAATGGAAACCTGAGCTTCAGTCTCGTCCCAGGAGCAGAGCCGCTTATTGAGACACCCACTGTGAGCTGGGCACCAGGATGAGCAGCTGCGCCGTGCTGGTGCCCGCTGACTGTGTGACTGGCCCTGCTCACGTCCCGGGGCTGCACACCGGGAGCCTGAGGCTTGCTGGGGATCAAGGGCCACTTGGCAGGCTGCAGGAGCAGGGATGACCCAGTGCCTCAGTCCCGGCCCCATCGTCCTGCGGCCGGTGTGGTGGACACGGTGCGGTCAGAATCCGTGAGCATGCGGAGACCCTGCTCCCGGGGCTCCTGGGGAGCTGCCTTATGTGGCAAAAGGGAGTCTGCAGGTGTAGGATCTTCAGTTAGCTGACCTCAGCTCGCCAGGCCAAGGTGGGACATCCCAGGTGGGCCTGGCCTGACCAGGTGGGCCCTCGAGAGAAGGTTTAGGGGCCAGAGTCCGAGGCCCTGACCATGGACGAGTCAAGCAGACTCTAGCGAGAGGCCCATGGCCCCCAGGAAGCAGGAACCTCCATCCGCTGGCTCCAAGGAAGTGAACCTGGCCATCACCGAGGTCATCCGAGAGGGAGACTTCCCTAGCAGAGCCTCCAGATGAGGAGCTGGCCAGGGGCCAGGTCCAGAGGAGCATAGAGGCCCCCACACCTGCAGGAGCAGAGAGGCCAGAGGGAGACCCGCGGTTCTGACCTGCTGAGTACGGGGCCACACGGCCCGCGGTGTGGACAGATCAGCCCGCCCGCCCAGGTGGCGGGCTGCAGGCCAGGCCTCACACAGTGCCTGAACCAGAGCCCTTTGGTTCCACAGGCTCGGCTGCCGACCTCTGCAAGATGGCCATGATCCGAATCTTCACGGCTGTGGCCACGTCGCCTACCCTGACGGCCAGGTCAGTGAGCGAGCCGCCGGTCCCCAGGACCTGCCCTCCCTGGCGCGGTGTGGGCCTGCCGCCCACCCCAGCTCCAGCTCTGCCCCGGTTGCTCCCTGGGTGTGCTCCACCCAGGCCCTGCTGGCCCCCGAGGCCCCAGCCTGGGTGCAGGTCGGGGGTGAATTCTCCCCCCGGATACCCGGGTCCCCTCCTGGCAGCCCCCCGGTCTCCCCCTCCCACCTTGGCCTCCACGTACGTTTGCCCACTTCACCCTAGAAGCCTCCGGCTCTGTGTGTGGCCATGGGGGGAGCCTGCCCTGCCGAGGACCCCTCCCTGGGGCTTAGCCTGCCCCCACCTGGGGTGAAGTGCGTGGCGAGTTAGGTGGGAAAACCTTCTGAAATGCTGTGTGTCATGGGCCCACCCTGAGGGGCATGCTCACCCCCACGTGCCTGCAGCATGTCCCCAGCCGTGAGGACAGCTGGACCCCTCCCCTGCCGCCACTGGGACAGGGGACCCGCTGGGACACGGAGACCCTTTGGGACACAGGGACCGCCTGGGGCAGGGGACCGCCTGGGGCAGGGGACCCCCTGGGGCACAGGGACCTGTGTCTGGGGCCGCCCTCTCTGCAGAGCTCGCTGTGTTCTCGTGGCTTCTGGTGCTGTTACATCCTCAAGGTGAAGGACGCTTCCCTCACCTGAGGTCGTCCACCTTCCCTCAGGAAGCTTTCTCCTTTACGTCTTCAGACATTTCCTCCTGTTCATGGTCACCATGGAGCCTGCATTCTTTTTTTAAAATTACTTAATTGAAGAATAATTACCTTACAATGCTGTGGTGGTTTCTGCCATACATCGACATGAATCGGCCACAGGTGTACATGTGTCCCCCCATCCCGAACCCCCGCACCACCTCCCTCCCCACCCCATCCCCTGGGTTGCCCCAAGCACTGGCTTTGGGGGCCCTGCTTCATGCATCGAACTTGCACTGCTCATCTGTTCTACATACAGTGACGTGAAAGCGAGTCACTCAGCCATGTCCACCTCTGTGCGACCCCAGGGACTATACAGTCCTGGAATTCTCCAGGCCAGAATACTGGAGTGGGTAGCCTTTCCCTTCTCCAGGGGATCATCCCAGCCCAGGGATCGACCCAGGTCTCCCACATTGCAGGCGAATTCTTTACCAGCTGAGCCACATGGGAAGCCCAAGAATACTGGAGTGGGTAGCCTATCCCTTCTCCAGGGGATCTTCCTGGCCCAGGAATTGAACCGGGGTCTCCTGCACTGCAGGTGGATTCCTTACCAGCTGAGCCACCAGGGAAGCCCTATGCACCTTATTGCCAAATTCAGACTTAAATTGAAAAAGTAGGGAAAACCACCAGACCATTCAGGTATGACTTAACTCAAATCCTTTACAATTATTCAGTGGAAGTGAGAAATAGATTCAAGGGAATAGATCTCACAGACAGAGTGCCTGAAGAACTATGGACAGAGGTTCGTGACATTGTACAGGAGGCAGGGATCAAGACCATCTCCAAGAAAAAGAAATGCAAAAAGGCAAAATGGTTGTCTGAGGAGGCCTTACAAATATCTGTGAAAAGAAAAGAAGTGAAAGGCAAAGGAGAAAAGGAAAGATATACCCATTTGAATGCAGAGTTCCAAAGAATAGCAAGGAGAGATAAGAAAGCCTTCCTCAGCGATCAATGCAAACAAATAGAGGAAAACAATAGAATGAGAAAGTCTAGAGATCTCTTCAAGAACACTATAGATACCAAGGGAACATTTCATGCAAAGATGGGCTCAATAAAGGACAGAAATGGTATGGACCTAACAGAAGCAGAAGATACTAAGAAGAGGTGGCAAGAATACACAGAAGAACCGTACAAAAAAGATCTTCACGACCCAGATAATCACGATGGTGTGATCACTGACCTAGAGCCAGACATCCTGGAATGTGAAGTCAAGTGGGCCTTAGGAAACATCACTACAAACAAATCTAGTGGAGGTGATGGAATTCCAGTTGAGCTATTCCAAATCCTAAAAGATGATGCTGTGAAAGTGCTGCACTCAGTATGCCAGCAAATTTGGAAAACTCAGCAGTGACCACAGGACTGGAAAAGGTCAGTTTTCATCCCAGTCTCAAAGAAAGGCAGTGTCAAAGAATGTTCAAAATTCTCCAAGCCAGGATTCAACAGTACATGAACCATGAACTTCCAGATGTTCAAGCTCGTTTTAGAAAAGACAGAGGAACCAGAGATCTGTTGATCCGATGATCTGTTGGATCATTGAAAAAGCAAGAGAGTTCCAGAAAAGCATCTATTTCTGCTTTATTGACTATGCCAAAGTCTTTGACTGTATGGACCACAAACTCTGGAAAATTCTTAAAGAGATGGGAATACCAGACCACCTGACCTGCCTCTTGAGAAATCTGTATGCAGGTCAGGAAGCAACAGTTAGAACTGGACATGGAACAACAGACTGGTTCCAAACAAGAAAAGGAGTACGTCAAGGCTGTATATTGTCACCCTGCTTATTTAACTTATATGCAGAGTACATCATGAGAAATGTTGGGCTAGAGGAAGCACAAGCTGGAATCAAGATTGCCGGGAGAAATATCAATAACCCCAGATATGCAGATGACACCACCCTTATGGCAGAAAGTGAAGAGAAACTAAAAAGCCTCTTGATGAAAGTGAAAGAGGAGAGTGAAAAAGTTGGCTTAAAGCTCAACATTCAGAAAACTAAGATCATGGCATCCGGTCCCATCACTTCATGGCAAATAGATGGGGAAACAGTGGCTGACTTTATTTTTCTGGGCTCCAAAATCACTGCAGATGGTGACTGCAGCCATGAAATTAAAAGATACTTGCTCCTTGGAAGAAAAATTATCACCAACCTAGACAGCGTATTAAAAAGCAGAGACATTACTTTGCCAACAAAGGTCCGTCTAGTCAAGGCTATGATTTTTCCAATGGTCATGTATGGATGTGAGAGGTGGACTGTGAAGAAAGCTGAGCCCTGAAGAATTGATGCTTTTGAACTGTGGTGTTGGAGAAGACTCTTGAGAGTCCCTTGGACTGCAAGGAGAGCCAACCAGGCCACCCTAAAGGAAATCAGCCCTGAATATTCATTGGAAAGACTGATGCCGAAGCTGAAACTCCAATACTTTGGCCACCTGATGTGAAGAACTGACTCATTGGAAAAGACCCTGTTGCTGGGTAAGATTGAAGGCGGGAGGAGAAGCGGATGACAGAGGATGGGATGGTTGGATGGCATCACTGACTCAATGGACATGGGTTTGGATGGACTCTGGGAGTTGGCAATGGACAGGGAGGCCTGGCATGCTGCAGTCCATGGGGTTGCAAAGAGTCAGACGCGACTGAACTGAACTGAACCGAACGTACATGTTTCACTGCTATCCTCTCAAATCATCCCACCCTCGCCTTCTCCCACTGAATCCAAAAGTCTGTTCTCAGAATTTAGAAAGACGGTACCAACAATCCTGTGTGCAGGGCAGCAAAGGAGCCTACATTCTCTGGGTGATTTCAGCGCCTCCGTAGAGCAGCACGTCCCGGGCAGAGACCTGGCCCAGGAACGTGGTGTCGTGTCCCAGCGTGGGAGGGGGACGCTCCTGCCCAGCCCTGTGGGCCCCCGTCCAGCCCTGCACCCCGGCCATGGGTCACCTCACAGCCTGGGGAGGAGCGCTGTTCCCCAGGCCTGGAGGAAGGACGCAGCGTGGGACGCCTGAGACCTGGTGCCCGCGGCTCCTGCCCAGGGTCTGGGCTGCCGTCCTGCCCATGCAGCAGCAGGGTGGGGAGGACCCAGTGGGCATGCGCTCATCTCTCAGGGTCTCTCCTGCTGGCTCCCTGACCAGATCCTGAATTCATGCCTCCTGCTCGCCTGTGTCGTTTCCAGGGGTGACCTGGCCAAGGGTGTGAGAGGCCCGGGCCCACTCTCCGTCTTGTCAGCAGCCAGAAACCAGGGCCCGCTCTGCCTCATGCTGCTGTAGATCCAGGAAATTTCTGCGGGCCGCGGGAGGGATGCTGGCAGACGAGGGTCTG
This sequence comes from Bubalus kerabau, assembly GCF_029407905.1. Lineage (NCBI taxonomy): Eukaryota > Metazoa > Chordata > Mammalia > Artiodactyla > Bovidae > Bubalus > Bubalus kerabau. Next base: position 120,622,965 of record NC_073630.1, read on the forward strand.
GGGCTGTTTAGAGGAATTCAGAAACACAGCGGTCACCTCTGCCCGCTGTCTGCATGAAATGTATTTCAAGACAAAACATGTCGACTGCATCCTGCCGCTTCAGAAATTGTAGCAGGCCATCCACACTGTGCCCGAGAACGTGGCCACGCAGTGGAGGGGCAGGCACGCTCTGGGTGCCCGGAGCCCAGGCTGGGCCACACTGCCTGGACTCCCAACACGCCCTCACCGGGCTGGAGCCACGGGGCCACCCCCGCTCGCTGCCCACGGGCTGCAGTGGAAGGCTGGGGGCTCCTGACCCCCCACACCGCCCTTGCCCAGGGAGCCCCTTCCTCTCTGTTTGCGGGGGACAGGCCTCCCGGGTCTTAGAACACGTCGGGGCTGGAAGAAAGCTTTGGGAACTATGGATTCCAACTCACACGTGCAGAGAAGGGAGGCTGAGAAAGGACGCATCACAACATGGCCCAGCTCACCCAACCTGGACCAGCACGGGGCCTCCTTGCCCTGAGCTCTCAGAGGCCCGCAGCCCCTCGGCGGCGAGACAGCCTCCGGAGGACCCTCCCTACCCCTCTGCCTGGGGTACAGGACTGCAGGGTCCTCTCTCCACATGGGCAGCCCTCTGCCCTCTGTCCTCTGACCTCCTGAAGGCAGCAGCAACCCCAGGGCCCCATCAGGCTGACGCACCTGTGCCCTTGCACTTCCGGCCACAGGAGGGGCAGCGGAGGTGCCTGGGGGCACAGAGGAGACGACTGGGCCCTCCAGGCAATGAGAGGCGGCCTCACAGGACGCGAGGACACAGGGACCTGGGCCGCCCACGACACAGGCATTCAGGCCGAGCCCCACGGGTGCTGCAGCCCCAGGACGTGCCAACCGCCCCGCCGGGGTGGATGCGAGCCTCCCAGCAGCTGGCCCTACGGCCCCCAGTGACTGTCTGTGCCCCCAGGCCTTGAGGGTCCGCATCCTCCAGGCACCTGTCCGCCAGCAGCTGCCTGTGAGCACCAGGCCACGAGCCGCCTCCTCCCATGGGCAGCTGGTCAGCCCACAGCAGGAGAGAGCCCTGAGCGTCAGCGCGACAGAGGGCAAGGGCCTCGCTGCGCCCCTCAAGGCCTGCAGCCAGGCCTCCTGCACTCTCAGCACTCAGAGCTGGGGTGACCTGGAGGGGAGCCGCCCTGGGCACAGATGGGAGACTGGCTGCGGCTCTGATGGGGCGTCTCCACAGGAGCACGTCTGTGCAGCCTGGCCTGCCGTCAGTGCAGGAAGAGTGGACGGGACATCAGCTGGCTTCCCAGGAAACAGCGGGTCTGACACCCGCGCTCACCACCCACCTGGGCACCTCCCGTGCCCCAGTTTGCAGTTAGAAACACAGTGACATCTCAGTCAGCTGTGGAGCGAGGTGTGAATGACTAACGGCCTTGCTCTTCGGTCTTGGCCGCACCAGCAGCTCAGAAGTTCACCGTGTGATTTCAGGAAGTGTGAGAACTCTTGCTGCTAAATCTGGAAGAAGTTACAAGTGCCTACTCTGAGTTCTGCCCCTCGGAACACTAAGTCCCCTTGGGACCCTAAGAGCACAGCAGAGGCCTTGACGTCAGCTTCAGAGAGCGAATGCCGCCACCGCCGGCCAGGCTGCCTTCCGGGAGGACCGCGCCGACAGCCGTGACCCCAAGGCTGTGCAGAAAACTCCGGCCCCCTGCCCGGGGTCTGCCGGCCCCCAGCCCACTGTCTGTGGACCCCACGTGCTCTGTGGGTGCATCTGCTCCCGCACACCCCTAGGAAGCTGGGCTGCAGGTGCCTGGTCCCAGCAGCTCCGTCCCCCGGGTGGGCTGTCCCCACGGGCAGGAGTCCAGCACCACGCTGGCTTTGGTTCAGAGGCTCAGGGCGGCAGGCTGAGGCCCCTCGGGCTCCCTGGCCTTTCCCTCTTGGTGCCAGCATGGAGGTGGCTGCTCCGGCCGTCACAGCACCTCGCAGGCACATCGAGGACGTGGTGGTGACAGCAAGTGCACCTGACCCCCATCCTCCCGCAAGTTAGCCCTTTAAAGAGCCTTCCTGGGGGTTAGTGGGGCCCCCACCTCCAGTGGCAGGGGCCCAGCCTCATCACCACACCACCAGGCCCCAGAGAAGGGGCGAGCGGGCCCAGGTGGCCTGTGGTTCTCGGTGACGGCATCCTGCCCTTTGGTCTTAAGCTCCCTGCCCCCAGCAAGGACCCACCACCCCGCTGCCCACTGTCGGGGATGGTGGATACTGCGCCTCGCCTCAGTGCTGCCCCTTCCTGCAAGCTCCGTGCCTGCTGCGGACAGGCCGTGTGGGGACGACAGGGCGTGGCGCCTTCCCTGGGAAGCAGCTGGAGGCAGAGGCCGGCTCACACAGAGTGCAGGCCGCCCACCCTGCTGAGGGCCATGGGCACCACACCGCCAACCCCTCCCTGAGCACTAGGGGGCGTCTCTTCCATCTGCCCAGCCAGGGGCTGGTTCTGACCCCAGGTTCACGGCCCCAGCAGGCATCATCCGCACGCCTGGCCTTCGCAGGCCGTGTCCTGGGTGGCCACGCAGAGCTGCAGGGCCTGATGCTCAGGGTTCCCCCCTCCTACCCCCCCAACCCGGGCACACAGGAGCCCCCCACCAGCCACGGGCATGTGAGTACAAGTCCTCCCAGGACCCCAGCCCCTCAGCAGCGCCTCTGTGGCCCCCACACCTCCTCCCACCGCGGCGTCTGTGTACCCCAAGGCAGATGGGGACAGACCCCCTCCAGGGGGTGCCTGAGGGCACTCAGAGAGGGCATGGAGCCAGGACCCACCCAGCGGAGGGGGCCAGAGTGGGTGCGGACCCTTCCCCTCCGGCTCAGCCCCAGGGCCCCGAGTCCAGGGTGTGGTGTAGGGAGTGCGGTGGTGTCTCAGGGGCAGGAAGTGGCCCGGAGGGCAGCTCTGAGGTGCCCAGGCTGCGGGCTGGGGTCGTGTGCCCGCAGAGTGGCCTCTGAGAGGTCACTTGGAGCTAGAGGTCAGTCCCTGCTGGGGTCCTGCCCCCGTGATGGTTTTGGGGGGTCCTCTAACGTCTATTGGAAAGAGCCAACTCATTGGAAAAGACCCTGATGGTGGGAGAGATTGAGGGCAGGAGAAGGGGACAACAGAGGATGAGATGGTTGGATGGCCTTACCGACTCAATGGACATGAGTTTGAGCAAACTCTGAGAGTTGGTGATGGACAGGGAAGCCTGGTGTGCTGTGTCCATGGGGTCGCAAAAAGTCAGACACGACTGAGCGACTGAACAGCAATGGTTGGGGTCTTCAGCGCCTTTCTTGTTGCGTGTGTTCCTGTTTGTTCACTTTTGGCCGTGTCGAGTCGTAGCGACACACGGGGTCCCTGCGGTGCGTGGGCTTGGTGCCTGTGCCTCGTGGGTTTGGCTGCTCTGAGGCACGTGGACTCAGCTCCCTGATGCGAGATGGAACTCACATCCCCTGCACTGGAAGGCAGACTCTTAAGCACTGGATCCCAGGGAAGTCCCGGGTGGGGACAGGGGCTTTTCTCAAAGGCTCGGCTCCAGCGTGTCCTCGGCTTCCTCCGGGGGAGGGGGCAGGCGGGGTCCCAGGCCCTCATGCTGACCCTCTGCCCGCAGGCGCCTCCCTCCCAAGCCCCGTTCTCTCATCCCGGAGGCTGTCCTGTGACGGAGCAGTGACCCCAGCTGCTTCCCCACCCTGGTCCTCCCACTCCCTCGAGCCTCAGCCTCCTGGGCTGCCGGTGCCAAAGCCCGGGCAGATTGCCCAGCACTGTGGGGTGCCACGCACACCCCCGGGAACCTGCCCCCTGCCCCACGGCCGCCCCCGGGCACAGGCAGAGGCCCAAACACCAGGGTCTCCTTCCGCGTGTCTTGCAGGTTGCTTGCCCAGATTCACGATGAGCTGCTGTTTGAAGTGGAGGATTCACAGGTTCCTGAGTTCACGGGTGAGCCCCCAGGGGCCGGGGTTGCTCCTGTTTCAGGCATAGTTAAAGCTTCTCCTGCGGGGCTCACAGGCCCCTTCCCTGCCCGCTGCAAGGGGCACCTGCAGAATGCCCAGGCTGGTCTAGGGGCCCTTGAGAGGCCCAGAGGGCTGCACCCCGGCCAGCGGCCCCCAGAGAACGCTGCGTGCCCTGCTGCGGGCCCCGGAAGGTGGGGGCGGCACTGGGACCCCTGCTGCGGGAGCTGGGCTGCAGGACAGCAGCAGGGTCTGGCCCCCCGGCTGTCGGCCCAGAGCCTGGCCCCCGACTCGGTCCTCGGGGGAGCCCAGGCCTCCTGCCATGGCAACCGTGCCCACAGCCGTGGGGCCCCTCCCACCTCCCGTGAGTGCAGGAGCGGACGGCCCAGCCCCACTGGTGGAGGAGGGAGGCCGGGCAGGGGTCTCAGGGCTGGGTCCCCAGCTCCACCAGCTCTCAGGGGACAACTGGCCACGCCCCCCAGTGCCACCACCTGCCTGCAGACCTGCCTGTAAAGGGGAGACTCCAGGCCTCAGTGCCCCACCTCCAGGGACCACCCCTGACAGTGGGGAGGCCACCCTGCGTGGACCCAACCTGCACAGACCCACTCTACATGGGACCCCACCCTGCACGGACCCACCCTACATGGGACCCCACCCTACATGGACCCACCCCACACAGGGTCCCATCCTACACGGTGGCTGTGGGTTTGGAAATGACAAGTCTGAAACAAACCATTTGAAGGGAATGCTGTGCACTCCCTTGCTGGTTACAAAGGAAAGAGAAAGTCCCACATCTGGAGGGAGCCCGTTAGGAACAGTCCTCCCCCTCGTCATGGGGGCAGCCGCTGGCCTCCAAGGCAGGCAGCGAGACGAGGCTCCCTGAGACACACAGGGCCTCCCACCTGCACTTGGGAGCCACCATCTGGCGCTGTGCTCAGGGTGCCCCGGGGTCACAGTCCAGCCAGGGACCATGAGACAGGTGACCCTGGTGTGGCCGGGGCTGGGTTTCATCTCTGAACACTGGGTGGGCACGACATACCCAGTGGGGCCCAGGGGGCAGACACCGGCTGAGGCTGCATGGCGCTTGGGTCCCTGCCTTCAGGGACCCTGCGGAGCAGGCTCGGAGCGCAGGTGACCACAAGGAGCGCCGCTCCACCCCCTGCTTACTTGGGGTCCCTCGGCGGGTCCATCTCACAAAGGCAGGGACACTCGAGGGCCTGGCGGCGCCTGCACACCCAGTGAGTGGCCAAGGTCCCGCGTCCCCGCGGGAAGCCCTGGACCCCCTGCAGTCCCCAGGGAGACCGGGGCCTCTGCCGGCGCCCGGAGAGCAGGCTGGGGACCCCAGCCCGACCCAACCCCGTCGCCACCAGGCTCCTCTGCCAGCACAGGGGCGGCTGCTGGTGCCGCTGCAGGCGCCCCGGCCCAGCGCCCCACGAGGCCGCCGTGAGCCCCAAGGCCGTGGTGGGGCAGGCAGCAGCCTGCTGCAGTCTCTGTACCCAAGCGCCAGCTGGCTCGGGATGGGAGGAATGTCCTCTCATCCTGGGGCACAGGGCTTGGCGCAAACGCTGAGGGAGCCCGAGCTGGCCGACCCCACCGCGGGCCGCTCCCATCCCCAGGCCCCCTGGCGACGGGCCCCCAGCCCCCAGTGCCTCCAGGTGTCCTTGCGGCTTCGCTGTCACCTGAACCCTCACAGGGGTTTCAGTGGGAGCACAGGCCATCCTACCCGGGCTGCTCCAGCCTGGCCATCGGCGGGGGGTGGTCAGTGGGTGGGGGGCAGGGGGCAGTGGCAGAGAAGTGGGGAGGCTACAGCGCCCCTGGGGGCCAAGGGCCCTGCTCCCCACTGCCTGCAGCTGGGCCAGTTAAGGTGCCTCAAGCATGATGCAGCCAGTGGGAGCTGGAAGCCGTCAGGGAGAACCACGGGGCTGCTCGAGCGGCGGGGCACTGTGGCACTGGGGGCCGGGGGAGCCTGTGAGCTTGGGGAGCCTGTGGACTCAGGGGGACCTGTGGACTCGGGGGGACCTGTGGACTCGGGGGGACCGTGTGGACTCGGAGGGATCCTGTGGACACGGGGGGACGGTGTGGACTCGGGGGGACCCTGTGGACTCGGGGGGACCCTGTGGACTCGGGGGGACCATGTGGACTCGGAGGGATCCTGTGGACTCGGGGGGACCGTGTGGACTCGGGGGGACCCTGTGGACTTGGGGGGATGGTGTGGACTCGGGGGGACCCTGTGGGACATGGGGGGACCCTGTGGACTCGGGGGGGAACGTGTGGACTTGGGGGGAGCCTGTGGACCTGGGGGGAGCCTGTGGACTCAGGGGGACTGTGGACTCGGTGGGACTTTGGACTTGGGGAACTGTGTGGAATGAGGGAGACCGTGTGGACTCGGGGGGACCCTGTGGACTCAAGGGGAGCCTGTGGACTCGGGGACCCTGTGGACTCGGGGGGACCCTGTAGACTCGGGGACTGGGGAGCCGGGGCCGAGTGTCCTCCTGGCATGGCCCTGCCTGTGGACTCGAGCGGCCTCTGTCTTGCTCTGTCCAGCCCTTGTCCGGGGAACCATGGAGGCCCTGCAGCACGTGCCCGCGCTGGAGCTGCAGCTTCAGGTGAGGGGCGGAGCTGCGGGCCACGCTTAGCCCTGCCAGCCCTCCCCCAGCCCCCACCAGGCCCATGCCAGCCAAAGCACTGGCGGGCAGCCCTCAGAGGGGCCCCGGGTCCTCATGGGAAGAGCTCCAGGCCCCAGCTCCTCCAGGAGGTGCGGGAGGTGGAGGGTAACAAGGGGGCAGAAGGCCTCGAAGCCGTGCAGACCGCCCCCCGAAGGGACCGCAGGCAGCTTGGAGCCGCTGGAAGCGTGGCAAGAAAGGGCCGGTCTCCCCTCACTCCTCTGGGAGCGGCCTGCTCTGTGCACCATCCCCTGTTCACTTCATCCCGACCTCGCCCTGCGGGTGGCAGCTTGGCAGCGGGAAGGAGCGCCCCCGGGCCCAGCCAGGGGCGGGACCACCGTCATCCAGGGTGGCCTGTGCTTGTCCTCCTGGTGGGTGGAGATGTGGGGACCCCAAGGTCCCTGGAAGCCCAGGAAGCCTGACCTCACCCCACTAGTCGCCCCGTGGTGGCCACTGCAGTGCTCCCCAGCCTCAAGTGGGGACGGAGCTGTTGAGCTGTGGTCAGGGCCCACTCAGGATCAGGTCCCAGGGAGAGCTCTCCAGGGCCCTCTGCACACCTTGGAGCTGGTGCCCACAGGGCACCAGGACACGCCCCATCCCTGAGCCCCTCACCTGGCCCAGCCCCTAAGGCCTCCCTGCCACACAGAGGCTGGCAGGTGAAAGGGCTCAACCAAGATTGAGGCGTCACGACGGGGTGGGTATTCTGGAGCCTGTAAGCCTGCCAGTGTGTGTGAGAGTGTGTGTGCACATCTGTGTGAGTGTGTGTGTCTAAATGTGTGTGTATGTGTGAGTGCATGAGAGTGTGTGTGTCTGTGTGTGTGTCCATGTGTGTGTATCTGAGTGTGAATGTGTGTATGAGTGTGTGCATGTGTGTGCATGTGAGTGCATGTGTGTATATCTGAGACTGTATGAATGTATGTGTAAGAGTGTGTGTGCATGTGTGTGAGTGCCTGAGAGTGTATGTGCATGAATGTATGTGTGCATGTGTGAATGTGGGTGTAAATGCATGTGTATCTGAGAGTGTGTGAATGTGTGTATAGAGCGTGTGTGCATGTGTGTGAGTGCCTGAGAGTGTGTGTGTGCGTGTGAGTGCATGCGTGTGTATCTGAGAGTGTGAATGTGTATTTGAGTGTGTGTGTGCATATGCGTGTGTGTGAGTATGCATCTGTCCCTAGCAGAGCTGCCAGGGTGTCTAGTCGTGTGTCTGGGCAAGGGGCTGCCTGTGCACCGTGGGCCCTGGTCCACCTGCCGGGGGCCTGGGAGGTGGCCAGGAAGGCCGGGCACTCACCTCTGCTGCCCGCACAGGTGCCTCTGAAGGTGAGCCTGAGTGCAGGCCGCTCGTGGGGATACCTGGTGCCCCTGCAGGGGGCCCCCGGCCCCACCAACGTCCCGCCGAGTCTCCAAGCAACATCTGGGCCCCCGCCAGCCCCGGAGCGCCAACCCCCGCGCCTGCATTTTTTGCCTTCATTCAGTCCGTAGCCCCAGGCAACAGCGGAAAAGAGAGCCGGCATCCACCAGGGGCGGTGCGGCCTCCCCGAGGCCAGGGCTTCATGAGCGGGCACAGCCACCTTCCCCTGGGGCCGCCTGCAGTAAACGCCTCTGGAGAGCTGTCATGACCTGTCTTTGTGACTCCTTCCCGGGGGTGGGAAACCGGGCCCGCAGCCCTTGACCCCTCAGTCAGGACGAGCACCGGGGCAAGTCTGGGTCCCCCCGCCAGGCAGCTGCTCAGCACCTCACAGGAGCCAGGAGCAGCTAGCAGCCTGGCTCCCAGCGACCCCAAGCGGGCCCGCGGGTGGCGGTGTGCTGAGTGGAGAGCACCTCCCGACCACCCTCCTGAGAGCTCGACCACCCTCCTGAGGGCCAGAGGGGCCTGTGCCCAGGTGCTTGCCAGCTGCTTCTCACAGGCACTCCGGGGCCAAAGGAGGGTCTGGCCTGAGCACCCCAGAGCCTCTCCGTGGCCTGAGACACAGACGCCCCACCTTGGATGACAGAGACACTGCGGCCAGAGAGGTCGCCTTGCTGGACGGGCCCCAGCAGGCCTGCCCCGCCCTGGCTCAGCCCAGGGCCCCCCACCCCGTGCAGCCTCACCCCTGCATCCTGGTCTGGGTCTCGGCTCCAAGAACCCCCACCAAGGGGGGCACGGTGCTCACCTGGCAGGGCCGAGGGGAGCCCCTCCAGGAGGGGAGCAGGCCCCCCGCCCCAGCCCGGACCCTGGCCTTACAGCGACTCGAGCCCGCGGGACACGGCCTCACTCTTCCGGGTGACGGGGTCGTCACCGCTCACCGTGCCCAGGCCCGTTCTTCTCACGGCTTCAAATCGCCGTCGCCGGTCTCCCAGGGCATGCAGGGCCTGATGGCCGCGCCTGACCCTCGTGGGGGGCACGGGGCCCCCTCACGCCACTGTGTCCGGCGTGTGTCGGCGTCTGAGCGACAGCCCGTCTTCATGCCGTCACCGCAGAGGCAGAGACCACTGCCTCCTCTTGGGGAGGACCTCACGCCGACCAGTGACTGTCCCGGGAGTGCCGTCCCAGGGCCAGGCCAGGCTGCTGTGCGTGCGGGCAGCCCTGTGGGGCAGGTGGGACCCAGTCAGACTCAGAGAAGGGGGCGCAGTGGACACCCCAAGGGCGGAGGGGGCGCACCCCCACCCGGAAGGTGGCCCCGGCAGGAAGGGCCCACCGTGGGGGCCGTCACACTGGTGGGCTTCAGCAGCCCCGGGGCATGCTGGGCGCCTCCCCCCGGGGTCTCAGTGCCCCCATCCCTGGCTGATACCCCAACCCCCACCACAGCCCCTCCTTACAGGACCTGGGGGTCCCACCCAGCCCCACCCCTCACCCCATCCCGTGAGCCCACGGCTCCAAGGAGCGTCAGACAGGCAGGCAGATGCAAGCTGGCAGGGCAGCCGGGTCGGGGCCACAGACACAGGAACGGGGGCCTCCCCTGCCCACGGGTCGCCCCACCACTGACCCCCGCCCCGGGGTCGGGGGTAAGCCCAGCACCTCAGGGAGGAGCCCTTCCGGGCCCAGGGTTACACAGAGGACGCGGCAAGAAAGCATGGAGCATGGTTCCATCAGCTCAGGTTTTATTGAAAAACAGCAGCATCAGGGGCCGGGCGAGCGCAGGGCTGTGGCTGCGGCCCCCCCGTGGCTCACAGGGACCCCCCCCGCCCGGCAGCCTGCGCCCCCGGAATTCGGTGCCCCTTGGGGCCCTCCCGCGGGCCACACTGACGGTGGACTCAGCAAGCAACAGCAGCCCGCCTGGGCCCCGTCCCCAGATCTGACCTCCACCAGCCTGCAGAGTGTCCCCGAGCATCCCTGCCCTGGCCACCCTCCCCACAGCGCCAGCGCCCTGGGCAAAAGCTCACCCCGGGCACCCCCACTGCATGCGGGCCTGTGCAGCAGCCTCAGCCTGGGAGGAAGGAGGGCTGGGACCCAGGCTGGCTGGGCCGGAGGAGAGCGGACGAGGCCTCGGGGCCAGCCCGCCCCGGCCAAGCACCCCCGGCCCCCCGGAGCCCTCAGACACCAGGCTCTCCCCCTGCACACGTGCACACGCACAGAGGCACACGTGTGTGCACCTACCCACACGCACACACAGGCACACCCCTTCTCAGAAGTGGCTGATTATTGCTGTTAAAACACCGCATCCACACCAGCAGGCAGCAGGCCTCGCACCGCCGCCAGAGGCCTGTCGTCCGCACCCCGAGCAAACACAGCCCAGGCTCTGCCCGTGCTCGGCCCAGAACTCAACTCCAAAAAGGCCCCAGGGCCCCAGCTCAGGTTCAGGGGCCGGAATGACGCACAGCAGTGGCCTCGGACAGACGTGAAAGCAGAGGCGACGCGGCACACGCCAGGGAGGCCCAGGGCCGCCATCCAGCAGCCCCGACGCTGACAGCCCCCAACTGCACCCACACTCCAGCATGCCCCGGACGTCAGAGCCAGGCCTGGGGGCCCAGAGAACCTCCAAGCCCTTGCCAGACACGGGAAGGAGCCCCCACCCCCGAGGACCGTCTCTGAGAAAGGACCCCCAGAGCAGGATGGGGGCCCCGGGACCATGTGGCCTCCCCGTCCAAGCCCCTCATCCGTCCGCCCCTAACCCCGCCCTGGGCCAGCAGGGCGAGGCCAGCCCCGACACAGACGGAGGGACCCCGGGGGACACCACCACGGCCCTGCGTGGGGCCAGACCACCCGGCTGGCCCCGACACACACCCCCCACCCGCTCTGGCCGCCCGCCCTCGGGACCAGCTGCCTGAAGAGCCTTTACCCAGGCAAGGCCTGCCAGCCACGGGCCAGGACGCTGGGCCGCACAACAGTGCTGGAGCCTCAGCTGCTCCAGGTCCCGGGACCCGATGGGCCCATCGGGCCAGCGCTTCAGGCCCGTCTAGCAAAGACGTGCTCAGGCTCCACCTCCCACTTCCGCTGCCTGGAAGCCGGACCCCTGAGCACAGTGCCAGGCCCAGGGCTGGCCTTCCGGCCCAGGGAGGCCCGGGAGCTGGCAGGGCCAGGAGGAGCCCAGGACTGCCCAACGCAGAGAAGCTGCCCAGACACACCCCCAGGCAGGAGCCCGGGGGGACGCTTCACAGAGGTAGAAGAAGTGACATCAGGATTTCTACAAAGGTATAAAACTCACAACGCAGTGCATGTTTGTGGAGCAGGTAGCTCCCAGGCTGGGGGAGCCGGGAGACCTGCCCCCAGGAGCCCAGGCCACACGCTGGCCAGGCAGGGGTCTTGACCCGGGCTCAGCACGCACCCAGCCTGGGGCACACAGGCACCTCTGCCCACCTCAGGGCCGGGCGGCGGCTGGACAACAGCATTCCGGACACGTGGCCACCCTGCCACACCCCTCCTGGTGTCCGTCCTGGCAGCAACAAAGGGCACAAGGGGAGGTTGAGGGCCCAGCCTGTGCCCAGCACCCCCTGGGCCATCTGCAGGGGTGGGGCAGGGGCCACGCAGCAGGAACAGACATCAGGGGACAGGAGGGGCCACACCCCTGCTAGGAGGACCCCCTCAAGGCGCTCCAGTCCACACCAACAGACGCCGAGGGCCCTCTGCCCCGCACCCCCGCTGGGGACAGGGGCCCCAGAGGCACAGGGCCGGAGGAAGCCCGCAGTGTCCCAGAGCCACCACCAGACAAGAACACAACCCGCCAGGCCCCAGGCCGGCCGCAGCCCCGCCGTGCCCCTCGCCACCTAAGGCCACCCCAAACCGACACCAAACCAAACAGAAAGAGGAAAAAGGCACAGCTTTGTTTTCCGTTTTGCTAAAACACTTTACGTCTGTCTGTATTATCCAGATTAACAAAATCTGAGAGCTGCAAGAAAATAGGGGGCCGATTTCTGTACAGTCTACAAAACTCCCACCCCCGACGGGGGCTGGGCGCCACCAGGGAGAATGTACAGGGCAGCGCGGGGTCTGTACAATGTTCCGCAGGTTATCTCAGCCGCTCACAGTCCCCAGGGCCCCTCGGGTGGCCAGGCGCGGCCGGCTCAAAGCGCCTCTGATGACGCGCCCTCCAGGGCCCTGCACATGGCACCCAGGTCCGTGGCCCACGCCGCCTGCCACTCCCCCGCAAAGCGAGGGGCCTCTGCGGGCCTCTACGCCCCTCCAGCCACCACCTTCCTCCCCGACTCTGGGCCACTCCCACTCCCAAAAGCCCCTGCCTGCGACCTGGGGCAGCGAGTGGGCACTTGGAAGGCGCCCCGCTCCTACACTGGACGCTGCTGGCAAGCTGCTCCCGCCTGCGCCCGCCCAGGAGTGCCCTCGGGGCGGAAACGACGTTCAGTCAGGGTCTCCCTCCAGACTCCAAACCAACCCTCCATCCCCCGGCACCCACCCCTACCAAACTGGGCCGGAAGTAGTGCATATTCTAGACCACACAGGTGTGTGTGTGTGTGTGTGTAGGTATCAACTACCGTTTTGTCCCAAGAGTTAAAGTCATGCAGAGTGCTATTCTGTCTAAATAACTTATTAAAAAATAGGTCGGCTTCAGGCTGGGAGAAGCTACGGGCTCGGTGGTGCGGGCGTCAGCCTGGGTTGGTCAAGATTCACAGGACAGAGCCCGGCCGCTGTGGGGCAGAAAGTTCCCAGGGAGGTCCGGGAGCGGCCACCACGCCCGATCGAGCTGGCCCTGGGGGAGCGGGGACCCCCACGGCCGCCTCCACCTTGCCCTCCTGGAGGGCCCTGACCGCGGCTGGACCACACGTCGCTATGGGAACCACACCTGGATGACGACGCCAATCAGCAAAGTCCGGGCGGAGGGGGGGCAGGTACCGAAAGGAAAGAGGGGGTGATCAACGTCGAAGCAGAGCTGGACTGGGGGAAGCGAGGGGCGAGGTGGACAGCAGGGCTCCAGAGAGCGGGGCACGGGCCGGGGCGCTCACCAGTCTAGGTCCAGTCTGGGCAGGGCGGGGGCGGGGGGCTGCGGGCATGCGGCATGCTGCAGCCAGGCCACATCCTCGGCATGCACGGAGCAAAGCGGCCGTGGGCAGCCCGGGGCCCGGGGCGCAGCAGGCCACGCCCACTGAGGGGCGGACGGCCGAGCCCCGCCCCACTGCCGGCCGGGGGTCTGCTGGGCGTCGGGGGCCTCACCCCAGAGGCTCTGTGCTTGGTGGGCAAGGCGGGGCCCCTGGCCACCTCGGGGCTGAGCGGGATGGGGCCGCTCCGGCTGGGGCCAGCAGCTGCGTGGGCTCGCGACGGCCCACGCTGTCACTCTTCAGGGCGTGGCCCGACCCAGGGCGGGCAGGGGGCGTGGCTGGAGGGACCACCCACCTTCCCGCGTGTCACCGATGCACACCGGCCCGGCATCCCCCAGGAACCAGCCAAGGAACCGTGTGGTGTCGAAAAGGGAGGAGCCCAACACACACACCAAGGTGAGCGTCTGAAAGCGGCCCGGGCGGCGGGCGGGGCGGGCACAGGCGGGCGGGCGGGCGGGGTGGAGGGCGGACGGCGGCGGTCACTCCTCACGCAGCTGCAGGCGGTAGCGGTGGTAGCGGACCTGGAAGAAGAGGCGCTCGGCCAGCGAGAGGGTCATGCCGGGCATCACGTGGCGGTCGCTTGAGCCCATGTGTCTGAAGCCCAGCGACTCGTAGAGCTTGTGGGCGGCCGCCTTGACGGCCGTGGTGCCCAGCACCACCGCGGAGTAGTCATGCGCCAGGGCGAACTCCAGCACCTTGCGGCCGAGAGCCTTGGCGATGCCCCTGCCGCGGAAGCGCGAGTCCACGGACATGCGCAGCAGCTCCACCGTGTTGTCCGCCGCGTGCGCCCGCGCCGCCACGATGCCCACCACGTTGCCGTCCAGCACGGCCACCCAGAAGCAGGAGCCTGCGGGGAAAAGGGAAGAGGTCAGGGCCACGGGCACCACCGCCTTCCGGCCAGCCCGCAGGGCCCCTCTGGGCCGAGCACCGGGCCCCACCTGCCTGCCACCCGCAGCAGCCCTGGAGCCACCCTGCCCCTGGGCCTGAGGCTGTGCAGCGAGCCCTGTGGTCAGGCCAGCCACCCCCACCCCAGGCCCAGACCCATCGCAGCCCGGTGCAGGGCAGGAGGGGGCATGGGGAGACCTCTGGGGAACCGAGAGGTGCAGGAGGGTCAGAGGGACGAAGCCTGGAGGGGAGAGCCGTATTCTCCAGTGACCCGAGGCCCAGGTGCTCCAGGAGGCTAGACCAGCATGGTGCCCATCCAGGGAGCCTGGCCTGTGCCCGCCCTGCCCACAGCCACACCAGCCCCCACTGCCACATTCTCCCCATCGGAGGCCTAACCTCCCCCTAAAGCACCTTCATGTGACCCCACCAGGAAGACACTTGTCTCCCGTCCGCTGGGTCCCCCCTGCCTGCTTCCCCAGCATGCCCCACCCCCCCGCCACCCCAGCCTGTCACCTCTGTGGGGGTCTCCTTACCGCCGAACCCCAAGACTGAGCCCGGGCACCCAGCCAGAGCTCGGGAATGACCACACCCCGCCCACTGACCTGCCCACTGGCCAGGGGCGCGGGCTCTCCCCACCCACCCAGCCCGGGTCAGAGGTCAGCACAGGCTCAGTTTCCCCAGAGCAGAGGCAGCCCCCACAAGCCCCAGTGCAGCCCATCAGCTGCCGCTCAGCCTCCCCGCCCCCGTGGGGTCTTCCTGCAGACCCCCCAGCTGTCTCAGCCCACCTGATCTCACATCCAGGGGGACTGCGCCCCAGAGACGGGGGGCCATTCCAGGCTTTGGTGCAAGGCAGACCTGGGCTGAAGCTCCAGGACGCTGATAAGATGCTTTGTTTTGGGCTTGGAAGAGGGTCACGCAGAACCGAGGGTGCCCAAGGCCTGCCAGGTGGCTTCAGGGCTGAGAAGGACCAGCCGCCATGGCCCGGAGCTGGTCACGCTGG